>NC_057395.1:54296221-54596221 GCF_019320065.1 Cervus canadensis
CGTGGAATCTGTAACAGCCCCATCTGAGGATCTGGAGGGAGTCTAGGGAGAAGATGGGAACAAGCATTTTGTGTGAAGACACACCCCAGAGCTCGTGGTGGGTCTGCCCACGGCTGGCCGGGTTTAGGTATGAAGCCAAAGTGGTGATGGGCGGGGCGGGGGGATGCTCTGGGGTTCAGGTGTCACCAGGCAGAGGGAATGGGACTGGCAGGAGGGCAGTGACTGGCCAGGTACACCAGGCAATAAGGGAACCCTTAAGCCCGCGTGCATCTCCAGGTCAAGCTGGAGCAGCAGGTCAAGGCTGTAATGAGGAACGAGGACAGGTCTCACAGGACTCAGCTTTTTCCCCACTTGGGACAGAGACCAGGGTTCCCAGACCTTGAGGGGCGTGGCCGCCTGCCTGTCTATTCCAGGGGCGAGGACTCAGTGGACAGTGTCCCAACTACACAAATCTGCCCTGCCTCACCCCGACTCATGCTTGTTCAACCTTTTCATTTTATTGGAAAACTTTAATTGGGAGTTCTGAAAGGTCACAATTAATATTTCCAAATGAAAAACACAAGTTAGAGTGGCTCTGAGTAAATATTGTTTAAATCCACATCCAATCTGCTTAAAGTCAAAACAAAAAGGACAGGATTGGGGGAAGGAGGCCAAGTAGGACACAGGGTCTGGTGGGACAGTCCAGTTGGGGCCCAGAGGGGCCACTGAGTCCTGCATAGTAGACCAGATGGCTGCACCCACCTGTTTCAACCATACTTCTCTTTCCCCGTTGATCTGTGGGTGCCCACAAATGGCATCTTTTCAAGATTGGGTTAAATGCTCTGCAAATGCAAGGTCATGCCCCACCCTCCATTCCCAGCCACGTGGTTCCCCCAGCTCCTCTTCTATGGAACTTCCACTCCACAGACACCTCCATCCATGCCAGTCCCATTTACCCCATTAACAATTACACCCACCTCCCATTTCATCTGTGTGTGTGTGTATGTGTGTGTGTGTGACCTGTCTCCTCAAACAAGGAAGGAAGTCCAGTGACATCATGGTTCCTGCATGCAGAGCAGACCCAGCATGAAGCAAGGTGGATGGTGCACAGGAGGAAGGAGGAGATGGGGGCCCAGAGGCCCCCTGGTCTGTGCAGTATGCGTAGCGTCCAATGGCCCTGGTAGCTCTGCAGCTGTATGCTTCGCTTGCCCAGACATTCAGCAAAGAGGGGTGATATCTACCGTCATCCGTGCTCTCCCCCAATGTCTGGCACTGACCAAAGCACACAAAAAACGACACATCCAGTTTGCAGAAAAGAGCCTAGGTGCCCTCCACATGGCACAAACACCCACACACCCAGGGGACCACCTTGCACGATGAGCAGGTCGTCAGGAAAACCAGGCCTGATTTGCTTGGAGTAGAGTGACAGACGTAGATCAAGAACTCTAAATTTCCATCAAATTCGACAACAGTTAGCTGCAAAACCTTTCAAGGAGCTTTGAAAAAGACGCCAGGCTGAGGCAGGCAGGCACACATGCCTGGGCCCTCTTCCTGCCATACTGCCCGTCACTGGTCTACAGAGCACTAGGAACCCGTGGCTCAGGTACAGACAGCCTTCGTGGTGTTGAGATGCACACTCAGATAAATAAGAACATGTTTAACGACAAGATGCTGTTTTTTGTTGCTTTAACTCTGAATCAAGGTCGCAGAACAATTGCAGCATCACTGAAATGGGCCTGAGGACTCACAGCTACACACAAAATGCAGAGACTGGCACCCGAATTGGCCACACTTGCTGCCCTGCCCTGGGAGCACGGCACCTGCTCTCCTGTTACAGTGGGGTTCTGAGGGTTTGGAATATTCTGGAGGTCAGAGGGCTCTGCTGGGATTGTTCCTGTCCCACTCACCTTTGCTAAGCTGCCACCCAGGCCGCCCGGGTCCATAAGGATCACAGGAGCCTCACAGAGCCCCAGGCTTTCTGCTTACTTCCCACCCCACCTGCCTCTCCATGTCTCCTCTTTCCTCCTGATTTATCCTCAGCTCTGATCTCAATTTAAGGCCTGATGACTGGGTGACTTCTGAGAGATAAGCTTGAAGACCCAGGGGTGGAAGGAGCTGAAAAGATTGGGTGGGGCTGGAGAAAATAACTCGGCCAGGGCGCTAGTGACACCTGATCTGCAGAAAATAATAATGTCTGGAGTTGGCAGCAGCCTGTAGCATGAGAGGCTGCCGTTCCATCCAGAGGCTGAGATGAACGCCCCCAGACCCCTCCACCTCTGCCACTGAAGCCCTCTGGAGTCATGGGCTGCCCAACCCTGGGGGTTGATGGGACTCAGGTTGACCATGGGGGTGGTGCGTGGACCTCAGGGACTAGCCTCTCTGCTCCAACCTTAACGGTTGCTGCCAGCTTGCTTTTCCAGCTGCGATGACCTTTTCGGGAGGAAGGAGTGACCAGCCAATTAGACTCGGGAGTGTGGAGAAGATCAGAGCATCTATGAGGCCCTGCATGCTTTCAATTGAGGTTCTGATAAATCACGCCATGGCTGAAGCTGTAATGAGGAGGCAAGAGTCACCTTTCTGCTGATAAAGACCAGGTAAACACACATCCCTCAACACGACTCGGAGGCTACGCTTGCAGAGCATGAAGTGGGGGTGTTCAGTGGGATGTGTTCTCTCCTCCCAGAGGCCCTGGGATCCTCGAACCCCCCAAAGGATGAGCTAGCAGGGCAGTTTCTCAACCTGGCCTCAGTAGGTCACCAGCTAACAAACCATTACAGATGCTTAGCTTCTGGCTCTAGTGCGGACCAGCATCCCTGGGGACTTGCCAAGACCCTGCTTTCCTTTTCCTAATGTTTACCCAGGGCAGATAGTGAAGGACAGGGAAGCTTAGCGTGCTGCAGTTCATGGAGTTGCAAAGAGTCGGACACAACTTAGCGACTGAACAACAGCAAACCCCAGGGCAGTAGTTCTCAGCTCTGTGTCTGGGGCGTTTTGGGGGTTCACTTCTGGGGTGGGTCTAGTGGCCTCTACGGGTAGTAGCCAGGAGCACTGCTACTCATCCCGTGATGCCCAGGGCAGCCCCTCAGCCAAGGGACACCTGCCCCTGAGTCAGCAGCACCAGGGCTGGGAAACCCTTGGAGCGTGTCTGAGAAAACCCTGAGGCTGACGCCCAGCACGGTGAGAACCCCGTGGCTGTCAGGTGTCATTTGTCCAGAGGGGGATTAGAGAAGCGAGGTCAGCGTGGAGACAGAGGAGAAGAGCTCTCGAGTTGGCGAGGTGTCAGGTCAGCTGTTTTCCAAGTCGACTCCTCTCCCAGATGCTGTGGCTTCTTTGCTGGCCTCTTCCATTCCTTTTGTAGGTGCTACTCAGAGATCCTGAGTGTCCCTGTTTTCTGGTCCTCTAACACACAGCAGCCCCACACCCAGCCTCGCAGGGCCTGGAGCTGACTAGGGGTTCTCTGTTACTCCGTGAACACCGCCACCCATGGTGCTCAGGTTCTGGATGAGAAGCACCAAGATGGGGGCTGGACGGTGATCAGGGGTCAATCTCTCCCAAACTGTGAACCTGCAGGACTTTTCCTGCAGCCCCAAGAGGGGCCTGGCGCAAGCTTGTGGGGCCACTCGAGAACTTCTGATCCCTTGGGCGGTGTGGACAGTGAGTGGCATAAAATTGAGATGGCACTGCCTCCAAGCAGGAAGCCCTCTCCAGTCTGCCCTCTGACCTCTGGCCGAGGGAGGTGTGTGTCTCCTTGCTGGGTGATCCCACCCACCATGCAAAGTGCTAATTACTCTATGTGGGTATTAGTTCTGTGCCGACACTCCCAATCTGCAGACTTGGCTTCAAAGCATTCAAATTTTGCTCAGAAAACACGGTGGTTTTGATCTTCCTTTGCAGCCGAGCAGTAGGAATGGTGCACGTGTTTTCCGCACCTCTCCGAAGAAATCCATCTTTCACACCCTGCTTCATGCCATATGTTGGGAGCTGAGAGAATGAAAGATTTAGCTGTCAGTCTCTGAAGGCACAACCAGCCCCACTCCAGCTCTTCCGTGGGGCCTTGGATCTGCAAGTATGACATTTCACTTAGCTTCTGTCAGCAGCATCCCCGCGTATTGTTGCCATGCGCCATGGAGACTTCTGAGGCTGCTCCATGCACAGGAGAAAACTGTCCAGTAATCTCTTCATGGTGTCATGTAGGGGTGGGTTGGACTGTGGTCCCAAAAGGATGCAGGAGGTTGTGAGATGCAAGGCGGTTTGATACTGCCCTGGTGCACCCCTGTAGAGGTCCTGCCTCTTACTTCCTGATTTAACCCTCCTCCAAGTGAGCCTGGGGGGCCCTGATGCTCTGAGGATGCATGGCCTCCAGGAAAGCATGTTCACTTTCTAGTTTGAAACCCCAGGTAACATTTTATTTGGCAAAAAAGATTTAAATGTTGTTACTTCCTCATTGCCCTCTTGGTATTTTCACCTTGACCTAAGTGAGAAATAAATTTGTCTTCTGCGTCAATACTGGGAAGGTGAACAGGCTGGTGAAAGTGAAAGTGTTAGCCATTCAGTCGTGTCCGAATCTTTGCGACCCTGTGGACTGTAGCCCGCCAGGCCCCTCTGTCGATGTAATTCTCCAGGCAAGAATCCTGGAGTGGGTTGCCATGTCCTTCTCCAAGTGATCATCCTGACCCAGGGATTGAACCCAGGTCTCCCATGTTGCAGGTGGATTCTTTACCGCTAAACCACCAGGGATTAGGCTGGTAGGATTGCAAAATACAGCATCCTAAAAAAAATGCAGAACAATTAAGTTTCCTTCCCATGGAAGCTGGCTTGTCTTTCTGTTCTGCAAGTTCATAGAGAATGCCATCTTGGGCATCTGAGAAGCAGTTCCAGTTGGAGGGAAACTTGGAGCTGCTAGCGACAATATTCATTTCTCACCAGTAGCACTGGATCCTGCCTCTCTGGTGCAGTTACGGGGAGCTGGCACTGTCTGAGTCCTATCAGGGCACCTTATGCCTGTTGGTTTTGTCTGTGTGTGGGAGTGGACACAGGCCAGGCACGGCTATTACTCTCCAACATTCTAGCTGAAGAAGCTGAAAACCCCAAGTCAATATCCCAGGGAGTGACACAGTGTGGATGGACAGACCCAGGGGCTAACATAGAGCAGGGGCTCCAAAAGCCTGAGAATGAGTGTGATGCCTGTGTGTTCAGGGGCCCGGGTGAAGCTGCAAGTGACTGTTTGCTACCATTGCTCTGAGGCTCCCAAGTCTTTTCATCCTAATCAGACCCCAAACTTCCACGGATGGCAGGCCAAGCCTGCTTCCCTCGGCTGCCCCTCCTGCCCACTCTCTGGGCTCCCGGCAGATGTTCCCATACAGCGTCTGGCACAGTAGATGACAACGGAACACAGAAAGGAAAGAATGACCACACGATGCTCAGATGAGTGACCCACCCCATCACAGGGCCCATCCTGTCCTATCTGCTGTGCCCAGCGAGTGATCAGCAGATCTGGAGGTGGGTTAACAGGGTCCCGCAGGTCCCCAAGTAGCCATTGAGAACCCCCAACACCTTTCTTCCTAGCCTCCCTGGGGCTGGCTGCCCTCATGGCTCATTTTAATTGGATAACTGAAAAAAATCCTCCTTTCATAAACCTCCCAATGCTTAGTTTAAGGGCTTTGAGGAAAGTGTGCTAAGTTTTGACCAATATCCAGTGGGCATTTCCAAGGCCCTATCTAGCAAGAAAAAAAAAAAAAAAACACTCACTTGCTGGTAGAAAATAGAGCATTAAAATAGAATCTGAATCAATTTTTCTGATCAATTGCGGCAGAAATGTGTGTAAGTGGCTGCAAATTGAGTCTCAGGGAGCACAGATGGGTTTTTGCGATGGTGTAAAGTTGTTATAAATTTGCCCCCTGCCCCATCACACTCAGACGCTCAGGGAATTGTTGGCGAGGGTGTGTATCTGAGAAAATATCCTGGTTGATCAATAAATGCTTATTAGGAAACGTGGCATAACACATGCCCACAGTAAACAAATGTGTTTGATTGTAGACAGATGCCAAGTTTTTCTCATCTTATTTTCCTCTTTTAAGCCTAAAGGAGATTTGTGTGAGGTCAGCCTATCTGTTTAAAACAGATCCTTTTAGGAATATGTTGACCACCCAGGAAAGAAAATGCCTTTGATGCCTCTGGAAATAAAGAAATATACCTTTTAAATTCCTTGATTAAACTTTAGGACACAGGTGGTGAAAGCAAATATAAAAAGATATAAACACACACACATCTTTATCTCCCAATGGACCTCATTTTCCCTCATGTCTAGAAATTTCCTTACACCAAGACAAGGTGAAGAATTTCCCTTCCTAGTCAGAAACAAAAGATTGTTTCTCTGCTGATGCACACTATACTAGAAATTCAAGGAAGACGGTAATGGGTGCTAACTTATTTTTAGGAGTCAAATATTTATATATTTATATCTATACCTACACATGGGCTTCTATGGCTCAGTGGTAAAGAATTCACCTGCCAATGCAGGAGTCCTGGGTTTGATCCCTGGGTTGGGAAGATCCCCTGGAGGAGGAAATGACTACCCACACCAGTACTCTTGCCTGGAGACTCCCATGCACAGAGGAGCCTAGCGGGCTACATATAGTTCTTGGGGTTGCAAAGAGTTGGACACGACTGAGTGACTGAGCTTGCACGCACACATACCCACACAGACACACACACTCGTATCTGCTGCCGGGTGGGTGAGGTGGGCTGGGGCCTGGTCCCTCCTCCCACTGCAGCTGTCATAACGGGAGTCATGCAGAAGGGCAGGGTCATCAGTCTGAGAATCGTCCAGTAGGTTCCTCTCTGGGAGAGATGCTCGGCCCACAGCAGCTCTGCAGAGGCTGTGGCTGAGTCCTGGGGAGTGCGGCCCCTCCCAGAATCTGTAGCAACACTGCCACTTGGTCCTTAAAACCTGGAAACCTGCAGCCAGTGTCTCGTGTCTCCTCTGTCAGGCCAGACCTGAAGACAGCAAAGCACAAGGCTATGAGTGTGGCCAGCCATTCTCACGGGGAGGTGGGGTGGTCTCGGGAGGGGTCCCTGGGGTCATCAGAGCTCTTTTCTCCCTGCACGAGGTGCACCTGGATAGGCCCCTCAAGTCCTGCTGCTTGGAGTGACTTGGAGGGACAGGGAGACCCACGGGGTCCTGTAGGGAGGAGCCTCGGCAGGAGGACAGGAGGGGGCAGCAGCCCCTCCTCCGCCCTTGGCCACCACTGCCCTTTCCTGGGGCTGACGCCCCACACCAAGAACCAGCCTCCAAGGGCACAGACCTGCCCAATAAGCCCAGCCACACCCAGCATCACCACCTCCTGGAAGTCTCCCGGCCTCTCACCCTTATCACCTGCTTGTCACCCAGCTCCCAGCCTTGGTCCTCAGTCAAGGGAGCTAAAGTGACACCTGGGTGCCCTGATTAGGTTGTGGGGGCCAGTGGTAGCCACTCACACGTGGGTCACATAGGCAGGAGAAACTCAGCCAACACAGACGCTGGGCAATGGCTCAAGTCATACTGGGGAGTGAATCAAAAGGAACGGCCAGAGGGATTTCAGTCGTAAAGAATAAAACACATGATCTCTGTGCATATTTCACTTTATGCAGAAGACAAGCTCTTGGAGGACTATCGCCTGACTCGTGGCTGCTCTCCACGTGGCTGGGAAGACAGAGACGTCTCCATGGACATGACACATCCCCATGTTTGAACTTTCCCTGCATCACAGGCAGGGATATATGACATATGTGAATATGTCATAAGGAAAGATGGGGTTAGAGAGACGCACTTGATGGTGTGATCACTCACCTAGAGCCAGACATCTGGAATGCAAAGTCAAGTGGGCCTGAGGAAGCATCACTATGAACAAAGCTAGTGGAAGTGGTGGAATTCTAGTTGAGCTATTTCAAATCCTAAAAGATGATGCTGTGACAGTGTTGCATGCAATATGCCAGCAAATTTGGAAAACTCAGCAGTGGCCACAGGACTGGAAAAGGTCAGTTTTCATTCCAATCCCCAAAAAAAGGCAGTGCCAAAAAATGCTCAAACTACTGCACAATTGCACTCATCTCACACGCTAGCAAAGTAATACTCAAAATCTCCAAACCAGGCTTCAACAGTGCTTGAACTGTGAACTTGCAAATGTTCAAGCTGGATTTAGAAAAGACAGAGGAACCAGAGATCAAATTGCCAACATCCGATGGATCATCGAAAAAGTGAGAGAGTTCCAGAAAAACATCTACTTCTGCTTTATTGACTTTATGCCAAAGACTTTGATTGTGTGGATCACAATAAACTGTGGAAAATTCTTTAAAAGATGGGAATACCAGAGCACCTGACCTGCCTGTTGAGAAATCTGTATGCAGGTCAAGAAGCAACAGTTGGAACAGGACATGGAACAACAGACTGATTCCAAATTGGGAAAGGAGTACATCAAGGCTGTGTATTGTCACCCTGCTTATTTAACTTATATGCAGAGTATGTCATGAGAAATGCTGGACTGGATGAAGCACAAGCTGGAATCAAGATTGCTGGGAGAAATATCAATAACTTCAGATATGCAGATGACACCACTCTCAAGGCAGAAAGTGAAGAAGAACTAAAAAGCCTTTTGATGAAAGTGAAAGAGGAGAGTGAAAAAGTTGGTTTAAAACTCAACATTCAGAAAACTAAGATCATGGCATCTGGTCCCATCACTTCCTGGCAAATAGATGGAGAAACAAGGAAACAGTGACAGACTTTATTTTTCTGGTCTACAAAATCACTGCAGATGGTGACTGCAGCCATGAAATTAAAAGACACTTGCTCCTTGGAAGAAAAGTTATGACCAACCTAGACAGCATATTAAAAAGCAGAGACATTACTTTGCTGACAAAGGTCCGTGTAGTCAAAGCTATCGTTTTTCCAGTAGTCATGTATGGCAGTGAAATTTGGATTGTAAAGAAAGCTGAGCACTGAAGAATTGATGCTTTTGAACTGTGGGGTTGGAGAAGACTTTTGAGAGTCCCTTGGACTGCAAGGAGATCCAACCAGTCCATCTTAAAGGAAATCAGTCCTGAATATTCATTGGAAGGACTGATGCTGAAGCTGAAACTCCAACAGTTTGGCCACCTGATGCAAAGAACTGATTAATTTGAAAAGACCCTGATGCTGGGAAAGATTGAAGGGAGGAGGAGAAGGGGGTGACAGAGGATGAAATGGTTGGATGGCATCACGGACTCAATGGACATGAGTTTGAGTAAACTCCAGGAGTTGGTGATGGACAGGGAGGCCTGGTGTGCTATTGTCCATGGGGTCGCAAAGAGTTGGACAGGACTGAGTGATTGAACTGAACTGAACTGAACTGTGTATTGTCACCCTGCTTATTTAACTTATATGCAGAGTACATCATGAGATGGGGGTGCTGCTGAGTTCTAGGCTCAGGTGAGGGCTCTTGGGAGGCACGCTGGGAAGAGGCGGGGCCATGCAGTGGTTGAGATACAGGCCCCTGTGGTGGTGCTGATGCTGAGCCCAAGGAGAATGAGGGTGAGGATGCAGGCCCTGCCCACGGGGCTCTGGGGCAGAGTTCTGCTGGCAGGGTAAGACCATCTTATGATTTTTATTAGAATGATAGCTGTTCTATAAGCGCTCAGCAAACATCATTTAGAACTAAGTTCATCCTATCAGTGGGTGGTAGGTACAAGAGGGGGTCAAATGAAGGGGCAGAGCACAGGGTAGAGAGAGCAAGGGGGCTGCAGAGAGGGGAGAAGGGGGATGGAGGGGGAGTAGGGAGATGGAGAGGGAGGGGAAGTGGGGATGAAGAGGGAGATGACGTGGGGGTAGGGAGGATGGAGAAGGAGGAGGGAGGATGGAGGCAGAAGAGGTTGGAGGGAGACAAGGACCAGAGCAGGTCAGTTTAACTTGATCTGGTGACTATTTGCACAGCAGTTATTGATTTGATGATGGTGGAGAGACACAAGTGTTGGATAAGAATAATCCAGGGCTTCTCTGGTGGTCCAGAGGTTAAAAAATCTGCTGGCCAATGCAGGGGACACAGGTTCCATCCTTGATCCAGGAAGATCCCACATACCACAGAGCAACTAAGCCTGTGTGCTATAACTACTGAAGTCTGTGCACCCTAGAACCTGTGCTCTGCAACAAGAGAAGTGACTGCAACTAGAGAAAGCCTGAAGCAGCAATGAAGACCCAGCACAGGCAATCAATCAATCAATTAAAAAAAATAATATTCCAGGCTACATGTCAACCGCTAGAATTAAGGCAACAGCCTAGCTCAGGAGAGGGTCTCTGAGCTCCCAGGGTGGAGGACAGGCCCCTGGGTTGCAGACCTGGCTTCTGAGACTCAGTTACAACTCGGCCAGCAGGTCCTGTGTTCTGTCCAGTTCTTGGTCTGCTGAACTTAGATATGACCTAAATGAAACACTAGCACTAGTGAAAGTAAATAATAGCCAAACTGATAGCCCTTAACTAACCGGAATTAATTTCCTTTTAAGAAAGTAGGTGCTTGCTTAGTCGCTTCAGTTGTGTCCGACTCTTTGTGAACCCATGGACTGTAGCCTGCCAGGCTCCTCTGTCCATGGGATTCTCTAGGTAAGAATACTGGAGTGGGTTGCCACGCCCTCCTCCAGAGTATCTTCCCGACTCAGGGATCGAACCCACGTCTCCTGTGTCTCCTACATTGGCAGGCGGGTTCTTTACCACTAGCATCACATGAGAAGCTCTGTAAGAAACGACCAGATACTACAAAATCCAACCTAAAACAACGCCCCCACACCCCTCCTACAGTGGCGAGGCGGCTAAGTCTTCTTCCTGGTAAATATTTCCATGCTCCAGACGCTCGGAGACTATAGACTGCATTTCTATTTTTCAAATAAATGCTCCCTCATCAGGTGCTCGAGGACTAGCAGATGCTCCCTGAGATAAATGCTACCTGTCAAGTTGTCCCTCTGATCAGGCTTTAAGGGAGAAAGAATTTCCAAATCATTTACTTGGGAATTTAAGTAATCTTAAGTGAGTTTGTTTCCCAGAAAGGAATCCCTCCCCTATTTCACATTGTCAAAACTATTTTTAAATAGAGTTATTCTTTGTGCTTAAAACTACTCCTAAAAATAACTCCCTGGCTGTTTGGTGGAGTTAAAGCAGGCTCGCTGATTAGAGGGTAGCTTGAGTCAGCAGGTGCCCTCTGCTCCCGGAGGCCATGGGCAGACAGACGGAGGGGCCGGTGGGCTGCTCGCCAGCGCCTGCATCTCTGATGATCACACCTTCCTCCCTCCTTGGCTCAGGCTGCCTCAGGTACAGACAGTTACCACATGGGAGACTCTGGGTTTGGAAAGAAACTATAGTTAACAAGTCACATCCACGGTGGAGGAGGGGAAGAAAGACACTGTCCAGTTCTGTCCGGTAGATTATGTCTGGAGCTGGAGACACAGTCAGGGAGAGAAGCCCAAGGAGGAGGGAAGGTCACGGAGGAGGCTCTTGGGAAAGGCGGTGCTTCCCTTTGGGGAGAGCTGGATGATGAGCATCATTCCTGCCAGTTACACTGGGCAGGGCTGGCCAGGTCAGGGATGCCCGTTTATGGTCACTGTCATGGGAAGTGCTGAGCGGTTGGGTCCTGAGACCAGGCAGCAACTTGTCAGTGGGGAGGGAGCAGAACCCCTGGTGGGCTTCAAAAGGAGGCTTTAATCTGACTTGAGAGCTGGAGAGGGGTCAGTAGTTAGCTCATCTCCATTGTCTGGTGCTTGCACATGTGTGTACACACAGCACACGCATGCATACACACACATGTGCACACATGTGCATACAACACACATGTGCACACACATGCACACACAGTGCACTCCTCGATAGAGCTTCTGAGCCTAGTCTCTTCACGCTGTCATCACAAAATATCACAGTCTGGGGGCTTATAAACAACAGGAACTTATTCCTCACAGCTCTGGGGACTGGACATCCACAACTGAAGATCCAGTGTCTGGTTCCCAGAGGGCCGTCTACCTGCTGCGTCCTCATGTGGTGGATGGGACCTCTGTTATCAGGGCTCTAACCCCATTCAGGGGGCTCCACCCTCACCACCTCATCACCTCCCAAAGGCCACCTCCCAACACATCACCTTGGGGGTGAGGATTCAACACATGAACTGGGGCAGGGGAGAAACATACATTTAGTCTCTAGCAGGCTCGCAGGTCTCCTGAGCCGAGCAGCTGTGGGGATGGGCAAACACTTAACCAGGGAGACGGCCCAGCAGGGAGACCACCTGTCATCAAATTCACGAACAGTTTGTAAAACTCCAGGAGTTTCACGGAAATTCTGGTTCTTTTAGGAAAAGCTGGCAGGACCCTTATTCTCTTGGCAGAAAAATATGTAAAATTATCAGTACAGACGCCACTGGTCTATTTTCACTGGAAAAAAATCCCACCACCTCTGATGGTGCTAGAATGGGTCTTAATTTTGCCTTCAGTATTTACCAGAATCTGTAAGAACTGCAAAATCTCCTCTGATAAAAGGAGGGAGAGGTGCTTGGAAGGAAAAGCTTTTCTCCTAGGATGCTGCCGTCTGGAATGTCAAATGGCCCAAGGGCGCCATGCCACTGGTATCCAGGGGGCCATCTGCATTGCCCATGATAAGGGAAGGGTTATACACTGGGCACATTTGAGGCTTCTGAAGTGGGTGAGGGGTTACCCCGAGAGGGCTGGATCCTGGAGCTCTAAGATGGTGGGCGTCTTGGTGACCCAGGTCAGGGCAGTGGAAGGGGGTCCGGAGGATGGTCTCATACCATCCAAGGTGGAAATGACCATAGCCAGGCCCCAAGCCGCACAGGCTGTGTCCAGGCTAGAAGTAACGTGATAGGAAGGACCACTGTCTACACAGACGGCAGGATGGAGGACAACCCCGAGGTAAGCGGGGGCAGTGAAAGCTGGTGCTCTCTCCCCGGAGGCCTGACACGTCCCAAGTTCAAGGAGAGGCAGGCAGAGCAGGAATGGCTTGGTGTGCAGTCTTCTCCTTCAGTTCCTATCCTGTGCTGGGGGGCTATCACCCCCACTTCACACCTGGGGTGGCAGATGCTTTCAGAGATCAGTAGGTGGAGGCAGGTTTTGAAGTCAGTGGGAATTTATATACGGCTCTCAGAAAATGATGTTAGCTAAAACATAGACTTACAGACATTCTGCTGAATGAAAAGAAGCTGGAGACAAAGGACCACATGTTGCATCACTACATTTTGGGAGAAATCTCCAGAAATGGGAACTCTACAAAGATAAAGAGACCGCGGTTGTTGAGTGAGGGTGGTGGGCACAGGCTTTCCTTTTGGGGTGATAAAGTATATTCTGTAAAAGGATCTGAGACAGGCTCAGCCAGCAACACCCCCGCTCACATTCATATTAAATGAGACTTACTTCATGGGCATGTTTAAGAATAGGAGGTTCAAAGACATGAGTTCTGTGACTGCTGGAAACTCCTAGGGACTGTGCCGGGGGCCCTCTGAGGACCCTCCCAGGCTGTCCTGCTCTCAACGCCAGTCCTCGTGCTGGTTTTGTTTCGAAGTCAATGGCTTCTAGAGTTGTTTGCTGGTTTCTAGAGTGCTGTGTGTCCCAGGGTGGGGGCCTTGTCTGGAAGGACTCTGTCTACATCCCTGCCAAACAGCGGGTGTGAGTCATCCCGGCTAAGGAATCTGTGAGTAGGGGTGGACACATCCCACATGGGCTGCCAGGCAGACCATCCCAGCCCCCCTGGAGACACCTGCCAGTTAGGATGGCCTCCTGTCTGTCTCCACTGTGGATGAGAGCCAGGCCCGTGTTCGTCACAGCCAGTGGCAGCAAGAAAATCTTCTCTTGAAAATAGGGCTGTTAATTAGGGTCATTTTCTCAGCACAGGGCCTGGCTCAGGGCAAAAGGCCTGTGACCAGTCGCTGGTGTTACGAGGCCAGTCTTCTCCAGAAAGACTTATACTATGGGCAAGCAAACACATTTTAATATTTGACTTGAAGATTATACTTCATTATATAAAGTATTTCAATTGTAGTGTTGGAGAAGACTCTTGAGGGTCCCTTGGACAGCAAGGAGATCAAATCAGTCAATCCTAAAGGAAATCAACCCTGAATATTCATTGGAAGGAGTGATGCTGAAGCTGAAGCTCCAATACTTGGGCCACTGGATGGGAAAAGCCGACTCACTGGAAAAGACCCTGATACTGGGAAAGACTGAGGCAGGAGGAGAAGGGGGCAACAGAGGACAAGATGGTCAGAGAGCATCACCAACTCAATGGACATGAATCTGAGCAAACTCCGGGAGATAGTGGAGGACAGGGAAGACTGACATGCTGCAGTCCATGGGGTTGCAAAGAGTTGGACACACCTTGGCGACTGAACAATGATGATATAAAGCATGTGTTCCACTATGCTGGCAGCTGACAAGTTACAAGCAAGGTTCTGACCCGCTGACCTATCTATGCGATGGTCACAAAGCTTGGTGTTGCATATACCCCAGCCCACAGGTGGGCAGGAATCTGCCCTCCCACCCCCACCAGTCCATACCCCTTGGGACATCTGCCTTCTGAGTCCAGCACCCGCAGTCTGAGGGTGCCAGGATGAGGGGGACCACTTGCCAAAAGTCAACCCACGCTGCTCAGTGCAGGGGGTGAGAGGCTTTGCCCGATCTTCCTTCTGTGCCGTATATACAGTCTCTGAAACAGATTATTTCCTCTGTAACTATGGGTCCCCTCTGCCATCCTAATGTCTATTACTCACTACTTTCAAAGATCAGGATTTTACAAGACTAACATATGGATCTCAAGATTTATCATATGCCCTGTACCACACAGACGTGGAAATACAGCTGTGTGTGCTTGCTCACATTCTGCATATTTATACCCAGCACATAAATTCACACAAACACATTCCAGGGAGAAAATAGTGCATCGGAATCAGAGGAGGTGAGTCCTGCTGCCAGCCCCGAATGGCACGGTGACTCTGTATTTATTTTAATAGACTCCCATCTGTCATTTCCAGCTATAGAAAAACATGCTGGAGTTTTAGAAAACCGGCCAAGACAGAGCCATTCACAATTTGTTCTTATGCATCTTTTCACACAGTGCATTTTTCCAAAGAAAGGGTGAAGCTGGTTGGGTGAGCAGCTAATACCCACTTTCAGTATACTTGTTTATGGACATATTGTCCCACAATTGAAAAAGAAGTTCTGATGACAAATGCCATTAACCCTACAAATTTTGAGAGTAGTAGTGTCACACAGATTAGAATCAACCAGAAATTTCCAAGGGGGCTACTCTCTAGTTGCAGTGCATGGATTTTTAATTTTGGGGGCTTCTCTTGTTGTGGGTGGGTGGGCTGCAGGAGTTGCGGTACGTTGGCTTAGTAGCCCTGTGGCATGTGGAATCTTCCTGGACCAGGGATTGAACCCACGTCCCCTGCGTTGGCAGGTGGATTCTCAATCACAGGACCACCAGGGAAGTCCTTGGGACTTGTTTAAAATGAGAATCCTTACGCTTTACCTCAGACCTACTGAGTCAGAAACCCCAGGGATGGAGCTGCAGGTCTGGGTCAACAGCCTCCAGGTGGCCCCGCTGCCCAGTGGAGTCGGGGCTGGGGTCCTCGCTCCCCAGCATTGGTTCCTTCATCTCCCCAACCTGTGATGTCTATGAATTTAAACCTCAACTTGGCCTCTTTGTCTTTTGTTTGCCTATTTTTTGAACCCCTTGTGTGTGAAGGGGTGGGTGCTGATGGAGATTTGGGGGCCTGGCCTTTGGCCCCACCAGCCAGGCAGAACTGGGGACAGGGACTCACCTGTGTCGAGGACACAGATGTACAGTTCTGTCACCGCTGGCGGCTCACACAGGCTCATATGATCAGGCTTTAACATCACAATGTCATCCACACCTGCAAAATGCAAACTTCAAATCTCTCTCTGCCTTCTTCTTGGCCAGGAAAACAGACACATTAATGAAGAAATCATTTCCAGAAGCAGACAGAGAGCTCCCTACTGTAGTCATACCAATTGCACCCCATTCGAGGCTGTGAAGGGCCCTGACTTTCTTTACACCCCAGAGGCTCTTTTGGGGGGCTCTGTAGGGGAAGCCACAGCCCTGATCCTCTGGGCAAGGATGCTTAGACCATGGCTTTCCTCCACGCCCAGGTCAGTACCCCGTTATCCCCTCAGGGGCGGGAGACTAGCAGATTCCGCAAATCACATGCACAGGTGTAAAGTTCTCAGAATTATCTATTGCATTTTGGCCGCCTTTTGGGTGATTTAAGTCTCATTTTCACGCGTGGCAGAAAATCTTAACAATTCAGAAAGAGTATTTTGTATGATTTGGACAAAAGGGAAAATGCATCCTGAGCCCTGCAGAAAGCTACTTAGTGGTGAGGTGCTGTGTATAATGTGTAGGTAATTCACACCCAATTATGTCTCAGATTTGGCTGTGTGTGGTTCAAAGAGGGGAAAAGCAGTGAGGATGTGAGGGTGGGTGTTTTCCCACCCTGTGAAGTCTCCTTTAAGCACATTAGGGGCCTGAGTTCTCTCCCTTCAGTCTCATGGCCAAGCGATTGGTTAATAAATGCTCGGGTTGAATGTGTATCAGAGGCCACTTCACATCAAGCACATTTTCCCCCCTAAAACGTGACCCACTGGTTTTCCAACAGAAGTGGGGCACCAGAGGCAGGGTGCTCCCCCCGCAACTCCCAGATGCTATGGTCCTTCAGAAGCATCTACTGAGGCTCCATGAGAGGAACTGTCCCCCGGGAGACGGGTGAGCAGGCCTAGTGGCAAGGAGAGGGAGAGTGCTCCACGTGTCAGCCCAGGAAAAACTAACACAGACCCCGAAACTGCTCGACTGAACAGCTCTTTCTTGACTACTAGATGTTGAGACGTCCACCACAATATATGGTATATAATGCTTATCTACATCGTTTGTGACTTTGAAAGTATTTACTTGGGGCTTCCGAGGTGGCTCAGTGATAAAGAACCTGCCTGCCAATGCAGGGAATGCAGTTTGGATCCCTGGGTTGGGAAGATCCCCTGGAAAAGGAAATGGCAACCCACTCCAGTATTCTTGCCTGGAGGATCCTATGGACGGAGGAGCCTGGTGGACTACAGTCTCTTGGGTCTCAAAGAGTCAGACACAGCTGCGTGAATAACACTTGCACTTTCAGGTAATCCAGGATCATTTCCTAAATTTACTCCCACCTGCAGAGTCCCTTTTGCCCAGTCAGGTGACATCATCATGGGTTCTGGGGATTAGGAGAGTTACCTCCTGGAGGGCCCTTGTTCTGTCCGTCACAGGCACCGAATTGAGCTTGAGTCTGGACACAACACCGAGGTGCCATCTGGGTTATTTCTAGTTCCAAGAAGACTAGAAATAACTTGAGGGAAATAACTACTGAGAAGCTCCTTGCCCTGCAAGGTGGGTGACTTGCACCTGCTCTGCTCCCTGCTGTCACGACCACCACACTGTCTTCTGCCTCGTCCCGCACATCCTTGCAGCCTCCGTCTCCCCAGTGAGCCCTCTCCTCCCTGATCTGCACACTCACTCCTCGGCCCCTCACCTCCCACTCACCCAGCTGAGAAGACAGCTCAGCTCGGCAGGGACATGGGCACAGGCTGGCTCTTCCTCAGCAGCTCCATCGGACTCCATGCACGCAGGCAAGCGCTTTGCACCTTTTTCTGGATAAACATTGGTCTCAACGGCTCCCCCTCTCCTGGTGACAGAACCTCTTCCCTGTCTTGGTGGAGCTCCTCAGGAGGGAAATTCCACATGCAGCCCCACTGGGGACACAAGACCCTGGTCTGGATGATCCAATGATTCCAGGGCCCGACTCTCCACTGCCCGGGCAGGGATGACACCCTGCTGAGGCTGACAGATGACGTCATTTCCAGTACTTCCCTGGAACCATGGGGGTGGGGGGTGGGCGGGGCGAGAAGTCTCTCTCTCTGTCTTTAAACAGCTGATTAGTCATTTATTGAAAAGGCTGATTTAAGCATCTGTAGTGGTGACTTCCCAGGATGACTCAGTGGTAAAGAATCCACCTGCCAATGCAGGAGATGCAGGAGATGTGGGTTCGAACCCTGAGTTGAGAAGATCTCCTGGAGGAGGGCATGGCAACCCACTCCAGTTTTGTTCCCTGGGAAATTCCATGGACAGAGGAGCCTTGTGGGCTACAGCCTATGGGGTGGCAGAGTCGGACACGACTGATTGACTGAGCACACACAAAGGTGATTTCTGTCTCAACTCCTGGCTCAGTAGGTGGAAGAGGTCAGCATGATGACCTCAGAAGGATGGTGCAGGCTGATGAGTCGCTGGTGGATTCTCACATGGGAAGGATCCCAAGTCTTAGAACCTTAGAACCATTCCTCGTGGTGAATCTCAGAGTCCTGGTGGGCATCCGAACCAGTCCTTTCACTCTGAGGCTCTTTTCCTTTGAGCCTCTGATCAGGTCAGCTCACACCTTCTCCAGCGATTTCGCATGGTGGCTGGGGAGGGTGATGCTGACTTGGTGAGTCACCACCTCTGGCTCCACAGGGTGTCTTCCCAGTGTCATTTAGAAGCCACGGCTGTGACACAGATTCCTGGCTGACTTGCTCCTCAGCAAGAGTGGATGATGCTGGGTCAACCAGGAGTGGGCAGCACCGGCTCTCCAGGGCGATTGCGTCCTCCTTTCTTGACGCTGGGGTGGCTGGAGCACAAGGATGGAAGTTTCAGCAGGGTGGGATCTACCCGAGGTAGGGCCTGCCTGAGGCTGAGGATGGAGTGACCAAGGGGAAGCAGCCAGAGTGTCTTAGGCACCCCGAGTGCTGGGCCCAGTGGTTCCTTCAGCCAGACCTGCTGGGGGGTCGCCGGGAGAGCCACCCTGCTCCTTAGGCTGCTCTGGGCCTGCTGACCCCCACTTCCCGCCAGCTCCTCCTCCTGGGGCCACGTGTCCCTCCTGTGGTGAGAGCAGCTCCTCCTAGGAAGGGTGCTGCCCCGAGCCGAGAGATGCTGGCCTCTCTGGATGACCTGGGTAGGGGCCACTCCATTCCACATCAGTGTTCGTCTGTAAACACGGCTGCCACATGTTATTTTCACTAGAACCTATAGTGGCTGAGGGGAGTGGGGGTGGGTGGGTGGACCCTCCTTTTGTGGAAAAGGATGGGTGGACCCTCCTTTTGTGGAAAAGGAAGAGCGTTAGTGGGAGAAGCATTGCTTTGGCTCAGAGGTAGATTTGAATTTCAGGAAAGGACCTTTCTCTGGGAACATTTCACCTGGGGTAACTTTCTGACGGGCCATCCGTTCTCACTTTCTTGCCACTCTCCAGTTCCTCTGGGCTTGAGAATAGAAGCCAGAGCAGAGGACACTCAAAGGCAATTGAATACAGATCCCGCCCTCCTGATAGAACCCTCAGTAGCTCCCAGTGGGCTCAGAATAAGCATGACATTTGCACCATGACCTCCCTTCTGTGACCTGTGACCTCTCACTCACTCTATCATTCACTCTTTCAAGCTCCTGGTTGGCCAGTGACTGTGCTGAGGACCTGGAGGGGGGCGTGGTTTGAGGTCAGGGGGCTGAGAGCAGGGGGTACAGGGACATAAAGTTAGGTGCCCCCAAGTCTCACTTATTACCCCAGACCACGTCACCAAGAGCCTTGTGCACACCAGACGCCTCGTTGGCCAATCTCTGTGCTGTTCCAGGGGAGGTCACATCACCAGGCTTGTTGCTATAAATAGGACTGAGTCCACAACTGAGGCCAGAAACACACCTCTCAGGACTCCTGGGAGGAGACTGGCTCCAGGTTGGTCCATGAGGCAGACCCCCAGCTCCTGGCCCAGCCCGCGGTTCCCATCTATGCACCCTCCTCTAGGGAGGCACAGTGGCTCTCTGACCACACTCAGGAAAGACCTTCCCCCTTCACGGAGGTGGGGACCAAGAGCTTGACTTGGAGGGTAGGGGACAGTCACCTTGCCTGCAACCTAGCCGGCCAGCCAAACCTGGGACATGGCTTCCGGTTCCTGTCTGCACGCTTTGGTACCTGGGCCACAGCGTCCACCTCAACTGGGCTGGATATGGGTCTCGGACCCTCCCCTCCTTGGCCTCTGCCCTGTCTGCCCTGAACAAACCTCCTAGCATGTGACCTTAACACTTAGCCGCTGGGAACCCCTCCCTCCTGCCGCTGTTTCCTCTGCTCCCTGTCATCAGTCAAGATCACTCTGAGAAGCAGACAGTCTGAGGAACTCGCCCGCTCCGTGTCAGAGCACTGTATAAACTTTGCATGCACAAGCCGCCAGCCTGCTCGTCAGACACTCAAAGGTCAGAGATAAATCTGATGCTATGTGACCCCCATGTATCATAAGCCAGTTCGGCTGCCCTTGGCTACGTGCACCTCATCAAAAATGAACAAACAGGAGTCTGCCTGGGAGCACCTCCTTGCTTCCCCATCATCCCAGAGCTCTTCTAGCGCTCTTTCCAGACCCCATGAGCTCAGCTTGGCACACTTCACAGGAGGTGTTTATCACTCACTCAGCAGACCCAACTGGGATCTTGCACCTCGGTGGAGGCAGAATCTGTGGAAGGGACTCACCACGTATCAAAGTGAATCCCCCCAATGTGAAATCATCCCCATCTGATCTGCTTGTAAACAGGCTTTTGTCTCAAGCCCATAGCTGAAAACCCAGACCAATTTGTTTTTAATGTCATGTAACTGACGGAAGGCAGGAGGAGAAAGGGATGACAGAGGATGAGATGGTTGGATGGCATTAGTTGCTCGATGAACATGAGTTTGAGCAAACTCTGGGAGATGGTGAAAAATAGGGAAGCCTGGTGTGCTGCAGTCCATGGGGTTGCAAAGAGTCGGAAACAACTGAGCGACTGAACGATGATGACAAACTGATCAAAGATCAGAGAGTTTTGGGTCCATTTCAGGAGTGAGTTGTCCAGCATGGCCAGTGCTCAGCACAAACTGTGTCCAGATTACAGTGAGTGACGCCCTGACAGCAGCTACTTGGATCTGGAAGACAAGATCCCACAAGCCCCCAGGGGACGCTACTGCCTTCTGGCTTATGGTATGAGACCAAGACTTTTCATCGGCTCAGCAGAGCACATGCCCCTCAGCCTTCATACCCGGGCAGGACTGTCCTACATGTCCCACCTCCTGGCTGTCAGCCACCAGCCACCACCGCCAGTGACATTTTTTGCCTGGAGATCTCCGTCTCTTAGTAACTAAAGATTTTTATTTACTCAACCCCAGTCGAATGGGTTGGTCAAAATAATTTCAGTTACGAAGCCTCTTTTCTGTTCTTGTTCTGATTTGATGACTTGTTAATTTCAAGAAACTTCATTTGATTCCCGCTGCCTTGTCCCTCCGAACAAACATGGAAAAGGTGAGCCATTGTTGTGGAGTCCGGTACGACGTCGCTGTTTGGGGGCGTCTGCTGACATCCTGGGAGTAAAGGACCAGAGGGTTGGAAGTGAGGTGGGCCGAGCAGAGGCATCTGTGGACTTCAGGAAAGGGTCCCGAGAAGGAAACCCTTTTCTGTCTGTGCAGTAGGGTTCATCTCGGGGATGGGGTGCTTAGGTCGGATGGAAGACCTGTGTCCAGGGTTCCTGACTCAAGGAGGCTGGGCCCTGCCTTTCCCTGTCTCAGAACATGGGTTTACGGGGATGCCTGGACCCGGCTCCCAGCTCAGGCAGGTGGTGGCATTTTAACAAGCTGGTCAGGGGCACGTGGTGCTCCACCAGCACGGCAGGGGGATCGGGGAGGAAGGGGGCACCAGCTCACCCTCTAGCCCGAGCTGTGGCCTCTGCCTCCTCCCAGGCTGTTCTGGTCTGGCTTTCGACTCACAGCAGACAGGAAAAGAGACCAGGCTCATCTCAGCAGCTGAAGCCACTGCCAAAATGTCCAGAGGCAAGTGTGACCCCAGCTCGGGATGGGGCAGGCAGCAACGAGGGTCCCTCCCTGGGCCTTGCTCTCCCAGTAGGTTGGTTCTGGTTCTGGGGGCAGTTAATGTGCTTCCGTGTGGGGAGGGCATCTCAGCTGGGCAGAGGCCGAGGTGGCCCTTGGGGGTCCAGGACCACTCATCTGGGGCAGCAGTGGTCTAGCATTTGCAGACCTCAATCACCATGCCCACCAGCATGGTGCCCGCCAGGCAGGTCACTACTCATCCACCATCCTGCCTCTTCCGCTAGCCCTGAAGTCTGCACTCTGACACGTGCACTCTGATGGGTTCATAGCTGAAGGCCCGGAGGGCTTCCTGGGTCAGCAGACAGTCACCTACAGAACCTGGGGCCTCAGGCCCATCTGTCTGGACCTTTGGGTGTGGGGGGCCCATGCAGACCAGGAGGGGTGTGGTGTGGGAGCTGGCCTTGTAGAGGAGGGAGGGGCAGAGAGGTCAGAGCCCTGTGGGGATGGGGTTGGGGAACAGCAGGACAGAGACTCACTAGATGTGTTACTTACTTCCTGATGGCCCGCCTGCCAAGTGCACAGAGAACAGAGGTGGCCATGGAAATTTCTGGAAAGGCTTCTACCCACCGGAAGCCCCTGCTTTCTCTTATCACCCCTGGTACCTCATTGTGTTACAGCATGCACACCATCAGCATGATGTTATTTTTCTTTACACTGATTCAGTTTATCACTGTCCATACACATACACACCCACACACAGGTATGTGTGTATACACACACGTGCATGCACACTCATGTATTACATACATGGATGCACACATGTATACATGTAGGTATGTCCACACACATGTATGTGCACATATATGTGTATGCACACATGCACACATACACCCATCCTTTCCACCGAATCCTTAAATCTCTCTTTGGTAGAAAATCGGCATCACTTGCTGTAAAGAATGGGTCATTGTAAGAAATAAAGGAATGTTACTATGTTCTGGCCAATAGTACACAGTGCTTGGAGGCAGGGTGCATGATGATTACAGACAGGAGCTCTGGGACTGGATTGCCTGGCTGAAATTCCGCTTTGGAGATTTTTTTTTTTTCCTGTATGATCTTGGACAAGTGACTTAACCTCTCTGTCTCAGTTTCATCATGTATGAAATGGGGCTAATAAAACAACCCATCTCACCGGGTCTTGTGAACTAAAGGCTTTGTCCCCAAATGGCTGAGTGCTGTGTCTGCTACAGGACACAGTGTTCCTGGTCTTGTTACTATTGTTGCTGTCACTAGTAGGGCTGTGATGGTTCCTTCCTGGCTGAAGTTCTGTGCCCGAGGTCTATTCTGCTCTTTGAAAGAGATTAGAAGAATCAAAGACACATTTGTTGAGAACTGGCATTTTCTCCTTGAGGTGGTCAGAACAGATGGGCGAGCCTTGGCGTTAGAAAGCAGATGCTTTCTTTTTAAGGCTCTTCTGTCTGCACTCCTGCACTCTACGTGCCTCCCCTGAGTCCTCGTCCACCTCAGGGATCAAGGGCCACCCTGGAGTCTGGACCTTGGTGTGCATCCTGGCAGGGTAGGGGGTCCTGGAAGTCCTGCCCTTCCTGTACTTCTCACAGTTCATCCTCTCGGGATGCTCCCCAAACATGTGAGAGGGCAGGGCGGTGGGAAGTGGCCGGGGCCACACACAGTGCCCAGTAGCCTGAGGGCACAGGTGCCCAGGAATCTGCCCTAGCTCCTCTCTCTGACGCCTTTGGTGGGTATGCCAGAGCCATCCTGGAAGACCAGGAGGAAGGAGAAGGGGGTTTTGCCTCCAAATGCTAATTCCTGGAGAGGCCAGGGCGCCAGATGCAGGAGCCTCTGTCTGCTATCACATGTAATTAAACTCCTGAGACTGTGGTTGTGCAGGTAGGAAGTCCTATCACCTGCTGTCCTCTGATTGCTTCCAGGAAGCGGGTTCGCTGACGAGGGAGCCCCACACCCCTGACCCAGGAGGCCCAGCCTCACCAGAGCCTGGAGCTAGAGGCTGCCCGGCCAGGAAACGATTTTTCCAAGAAGAGCACCAAAGACAGTGCAAGACATAACTTTTTTTCAAGCTCGATAATGAGCAGCTTTTCTAGCCTGTGTTCACGGGAAGTGGTAGCAGAGCAGTGGGAACGAGACAAATTAAAACAGGCCTGGACTGAGCGGGCGTTTCCTGAATGAAACATCAAAGGCAGCCCCAGGTGGGAGGCTATTTACAGATTCTGAGAGCCTGAGTTATTCATCACCATGGCCCCTGGGCCATGAGGGTTCTCCCTGTGTGTGTGCTCACCACACGGAGGCCTTGCACGGAGCCTGCTGGTGTCTTCGCATCTACCCAGAGTGACGCAGGCTCCCTGTCCGGACTTGCCTCGGGTCCCCTGCAGAAGGGCAGTCATAGGAGGGGTGGGCTTGGGAGGGAGTGGGGTGATGTGAATGCTGAGCACCTCTGCTAAGTACTCAGGGACCCCAAAGTACTGAGTACTGGGGCCCTCTGCTAAGTACTCAAGCACTCCTAAGTATGCAGTACTGGGCACTTCTGCTAAGTACTCAGGGACCCTGAAGTACTGAGTACTGGGGCCCTCTGCTAAATACTCAAGCACTCCTAAGTACACTGGGCACTTCTGCTAAGTACTCAGGACCCCAAGTACTCAGGACACCCCAAGTACTCAGTATTAGACACCCTTATGAAGTACTCAGGACATCTAAATACTTCGTACTGGACATTTCTGTTAAGTGCTCAATATTGGGTGCCTCTGTGAGGTACACAGGCAGTCGGCCACCCTGTGAGATCCCACTTCCCCTCTGGGGGTGGTTCACAGCCTGGAGTCTCACCCTGTCTTCTGGGCTTTACCAAGGAAGAGTCACACTTTTCCCCAAATGGTCCCCATCTGCCCTGTCTCACTCAGGCCAGGCTTCTGTTCCATGGGGCTCTGAGGGTGACTGTCCTTCCCTCCAGACACCTGACCCTAGCCCGGCCACTGACATGTCTGCACATTCCATCGATGACCATCTGCCAGCCTGGACCACCGAGGCTCAGGGTGGCCTTTGATACAAAGGAAGACAGTGGTTGGGGGTCTCCTTGGGGCTCATGGTTATGAGACAGGGAAGGCGCAGGTGGACACGGCTTAGCATGGGAAGACAGGGACCTCGGGGGACTGGGGAGACCCTGAGGGAGTTCTGTACTCGTGTGTGTGCTGGGGGAGGAGTCATTCATGGAAGCGACTCCTTGGAGGTAAGTCCTAGGAGAATCTGGCTTTAAAAACTCATGTGTGTGCCCACCTGTGGCAAATCCAGGTACGTGGCTGTGGTCAACCTTTCCACAATTTAAGCATAGACAGCCACTGTAGCTCATTCTCATTCCTCTCACAGGAAGATGCTGTTTCTCGGGATTTGGGGTCTTCCTCGCAGCTCCCCTGCAGCCCTAGCTCTCTGGGTCCCCAGCCTCCTTCATGTCCAGCCTCCCTGGGAGGTCTCCCTGATGGCGGGTTTGGCAAATACCATCCCCAGCAGCTACCCCATCCCCGGGGTTCTGTGTAGAGAGTTGAACCTCACCTGGGGCCCCCAACACTGTGCCTGTGGAAACCAACCTCTCCAGGGGTGAGCAACCCCAGCACTCAACTGACTGCAGGGGACACGCTCCTTGGAAGACAGGTGGCCATGATCTTCCCTGCAAGGTTTAAAAAAATTTTTTTTTATTTTAAAAATATTTATTGATTTGACTGTGCAAGATCTTAGGTTCGAACTCTTGCAGGTCCAGCATGCAAACTTTTTAACTGAGGCATGTGTGATCTAATTCCATGACCAGGGATTGAACCTGAGCCCCCTGCATTGGGAGTGTAGGATCTTAGCCACGGGACCACTGGGGAAGTCCCTCTGCAAGCTTTTAAAGACAGGTGCCTCCAGGGACTCATACAATAGGATCTGAGGGTCCTTCCCTGTGGCTGGGTCCTGGGCTCAGAGCTCTCACATGCACTGTCTCATAATTCTGCACAGCAACTATCAGAGTGACTGTGGACTAAGATGGTGCTTCTTGAAGCGACTTCAAGACCACCAGCCCTAGGGAATTGACAGATGCACAGTTTTGGCCCCCCAAAACCTACTGACTCAGAAACTCATTGGTGGATGGGCTGCCCACCTATCCTGTCCACGCATCCTGCCCACAGCCAGGCACCTACCGTCATCACAGGAGGGCACGTCAGTGTGTTTTTAAAGGATTAGGTTCCTTCACCAGCATGGATTTAACACTACCAGTTTTGGTCCATCACAAACCCCATGCCATGCCACATTCCACTATGAGCTGAAGGCCATGTTTATATTACTAAGTATTCTGCAAACACCTTCATCTCAAGACCCTCTGCTCAACATCCCTCCAGCAACACACAGAACCTGGATGCACACACGCAGAGACAAGACTTCTGAGCTTCTGGAATGATCTCCACAGCACTGGTTTGCTTTTCCCTTTACTGTGACCTTGAAGAAGTCACAGACATCCCTGTCCTACATTTTGCTAATCTGGGAAACTAGAGAACAACTTATCTGCCTCATCAGAGGTGCTTCAGAATGGGTTTTGATAAGCGAGAGAAAAGGACATAAAACTAATAGCATCAGATAGGCATTTGTAAGCTGCTTTGAAAGTCATCTTGTGGGTTTATCTTTATAACCCTCAATCCCTCGAATCACTCAGAAACACACTCATGAAAACGTGCACCAGTTACCATGTGGGACCCTGCTGAAGCATCCTGTTTGTGGAGACGAACCTCCTCCTTTCTGACTTAGAGCATGGAGGTGAGCTGGCTCTGTTGTGTCAGCAGTTAGGTTTGCATGTTCATGAGTCATGGTGTGGGGCAGAGGAAAAAGGGTGTCTACCAGGTCAGGCCGCAGGGAGTGCAGCCCATGGAAGGATCCATGGTTAACCACATGTCCCTGAGACGCTTGCCCTGTAAATAGATTCAATCACACATCTGTCAGGCCCTGCTCTGGTCCAAGAATGTTCTAGTTGCTGGGGGTCTCTGTGGCAGCCTCAGTGGGACTTGGCTGTTGTCAGTTGTGCCTGGCAGGTCTCCAGTGAATGTTTCTGGGGTAGTAACAACAAGAGGCACCGGAAATCAGTGGCTAAGAACTCTCTGCATTCTCACGCCATGGCCCTTTGAGAGCATGGAGGAAGAACCGGGCTAGCACAGGCAACCCGAGCCCTGGTCCACCTCCCTGTCTGCCTACCAGGGCCTTGTCTCCAAATCTGCAAATCCCGCCATGGTTGCATCACCCAGGAGAGGGCCTGTGGAAGCCCGACTCTCCAAAGTCCTCCCCTCCCAGTCGGCCCATCCCTCCACCGAGGGAGGACCATGCTTGGAGGGCAGCCCCTGCAGCCTCCCTGGCCCTAGCACGAGTGGCTGTCCGATCGTCCATGACCATCACGAGGGCTGATGTCACACCTTCCAGGCCCCACACATTCAGATGTTTGGAACAGGGTCATTTCAAACAGGAACAGGGTCACCTGGTCCAGGCAGGTGCATTCTTGGCCCCTGGTTCCTCTTATCAGCTGCCCGCCTTTATCTGTGCTGTGCTGGGCACCCACTGCTCACGGGACCCTGTGATGGGATGCCAGGGACCTGTTCTGTCTGTTCCCTATGCCCTACCCCTACCCCATGCCTAGAACAGAGTCAGCACCTGAGCGAGTGAAGGAAGGAATGAGCAGGTAAGCAAACAAGCCCGCTTCCAGAGCCGACACGCTCATGGGATGCACAAACCACCCGTGACAAAGGATGCGATTCCCTGCTTGGCTGAGACCTTCTGCTGAGGCTGGGCCCAGGGAAGGGGCCTCTCCTCCAGAGAGGGGGACACACCCGTGGTCAGAGAGTACCTGGGATATAGGTCACTTCTTTGAGCTGGGTCCCTAGTGCCAGTTCTGGGTGCAGAGGCCAAAAGGAAAGAGTTGTGTGTGTGTGTATGTGTGTGCATGTGTTCCATAATAATGGTCACACTTACACAGCAACCTATCTATTAAAAACTGGAAGGCACACATGGTTACAAAGCAGATGGGTCACAGCCCAAAGCCTCTCACCAGCAAGGAGCCTTGCCTGAGTTTCCATGTTTGCTCCCGGCCACCTGCCTAAGCTGAGATGCACACGAGTACACAGTGCACATATGCACACTGCATTATACAATTAAAAAGGTACTATTCTTATTAAGAAAAGGATCAAAACTTCAATAAATGTAATAGAAAAGTCCTTCTTGGTGCCCCTGGTCCCCGCCTGCCTCCCCAAGCCAGTCACCTGTTTCCACAGGTGGCTGGGAGCCGCCGGCCAGGCTGACTACTGCTCCACTTGGGGGATCCATCTAGAACACCTAGAGTTCTGTCCTCTGGTCTGAAGACCTTTCTAGTCAAGGTTTTTGTGGGTGAGGTCACACTCCCTATAATAATTTAGCTCCTGATTTTATTGTTCAACCTGATTCTATAACTGCTTTATGTCAGTTTTGGTAAACATTTTTAGTAAGTGTTATAGATGCCAAATGAAACTCAGCAATGGATTAACACACATCTAATAAATACAGTTGTGTAATAAATTACAAAAGAGCCAGGTGAAAATCAAATAATTATGCATATGACTTTTAAAAAAGATTACATTGCTTTTCACACAATATAAATTCACAACTAATTAACAACAAAAGCTTCTATAGAATTCTTGAACTTTCTTTGGCATAATTATAGGAAATGAAAATGCATTTTTTTGAAATGAAAAATCACCCCATGAATTAATATCCCAAGCATTAACCTGTGAATAATCATCAGGTAAAATTAAATTTCAATATTCCGTGGATTTGAAGGAATTTTTCTCAAACACTAATGGTGGGAATGCAGATAGTCAATTTTTTTCTAAAGGACAATATGATAGAACTTAAAAAATACTATAAATTTCCATTATTATGACCCAATAATTCTATTTTTCAGAATTTATCCCAAGGAAATAACAGACAAATGCAAAAATGACTGTTTATTATCACATTATTTATAATACTGAAAAATTAAAAGTAACATAAACATCAGTCATTCAGGACTGGTCATATTACAGTTTCCCCATAGTAGTGTATCCAGTCATTTAAAACATTGATATAAATTTATAACATGGATAGCTGCACATGGTTTATTGAGGAACCAGGCACCTTACTCTTTAACATAGAGAGTATCACCCACTGCAATAAATGAACATATATATATATATGTAATTTATGGGAATAAGAACCTGCATAAAAGAGGCTATGTAAAAGTAATTTTGCATGGATCCTGGGGTTATGGATGATCTTTTTCTATATTTTTCACTTTTTCTATCATGAATGTCTATTATGTACTTTAAAAAGGTTAAAGAAATGGTGACATTAAAAAATGTTGACATTGACTCAAACCTCATATTATTCAGTTCGCTTTTTCTCCTCTCTGTGATTGCAGGCTGCAGTCCTAACCAAGGACATCCTCTAAGTAAATATGTGGAAGGTCAGTCACTATCCTCTACCCAGCACCCAGCACCCCTTGCTGTGGGACTCTTGTCTCCTCTGAGCATCATCTGGACAGCAGATACTGGGACCTGCCTCTCACCCTGGAGCTGAGGTCTCTTCTCTTAACACCTGCCATCCACAATCACAAAGGTAAGTGAATTAAAAGAGGAATACCCTTTTTCACAATTGTGTTTAAGACTAAGGGAACAGAGAGAAGCCTGAGAGAGGTACTAAAATCACTAAATCATTGGAAAATAAATGAGCATAGATAAAAATTTGGGATTCTCTAAATTAGAAGAGAGGAGGTTGGTGGGAGGCCCCTAGAGTGGGGTTGACCAGATGGCCCTTAGTTCATCTGTGGGGTGGGGCAATCTGTCCAAGGTCACAGGGCTCTTATGAGGTGAAGCCTGAGTTCTGGCTTCACCAGAACACCAGAGGTTTGAGTCCACACCCACGCACTGACCAGGTGAGGGGCTGACTGGACCGAGGGCTCCTGTTAAGATAAGTTGCTGGTCTTAAGTGACAAGGTAAGGAAGCTGCAGAAAGGAAACCAGGGCAGTAACAGGAGCATCCACCTGTTCTTGGGAGACTCTGCACACAGGGCTGGGAGATCCAAGCAAGATCAATACCCGTGAGTCTGGGAAACACCCACCAAAATGCAACTGTCATTTCCCCAAATATGAAGAAACTGTCAGAAGTCACTGCCTTGGCAAACCACAATTCTAACTTGCAAGATAACCCAAATGTCCTCTCTGGAATGTTACTGGTTTTAACACCTCCTTCAGTAAAGGTCCAATGTTAGTCCTGGGTGGAAATAAATATAATGACCCTTTAAGAACATAATTATGTAGACAGTCTATGTATGGATATGTTGATCAAAACCCTTGCTGATATCTAAATTAAATAATTTTTACACCAGCTGCAGAGCCTAAGGTAATTGTTAGCTTTTGGAAAAACTAACAAAATACTACTTATTTCTGAATTAGCAGCACTAAAGACCTGTAATTACTATTACCTTTAAGTATGGAAATAAACCTCTTAAAATATAGTATAAACATAGCATGTGGATGATCATAGATTGATGCAAAAGGATAGTTTTTTTTTAAAGGTGAGAACTAGTCTCTCTCATCAAGACTACATCCCATTGCCTGGAGTGGTGGCTGACATACAGTAGATGCCCAATAAATATTTTTTGGGGAAAAAGGATGACATATTTAATAATAAAGCTTCCTGGCTAATATTAAATGAACTAGTTAATGACAATGTCAGTCAGCATTTGTCCATGTGTCCAGATACCCATTACATAGACAATCAAATCTATACACACGTCACAGCATAGATAGCAAACGCAGCATTCATTCAACAAGTATATACTGATTCATAGTTTTTCTGTATAGCATTTGTGCTCAGCTGCAGAGTTGTGTCCAACTCTTGACGAACCCAGGGATGGTAGTGCGCCAGGCTCCTCTGTCCATGGGATTTGCCTGGGAAGAATACTGGAGTGGGCTGCCATTTCCTACTTCAGGGGATCTTCCCAATATTCTGATTGCCTACTGTGTTTCAGGCATCATCTTAAGCATTATGAATTCAGTTGTAAAGAAAACCCAGTACTGGTCCTCATGGAGCTTATGGTCTGGTGAAGAGATTCATCGTGAATGATAAATATATAATTATAATATATGTAATTACTGAATGGGGAAATGCACAGAGCAAAGGACAGGGCTGTAAGAGAAAAGTGCACAGTGGGGCAGGGGAGGGTCTAACGTACACTGAGGTGGTCAGGGCAGGCGTCTTGGAGGGGGTGACCATCCTGAAGGGAGAAGTGCCTACCAGGTGAAATGCAGGAGAAATGGCATTCTGGTAGCAATGAGCCATAGACTCTGAGGTTAGGAGGCACTTGGCTTCCTCAAGGAAATCGGAGACACTGTGACCGTGTTGAAAAACAGGCCTGAGTGCAGCCACCAGATAATGGAGGGCCTGGAGTCCATGCTGAAGAGCCCAGGGCCCGCTTCACTAATGTGATGCCAAGCAATTGATGGATTCTGAGCAAAGCAGTGATTGACATAATTTTTATTATAAAAATATTGGTCGGCAACTGTGTAGAGAATGAAGGTGAAGAGGCAAGCATAGGTGATGAATGAGACCATAATACCAGGAAAGGTACAAGCCTCCCAGGAGGATGCAGCTAGGACACTTATCCCTGAATTAACTGCGCTAAAGGCCTGTATTATAAGGCTTCCCAGGTGGCTAAGGGGTAAAGAATCTGCCTGCCAATGCAGGAGATGCAGGTTTGATCCCTGGGTTGGGAAGATCCCCTGGAGGAGGAAATGGCAACCTACTCTAGTATTCTTGCCTGGGAAATCCCATGGATGGAGGAGATTGGTGGGCTATAGTCCATGGGGTCACAAGGAGTCGGACACGATTTCGTTACCAAACAACAAAACAGCAATCGCAAGCTAAGATGCTTCCTTCAAGTTCTCCCACACTTCCTGCTCCTCTCTCTTCCCACACTGACATGGAGCCCCTGTTTGCTCCAGAAGGAGCTGAAGCCTCAGCCATTCCTGGCAGGTGCCAAGCCTGCAAGACTCTTCCTGCAGGAAGCGAGGTATTATAATGAATGCAGAGTTCCTTGATTCCCTGTCTCCATTGCAGGCAAGAATGTCAATTCTTCACTTCTCAACTGGAGTTTTTTGACAACTTATAAACTGTGACCTGGATGTACAACTTATAGACTCTCAAAATTCAGTTCAATGAAGTAGCAAGAGAAAGGCTTTTCTTTTTTTAAAAAAGAAGTGAGAAAGAGAGCTAAAGAATTTAGGACAAGATCCAGGTTGCATTCTTGGCACACAAGGGCCCAGAAGCACTGAGCCTGGTCCACGTCTTTGACCTTATCTCCCACCCTGTGACTTTGGGCTCCAGCCAGAGGATGGTGGTTGAATGCAAACAGCGAGTCCCTGTGTCCCGTGGACTTTGTCCAGATCTGGCGGCAGCCACAGAGAAGGGTGGATCCCAGTGGCCGGGCTGGTGTGACCGGGGTGAGTCAGCACGATGGTGACCACAGTTATACTTGGACCGTCCTCAGAGGGAAGCAGGCAGTACCCTTCATGGTGAGCTCCCTCTCGAAATGCCTTGCAGCAGTAATGCAATGAAGAGTGGACTCTGATCACATGGTTACAGCGCTTTGCGACTGGCAGTGGAAATTGTAGAAAACATGGAAAAAGAGAAACACCAGGGCACGAAGACTCTAGTTGGGTTGAAGGGACAGAAATGTTGGGTGTAAATTGAGTGTCACGGTGTTTGGAGATGGTTCCTCTAAGGATGTTGTTAAGGTTACATAAGGTCACAATGGTGGGGCCCTGGACCTATGGGATTAGTCTCCTTATCAGAAGAGATGCCAGAACTCTTGTGATCGCTGTCTCTCTCTCTCTCCCTGCACTCAGAGAGGTCATGTGAGCACACAGCAGGATGGTAGCTACTACCCTGCCAGGAGGAGAGGCTGCACCATAAAACCTACCACATTGGAAACTTGAACTCGGACTTCCTAGCCTCTGAACGATGAGAAATGAATTTCTGTGTTTAAGCTGCCCAGTCCACATGTTTTGTCATGACAACCTGAGCAGACTAATGCAGTGAAAGCTCTGTTTGTAAAATAAATAGGAAAAAACCCTGCAGTGTATCCCCTGTATAAATTCATATATTCTTTGTATTGAGTGTTCTTAAAGACAAGTGTATCTGAATCAATGGAGAAGAAAATGGTAACCCACTTCAGTATTCTTGCTTGGAAAAGTAAATGGACAGAGGAGCCTGGTGGGTTACAGTCTATGGGGTCACAAGGAGTCAGACACAACTGAATGACTGAGCATGTACATACATACTTGAATCAACGTATCCATTGTTTTTTTTAAATTTGGGCTTATTTATATTTTAAAAATAATATGCTAATTGAACAACATCAAAAGGCTCATCAAAGCTGGCATGTGGCTGTGATATACAATGGAGCTTCCCAAGGTCAGGGACACGCCTGGCAGTAGCACACCTGTTGAGCTCCCAGAGTTCTCCCTGCCTCTGGGAATGAATCAGTGATGTGAGCTGAGGGGGTGGAGCAGCCGTGAGGGTGGGTGTTCTGTGCACGGGGCCCTTCCTGGGATTCAGGGCTCTTTGAGGAGCAAGCATTGTCCTTCCTTCTGCATCATTAGAGCAGAATCTCCCCAGGATATTCTCATTGCTGGTGGGACAGTCATAGTTTCCTCATGACAAGGCAATTGGTTAATTCACCCTTAACGCCTCCACTTTGCTCTGACACATGACACTTCCTGTCTGACACCACCTCTCTCTGGGCTTAATGAAGACCGTGGCTGTCTTGAACTGCTATCTATTGACTTGGAAGGCATTCGCTTCCTGCTGCACATACTTTTACGGCACTTGACAATCCTCAGCTGTTCTGAAGGTGCTCTTTAGGGGTTGGAGGGGGGGTTCCTAAGCCAGAGGGAGGTTGAAGGAACCCTTCACACCTTAGGTTCACCAGTCTTGAATTGGCTGATGGGAGTCCCCTCCGCAGAGTCCGAGCCAGCCATAGCAGTCCTCCCCAAGTGCCTCTGTCTTTGGGATCCAGCTTCGAGTGCCAGTTTTCTGGAGACTTCACGGGACAGGGGAGGCTGGTTTTTCACCTTGGCTCGTCAGCTCTGCTGCTCCTGGAAGATGGGAGGCTGCCTGTTCGCCTGCAGAGAATCTCAGAAACTGGCAAGTAATCCGGGCCACAGAAGGGGCGAGGAACACATTTCCTTCTGCCCTGATTAGGGCTTCCCTGGCTTTCAGTGGGGTCTGAGTGGGACCTCCCCACCTGCTGAAGCTGCTTGGGTGAAGACCTCTCCTTTCTGCTTCTGCTGGAACTCATGCCTAGCCCAGCCGGTTCTCCTTCATCAATAGAGCTCTCATGCAATCTGGGGGAGGGGACGGGCTCGGTAAGTGACTCCTTACCAAGATCTGGGACCAGCACTTCAAGGGCAGGATGGTCAGTGGCCAGGTTTGGGAGATGGTGTCACCATGGCTGGCTGTGAACCCTTGCTCCCCAACCCCATGGCTCTGTGCGAGCCCCCACATCTGCAGGGACGATGACAGGGTCTGTTCTCGGGCCTCAAACGCACACCCGAGGCCGGGGCTCCCCTCTGACCAAACCTTCATCAGGGTCCTCTGAGCCCTCTTCTCTACCTGGCCTGGACCTTGCCCTGCCAAACCCAGGTTTCATCAGAGAACCCCGCTGGGTGGTTTATGCACAATTCCCCTCGCCCTTGGTATCTGACTCCTTGGCCTGCCTTTAGCAAGAACCCCCACCCTTTTCATCTCATCAAGCTCCTCTCTGTGATCATCCCCTACTCTGCCGGCTGGTCATGCATCCCCAGCTCTCCCTGCTGCATTTGGAGGTCAGGTCGGTCTGCCTCCCCTTCTGCAATTGAATCCAGCAGAGTCTTCTCTGCTTTCTTTAACGAGTGTCAGAATAACGTTTTCTCTTTAACTTCTGCAACATAGCAGGGGCTCAATCTACTGACAGTGTTACAATGTCGGCGAACAGCATAAATGAGGGAGAAAAACGCAGAGGGATCAGGAAAGGGCAGGTTCAAAGTCAGAGAACATGGTCAGAAAATCTGCAGTGGTGGGCTCACAACCAGAGGTTTGCTGCCTGCTTGGTAGGAAAGAAGGGCCACTACTGCCAATAATAACAACCCAAATCACCAGTCATGAAATGGGGGAAAGCCTGAGAGTGTCCCCAGATTCATCCATGGGTGGAAGGCCCCAGTGAGCCCTGCTCTTGGCACCTTCCCCTGTCAAGCTGCCTCCTTGTCAAGCTCCCCTCTGATGCTTCAGGACCCACTCCAAGGACCCCCTTCATCACAGCTGCCAGAGCATGTCACCAGTCTCAGAGGCATGGAATGAAGCAAGAAGAGTGACCCAAACATGCAGCACAAGCAAGAGGCAAGTCAGAACTCAACACCCACTTACATGGGCCTCCTGGTACAACCTGTGAGCCTTGGGGGAGCAGACTCAAGGCTGCCCGCCGAGCTCCTTGTGGAGGTGGACATGCACAAGGACCATGTCCTGAGTGGTTGCTTCGCCCGGGGCCCAGCATGGACTCTGACCCCTGTCATTGAACCCGGAGCTGAAACCGGCAGCGTTAAGGAGTCATTAGTACGAGCAGAACCAAGACTCACCCGGAGACAGACCAACAGCATAGCCCAAACTCCTGTTTCTCTTCAAACATTAATCACCATCTCATGTTTAATTAATCTGTGCTGAGTTTGCTGGGTGATGAAAGCAGAATTTTCTATCAGTAGGAAAAACACATATGGATTCAAGGCTCTTGTGTGACTCTGCCGGCAGATCCCTGCCAAGTCTGAAAGAGCCTTTCAGATCCCTCTCCCCCGAGGCATCCCTCATCTTCCCCTGGGTTGGGACAGGGACTCACATCGAGAGATTACTTTCCCCTTTCTCATGGTGGTATGGCTTGTACACTTGTCTAAGCTCACCAACAATCCCCTTGGACAGTGACAGCCATGGTGTTGGCCCTAGCAGCCAGCACGGGGCTGGGTGGCTGGTCCCCCCTTGGAAGCACACTGCCTTCTGGGCTGTGTCTGCATTTGCCCAGTGCAGGCTCGCCTTCTCCTCTGGAGGCTGGACTGGTGCAACCAGGGATGGAGGGGGGCCATTTAGGGGGTCATGGTGAGCTTGGCCACAGAGACACGACTGAAATCATTATTTGTGTTCTGATGAGCTGGCTTTAAATCTCTCTGTGCAGGAAAGCTAGCCTGGCTTTCCTGTTCAGATGTCACAAAGAGCGAGAAAAGTAAACGATTTTGAGCACATGCTTTCCTCCAGCTAAAGAGAGATTTTGCTATTTTCTCCGGGATTTTCTATCAAAATCTACACTGAACATCAAAAGCTGTGGTGTTTCTTGGGGACGCCAGATCTATGGCTTTCTTTTTCTCATCAGCTCTCCCAAGTGAACCATCCACGAAGATAAAACAGCAAAAACTCCTATAAGAAAGTAATTACTTCAAAACCGAACAGAAGGCAATTATGACTAAACAGAGCTGCGTTTGGGTTCGGCATCTGACAAAACGGCTCCGAGATGACAAAGATGGGCATTTTCATTGCCAGATAACCAGACCGTTTTCTGTTCACAGTGGTATTCTTAATACAAAAAAGGACATAAAATAATTGGCCAGCTAACCTCCAGTCCACCAAGAAATAAAGATGCTGCTCACAGCTCCGAGAGGTCCTGAGAAGCTCCTGCCTTCAGCTCCGCGCTGAGAATATAAATTGCCAGAGGAGACCGAGATGGATCTTTAAGGAAAAATGAACTCTTCTCCTTTAGAATTTTGCAGGATTATGGCCCATGTTGGACAAGTACAAGCTCAATTTATCCTTGACCCCCGATCGTCATGTTAAACTCCAGTTTTAATCACGATGACCTACCACCCGACTTCTTTATCATGTCTCTGAAGAGGCCATGTGCTTAAATTAATATCATCAATGGCTTTATTTCAGGTTGGGAACTGTGAGCATCGGATAGTTAGTGAGCACACAAAGTAAATGACAGAGCAGAAATCTGACACAATCGGGGGAAGGAATCAATTAATTTGATGGTACTTGCCGGCTGGATTGCAGCACTGGCAGAGGGAGCCAGCGGTTGGCCCACGCTGGCTCCCTTATGAGGAGGATGAGGTGGAGAGCACTCTGGGAGGCCCATGCGATCCGTGGGCACTTAACAGCACAGTTCATAATTGCACTGATTACTACCACTGAAGCAGGGTCAGGTGCCTGTATTATGAATTCATGCCCGTCTCTCATTTTCAGTCCATTGCCCTGCTTGAGCTTCAGATGGGCTGCCAAATGCTGTAGAATGTCCTGCACAGAAGCATGATCCAGGTGGATGGTCTCCTTCGTGCATTCATTCCTGCGTTCGTTCATTTGTTCTACCAGCAGCAACACCTGTGACGTCCTTATATGCCCCTTCTGTGCTCTACACGAGACAGTTCACATCACTCCCATGATGACACCATGAGATGCTTATAATTCCTATCATCCTGTCAGCTGGGACCTGAATTGGCTCCAACCCCCATCACACACTTGTGGAAGTTCAAAGCCTCTCTGGGATCTCTAAGAGTTTCTAGGGGGGTTCAGTTCTCAGGGTCCCCTCTGCTTCCACATCCATAGTATGCCTCTGTTCTGTGCTGCATCGTTCCAAATGTCAAAGCAACACCCTAAATCAACTCTTTCTGGAAGCACAGAACTCAAGAGGGCAGAGAGGGAGATGGGAGTCCGCACAGGCAGTATACACTTCAACAGAATGTGAGGCGTCTCTGCTTCACTGCCTGGCTTCCAGGCTGGACCAGGTCTCCACGGCGAGCAGAGGGTGTGCCCCAAAGCCCGGAGCACCCATCATCTTTACCCGCAGCCGATGGCTGAAAATGACCAAAGAAAGGATCCACCCCACGGGCTACCAGTCTTCACCCACCCTGTGGCCTGAGAACTTACACAAGGGTAAGTCAGAGAATGACTCTTACGGAGCATTCAGAGCTGTGGAGAGCAACCTGGTCCACATCAGACAAAGTCATTTAAGGCCATCGATCGAGAGATGACAGGTGACCCGAGGGCAGGGGAAGGGCTGAGTGACTGTCCTGATTCTTAGTGAGACCCTGAGTCCAGGTGCTGGGAAGGGAGTGGGCCAACCAGATCGAGAGAGACCAAGTCTAAGTGAAAAGAGTTATTCACAATTCAAATAGGGAAAAAACCCAAACCTAACCAATTCAGCCTGAGAACCTGATGCTATATGTTGTTATATGCGCATTTCAGGGAATTCAGAGGCTGTGAAGGAAATGGTGGGCAATTCAGAGCATCAGAGAAACAAAGAAGTAAACTGTGAGCTCAGGAGACATCTCCTGGGCTTTACGATCCATGATTTGTCATCGATTTACTCCCCCAAAGGGACTCGATATCATTCAAATTTAGTCAATATGCTTTTTATTTTTATGTTATTTTCCTTCTAATGACAAAGATCCTCTATACTGAAAGAGAACAAAGCTAATATTTTGTAAGGTTTAGGTGCTTGTTTAGATGTGAGGAAAAGTACACAGGAGAAAAATAAAATGGAAAAGAGGAAAGGAAGAAGGTGAATTGACAGACAAGTTGACACAGGGCAGTGAGAGAGGAAGAGAGTCCTGGTTCCTAGGAAGAACTAAAGCTTCAGGGTCAGGCAGAAAGTGGGTGCATGCGGGCAGTGGGGCCTCCCACGTGCTATGGGAGGAGACTGGGTGGGAAGTGAGTGACCCATGGCCTTGCTGGTATGACTCGAAGGGCAGAAGGAGGACGGTAACCACCCTGCTACAGCTCTGTGTCTGCTGCGGGGGCTGCATGAATCCACGTGCATGATGGACAGCAGAGAACTGGGCCGGTGTCCAGTTGTGACTGCGCACCAGAGCTGTGGGCAGTGTCAGCCACTGGAGGTGGGGTCGGGGTGGAGAGTACTATCCCTGAAACTTTCCACAAATGTACAACCATTTCAAAATAAAACAGTTAGAAAAGTATTACAGTAAAAACAAAGAAAAACAAAAATCAAAACAAGTCAAGACAAACTGCAAAATCACAGGAAGACTCAGTGCACCCTGGTCTCCAGGGTGGATCCAGGAGTCTACAGTGGATGAGAGTCCAGAATCTCTCCCTGCAATCTGGGGGTGGAGGTGGGCTCGGTCCAGGTTGTGCGGGGGTCACCCAGGGAAGGTCAGCGGGCTGGCTGAGGAGCGGCTGGAATCCTGTCCCTGGTCCCAGGCTGACACCCCTTCCACTCAGGCTCAGGCTGCAGACTCTTCCGGTAAAGCCTGGATGAAGCTTCCTGGGCAGCTGGACACATCACATCATGAGTTCAGATGGTTGGGCCCCAACATGTCCAGTGACTGAGGGTCTCAGATGTCTCAGGGGTCAGAGGTGGGCTCAGAGTTGGGAGCATCGGGCCCTGGGGGAGATGGTGGAGGGAGAGGGAGGGGGGCAGTGGTGGGGACCAGTGACCACCATCCCCTGCCTTCCAGCCTGAGTGCAGCCAGGGCTGAAAACTGTGTGAGAACTTGCAAACAGGGCTCGGAGGGGAGAGACAGAAAAGTGTGTTCAGATGATCAGGAACCACCAGGGTCTAACAGGAGACACAGGAGACGAACGAACTCAACAGAGATGGAGATTTCATTTCAGTTGGTAAATGAGAAAACTAATTATTCAAGCAAAAATCCCAGTTTAAAACCACACTTGACTTATTAATGTAATAAGAGCCCTAGCAGATCTCTCTCCAAAAAAGAAATTTTTCTCTTTCTCATTTTTAATGGTTTGAGCCAAAGTCTCCTAGATTGAATAGAAATAGACTTTGACTTCTTAAGAAGGTTTTGATTTCCCCACATTCCATCTCAGGGTCTCCTGGAGCCCTTTCCTAGTGGGCAGAGGGTCAGTGCCTCCAGAATTCTGCAGTAGCCCTTAGCACGAGGATCTAAATGAGGGATAGCTGCTTTTTACCCTGGAATGAGACGAGAGAGAAATAACAGCGTGTAACACCAAGGTTCACGTCCAAGGGCAGAGGTCAGATCTGATGAGCAGAGCAGTGGACGGGGCTGTCTGTGCTTGGGAGGCCTGGCTCTGCACGGCAGTCATAAGAGGTGGTTTCTGGGCTCAGGAGAAGTCCCTCTCCTGCCCCTGGCAGAACTCCAAACCACCTCCAAGCACAGAAGCAGACCTCTGTGGCAGCTCTGAGGCCTCTCTTTGTCCAGCCACCTGCCCTGAGGTCTATGAGGTAGCCTACAGCCTGGTAGCTTTGGGAACATGGTGGGGGGGGGGGTGTTAGAAGGGCGGGAGCCAGAAAGATGGTACCCTCAATTCCAGTGCTCAGAAGAAGGGGGTCCCAGATGTGTGCAAAGTGGGGAGCCCCTGGAGAAACCTCCTCCTTGTGTTCTGACTTCAGGAATTCCAAAGCTGCTTCATTTGGGGTTCAGCCTCATCAGGGATGACAGCGGAGACCCACAACATCTCCCTCCTGAGCAACTGGACTTGGGATGGATGGATGGATGGGAAGATGGGAGGATGGGTGGGAGAATGGATGGATGGGAGGATGATTGGGAGAACTGATGGATGGATGGGTGGATGGTGGATAGATGGATGGTGGATAGATAGATGGGAGGATGGATGGATTGATGGATGGATGAATGGGAGGACAGTTGGGAGGATAGGTGGATAGTGGATGGGTTGGAGGATGCATGGGAGGATGGGTGGATGAGGCAGGACTGTAGCCAAATCTGGACAGGCTGGTGAGGAAGCCTGGGGATGGTGGCTGGGGTCTCCAGGGTTTGGGGTGAATTTCCCCTCAGAGCTCACTCTGTAGGATGTCCTGGTCTGAGTCTGTCTCCTTCCAGGCCTCCATGGGCATCAGGAGCTCTGTCAGACGCTGTCACCCTCCTTGGAGCCCAGAGAAAGGCAGACACTGGGATGAGACAGGGCTCCCTATCCCAGGGCTCCATGTGGCTGGAGTCACTACAAAGTGCATTCATCTCCAATAGGAGAAGCAGAGTCCTATGTAAAGACTGAGATCTTCCAGTAGAGAAGCTTGGAGGGGCTCAGTCTGTCTGGCTGCGATGAGGAAGGGCACTTGGGGACACATGTGGCACCAGCACCCCCACGTGGGCAGGACACAAGCTGGACAGCACCAGGGTTTTTGGGAGGCCCCACCCCTGGATCTTCCCCATGGCCTTGGCTACCTCTGGGAACGGCTGGAAAGTCCATGGCTGACTCCAGTGATCATTCTTAATAGGTCTCCCTGTAATTGGAAGATAAACCTTCCAAGTTTGTAGCTGTCTCAAATTCATCTTTAACTTAAAAAGAAATATCAATAATTAAAGCCAACCGCAAGCACCGCGGCGACACGTGTGAGGGACAGATAAGGACCCGCCGAGCCTTTGATTGTGACTCGTCTGTCTTGGCAGATTTACTCCGGAGACCCTGCTCTGAATTATCTTTTTTATTTCATTTCTGGTATCGCCGAGAGCTGAGAGCATCCTGACTCCAGCCCCTGGCAGATGCTCCGTGGGACTTGGGCAGCCAGGGAGCTCCTCAGGCCTGGCGGCCACTGCTGTCCCATTGCAAGCAGGGTGACCACCCATCCAGCCCCTTGCTCCTGCTTCCCACGTGGTTGAAAACAAGGTGAGCACCTTGGGCTCTGCAGACAAGCCTCGGGCTCCCAGCTGAGATGCTGCCCACCGGTTCAGGAGCTGAGGTGCTCGCAGAGAGAGCCCAGACATGTCTGCAATGCCTTGGTGGAGAAGTGCAAGCTAACATTCATGAAGCATTTATTAAGCTCCCCTGCATGCAGTGCACTGCTCAGAACCAGGCTGAAGGGTGTCCAGGACACCATCCTACCCTACAGGGAGGTGAGAGGGGGTGTGGGGTCTGTTGTCCACTCCTGACCTCACACATCCGTCTGGGGATATGGTCAAGTGGCCATACTGGGAGGGTCTGGATGCAGGGGTGAATGTGCTCATGGCTCCGCTGTGTCCCTGCTTCTCAGACTTGAGTGTGAAAGCCCAGGACTGGGCCAGAACAGCCCCGCCCCCATCCAGGCTGGACACACAGATTGTGGGGCTGGGGGTCCTCCCGGTCTATGGATGGTATGCTCTCTCCTGTACCCGGAAGACCAGCCAGGCTCCTGGCAGGAGCACTCACACCCATGCTCAGCCTTCAGTGAATACAAATAAAATACGAATTCGTGCAGCCTGAGTTACGTAGACAAATAGATAAACTGGAGACCTCAGAGGCCAGCGGGGAAGCTGGACACTGATGAACAAGCCCACAACATTGTCACTGAGGAGGGACTGTCTGGGGAAGGTGTTCAGCCCCATACGCATTGGGGACGAGGAGCGAAATGTGATATGAGTGGTGCCTCTCTTGACAGACAGCACGGGACCTGTCAGTGTTTTCAACCTGACCTTGGTCCTGGGGAGAGGACACAGCACGTGTGAGAGGTGCACAGATCTCCGGGAGGGAGGGCAGTGGGGGTGGGGGTGGGGAATTTCAGAGATGCTGGAAGGAAGACAGCCTTTCCAGGGGCCAGACAAACACCAGGGCCCAAAAGTGAGATGAGAACCCGCTTTGTGCTGTGTGGGGAGGTAGGGCAGGGACCCCTGATGGGACCGCAGAAGCTGAGCAGCCCAGGAGCCATTCCCTGATTTCCTTATCTGAAAAATGTGGCAATGAGGCCAAAATTGCCCTGCTGTCAGGGCGAGCACAGCGCTTAGAGGACGAGCACATGGTGATGCCCTCTGCAGTCTGTGGCAGCTTCCGCTTTTTACGTATGGAGGCCCTGAGTATCTGAGTGTCTGCCTAGATGGCTGAGTCTAAAAAAAGACCCTGAAAAACAAACAGACAAAAATCCCCATTTTTTTTTTTCCTCTTTAAAATTATGTTGTTTTCACTGCTTCCAGGTTTGTTTTGGTTGATCTGATGATATTTGGTTCTCCTGATAAGTAGATGATCATTATTTCTGACCCTAATATAGCCCTGTGTTTTCCCTACTTCCTACACCCACACAATCTCTTTGGAACAAACTCTCACACAGACTGCTCAAAACTGCGGACGCCTCCAATACAAATCCTTAATAAAGATGCCAAGTCGGTTCAGCAAATGTCAGAGATTTCTGATGTCACAGAAGAGGGAAAAGTTCTTATTAAATATTTGCATGTTGAATGAATATACAAATTAAACAACCAGAGTAGAAACAAATTTGTTAAAAGTGGCCCTTCCCGTGTTCTCGTGCCCAGGGTGGGTGCCTCTGGGGATCTCAGTACCACCAGGAGAGTCCTGCGGGGGCTCTAGGCACCACGCAGCGAGATGCTCCTCTCTGGTCTTCAAGACCCAGTGGGTCTTGTCCTGGAGATGCTTACACATCCCATCAATGATGCATGAGCCTCAAAAGGCAACCTGATGGCCTAGGAAGACCCCAGCTCCATGACCTAGAAACAAAAACACCTATTACTTAGGTGGAGCCTCACAGTCCACAATTATGTATAATTGAGTTCAATTTATTAACTGTGTGGCTCTGACCAACTGGTTGACCCTCTTTCACCCTCCTTTGCTGCGGTTCTACAGACGGCTTCATTTGGGTCACCTGGATTGGTGCTGGGCTCCTGAGATCAGTCCTGGGAAGAAGCCAGCACCCTGCTCCCTCTCACCCAGGCCTCACCTACTCCTCCCGCTTCTGCAAACACGTCTCTAAGCTCTTGGTTTCATTTTTTTCCTCATCAGAGAAGCCCCCACAGTTCCCTCTGGGGGATTTCCTGGCATTTTCTGGGGAATTTTTTGAGAGATTTTCTGTCCCTCGAAGTTGACACTGTCTTTTCCTTTCTTATTCCTTATCCTTGCATTGAGAATCCCCATCTTCACGCCCCTGGGTGTGGGCACAGGGGGTTGGCCTCACAGTCTACCCATCTGGCCTTGGATTCCACCTGATGAACACTGTCCTTGCCAGACACCCTCAACCTTGTCTGGAACCACTTTCCTGGGAAGTCAGGAAGGGAGATTGCAAGGTTCCCTGATATAGGCTACATCTACTTCCCAGGGAAGCACTTGAAGACCAAGAAGCCCAAAGTCAGCCTTGCCTGAGGCTGAGACTTGGACAGTAGGGCTCTGTGGGCCCACGACTCCTTGATGTGGCTTTACGGGTGAGTTTTAGGAAAGACGGATGGTAGCTTTCCTTTGTTTGGACCCTGCTCATGAGGGGCAGCAGCATGATGAAGGATGGTCTCATGGAACATTTACTGGGAGCTTGGGGCTTCTTGTTTCATCTTTGCTGTATCCTCCAAGGTAAGACTCTGATCACCTCAATTTACAGATAAGGAAGCAACAGCAGGTGTGTGTGCATGCTCGTGTCTCTTTGCAACCCCATGGACTGTAGCCTGCCAGGCTCCTCTGTCCATGAAATTTTTCAGGCAAGAATACTGGAGAGGTTTGCTATGCCCTCCTTCAGGGGATCTTCCCGATCCAGTGATTAAACCCACGTCTCTTGCACTGGGAGGTGGGTTCTTTACCACTAACGCCACCTGGGAAGCCCCATTGCAACAGCAGGAAGAATAAGCTACTAATACTTGCCCCAAGACCCAGAGTGAGGACAGGGCCCAGGTTTGAACCCAAGCCATTTGGTTCCAGAGCCATTTACAGTGAGGTCTGACTGGGGTGGGGATGACCTCTTAGAGTAGGTCCTGCCAGGGTCAGATTTGCTGAAGACAGTGGAAAAACCGTGTTTCCTGATTAGATTTTATTTCATTTACAAAACACTTTACACTCAATGACTTGCTAAAACAGCTTTTCCTGTTGATGGCTGGTCCCCAGGGCTGCACAGTGACAGGTCAGAATGTCCCTAAAGATCAGCTCTGACACACTTTCAACAAATGGTGCTGATGTACAGAGCAGAAAGTACAGCCATCGCACAGGACTCTCAGTTAGCCTACCGGGCTCTCTTTCTGCGGTTTAATTACAGGCAATTGTGCATTTGTAGGTGTTTGGTTTTTTCTTGAAATCACTTCTATTGTAGTGGGAGTCCTAAACACTTTGACAAAGGGTGGAATCTACATAAGGAAGAAACAAGTGGAATTAGCACCTTCAATATTTATTCTAAAAGGGAACTGAGAAGGGGGCTCCAGCTGGTGTGGAGAAATGTAAACCCCAAGGTTCTCCTAGGAAGGTTCCATGTCCCAGGACAGGAGGACAAGAGGTCTGCTGGTGACAAGGTGTCCTCACACTCTGCCATGGGCGTGATCCTGTTTAATCCTCCCATCAACCCAGCTCCATTTCACAGATGGAGAAACTCAGAAACATGTTCCATAAACTCCCAGCCACCAGCTGGCCCAGGGCCTGGCTGGAATGTGAAGCCAGGCCCGTTCCAGTCCAAAGTTCAAGCTCTCAGCTGACACTACCGATCCTGTGTCCCCACTCAACCCAAATACCCGTGTCATTAGTCTAAATATCAGTCTGCCCCAAAGGTATGCCTCTTAGTTGGTTTAATTAGATTAGATACTTTAGCATGGTCCACAATGAAAGCTCAGACTCATCCCACTGCCCCAAATGGCTTCCAAGTGACAGACGGCCTCCCATCCTCATGGCCTGGCTCCTCACTGAACCCCCGAGGTACTTGGCTCTTCAGCCTGCAGCCCCCATTGCTCATCACTTCTACCTTGAACAAAGGTTTCCAACTGGGAGTGATTCTGCCCCCACCCAGGGGACAAGTGGCAATGTCTGGAGACACTTTAAGTGACAACTTGGTTGTTGATGTCAGTGTGCCCCCTCTACAAACGCATGAGCTGACAGAGTGTAGTATTGTGTTATAGCATATTATGGACTGAGTGTATGTCCACTGAATTCATATGTTGAAACCCGGACCCCCCTGCATGATGGTGTTTGGAGGCAGAGCCCCTCAGGAGGTGATGAGGTCAGAGGATGGAGCTCCCACGATGGGATCAGCGTCCTCATTAGAAGGGACACAGGAAGCTTCCTGCCTTTCTTGTCCCTTGCCCCATGAGGACACGGTGAGAAGCCAGGTAGAGACTCCTCACCAGGAACCCAATCTCCTGGCCCCTTGACCTTGGACTTCAACTGCCAGACTGTGAGAAATCAATGCTGTTGTTCACCCGCCTGTCTGTGGAATCTGTTATGGTCAGCAGGACTGAGACAGGCAAACCCATCCATCACTTCCTCCCAGCTCTCCTGTGTGAAACAGGACACAGAGTGTCACAGTCAAACTTCTCTTTTTCCGCCTCTCCTGCTGCAAGTCCTGGAGGGCTGGTCCTTCCCTGAGAGGACAGAACCCAGTTGTGAGATGACTAACCCAAGCTAATGTCGGCAGAGAACTTGGGGACCCTACTTTAATATTACTAATTATAGTGTATACATGTAATCTGGGCTTCCCAGGTGGTGCTAGTTGGTAAAGAATCCGCCTGCCAATGCAGGAGAACTAAGAGACTCAGGTTCGATCCCTGGGTTGGGAAGATCTCCTGGATGAGGGCATGGCAACCCACTCAAGTATTCTTGCCTGGAGAATCCCATGGACAGAGGAGCCTGCTGAACTACAGTTCATGGGATCGCAAGGAGTCAGACAAGACTGAAGTGACTTAGGATGCACATACACATGAACTATCTTTATTTTTGAAGTAAACACCTATGTGAGACAGAAGCACAGACACACTTCATTTGAAAGAGTGTTTTCATCTGTAGCGAATTAAGTAAAATAGAAAATTGACACATGTAAATAATACCAGCAATCTGAGTTAAATATTTAAGCCGTCTCTAACCTCAATGACTACATACTACTTCCAAAACGGACTCTGAACGGTAGAACCCTCCTCGCCAGCACAGCCCCTAGCTGCTGGGTGTTTCATGTTGGATGGCATTTCTGGCACTCTCGCTCATTGTATTTCTGCCAACTTGTGCAACCAGAGGACGGCAGTGATGAAAGCCCCATTTGACAGATGCGGGCATCAACAACTTTGTTACTCTGATTGACTGCATGGTATTTTAGGCAAATTAACCTGTCCAAAAACATTCTTTATTGCTGCGCTCAGGCACAGATGGAAATACGAACTTGACAATTCTGGGGACTAGCTTCGCAATTAACTGTAATGTTTCAATAGACTAATGAACTTTCATTCGAGGCATGTTCCCTGTCAGCAGAGGAGATGGGCAGTTGTCTGAGGAAGTTACAGGACGGCAAACACACTCAACAGCCATGCTCTGTGCTGGGGGGCAGGCAGGGCATTGTGGGGGGCCCCGGGGAGCCAGCACCCAGTCTGGGATCGTGGTCCGTTGGAGGGCTCCTGTCTCACATTCCGACTTTTCCTAAAGAAACCCCAGTTTCAGTGCTGACCTTTGACTAAAGAAATGTTGGCAGTGCCATTTTAAGAAATGCATGAGAGCAAATATTAACAGTGTGACTGGAAGACAGATTCCAAGGACCCCCTGAACATGGGGAAACAGAGAGAGGCCCACAAATCCACAGATGTGATGGACAGAGACCAAACCGAGTGGGGATCAACCCAGAGACACAGGGAAGCGGACCCTTGCTCCCTGGAAGAAGGCCCCTCACTAGGAGATGGCTGGCAAGAGGGCTTGAAGCCCCTCCAGCTGCTGGGGTGCCCAGGGGATGCTTCAGTTTTGTGTCTGATCTGTCACAACATACAGATCACTCTCTACCACAACACTCTTTCCAAGTAGCCCAGTGGGAAATGGAAGATGCTGGTTTCAATTAAATGGACTAAAATGAAAATAATTTAAATATCTTTGCTAATGAATTATGGAACATGCTGGCAAACAGTAACCGCTATCTCTCTTCTTCTGACTATATTTGCACATCTGTCTATCTATCCATCTACCCTTACCTATCTATTTATCCACTCATCCATCCATCTATCCATCACCCCTATCATCTATCTGTATCTACTTCTATCATTTATGTATCATCTGCTAGATATCATGTACCCACCCATCTTTCCCTTTCCTTTCTTCCTTTTCCCTTTTTCCTATCTATCCATCACGCATCCATCATCTTTCCCCTTGCCCCTTCATTCTTTTTCCTTCCTCCTTTTCTGTCAGTCCATTCACCAATCCACCCATCCATCCACCTTCTCTAACACTATCATGGCACAGAGCCTTAGGCATCCACACCCATGAGGAGGCCCTCTTCCTCTGAGCTTGTTCAGTCACAAGGATGTCCAGGAAGACAAGCATGACAGCAGCTGTGTTTCCCTGTCTGGTGCCTCCCGACTTCTAGACTAGAGACATCACCAGCTGCAGTCACCTTTCCATCAGGCATCCTGAAAAGTATGCAGGGAATGCCCAGGAAGATGTAGTCGAGGGGCTCCGTGCTCTTCTGTAGTCTTGCCCCAGCACTTTGCCAGCCTGTGTCTTCCTAGAGAAGGTTCCATCTGAGCTGTTCCTTCACACAGACTCTTCTGTGGCCCCAAAGTCACACAGCCCACCCCTCTGTTGGGCACTTGGCTTTTGGTCAGCCCCGCTTGACAGTTCTCTGAGGGACCAGTCTCCATGGGACGACAGAGCCATGCATGTGGGGCTGTGGCCACAGGGGCAACTCAGGATCTTCCCCTCCTCCCTGATGGAGATGCTCGGGTCCTGCACTCCTGGACCTCGGAAAGGAGATGGCCCCCGACTCAGCCGGGAGGAGGGGCGACAACCCAGGAGCCATGATTAGGACAGAGACAGTCCCCCGACTTGATGGACCACACCTCACCATCACCCTGAGTCTGGAAGTGCAAGCTGCAGTGCCCCCAGTCTCGTGCACACTGATTTTTAACGAGATCATTAATTCTGCCATCTCTCGAATCCCTACATTAATAATCACAAGGTCTGTTGGAAAATGTAGAGCTGGCTGGGCCCAGATACATGCTTTTTCCTTAAGACACTGCAAAGAGACAAGAGGAAACGCCAAACCGAGGATCCTCAGGGAGCCGACAGGGCAGTGTCTCCAGCAGAAAAGTTTCCAACTACCTGCTGTCCATTAACTTAATTTTCCTTACAAAATATTAATACTGGAGACTTAAAAGTTTGCAAATCAGCTGCACTTGAGAACTTTGAGGTTTAACTGATTATAAATCTTTTTCATTGTGGGAAGTTGCTCGCTTACGAAAACACGCAAAATATGTGGATCCATTTCCAGAGCATGGAATTCCGACACTGTGGAAGGGTTTCTGCCAGCAAGAGGTGGGTGCCCATTGACTCTTGCACACTCTGGGAAAGCAGAAGTCAGCGTTTTCTTACTGAATTGGTCACTAGACAGAGCCCAGCAGTAGGAGTTCTCACTTGAGAAAAAAGGGCGGGGAGGGACAGTGCCCCGGGTGGGGTCTGGGCAGGTAGCCCATCCCTGGGGTCTGCAAGAACAGCGCCTCCTTACAACATGAGAACCTGGTGCTTGCTCTGCTCACCTCCCCAAACAACAGGGTTTAATTTTTTGATAGCTTTTTGCTCACACCCTCTGGGGTGTTTTCTTTGGCACCAACCAGTTCTCAGGCAACAGAACTGATATACAACCATTCAGTTCCATTGGACACTAGCTACTGACAGAGAACTCGGACCGCACAGGTTCAGAGCTCAGTCCCACGAGACCTTCCCTAATTTAGACACAGTCATAAGTCCTAGGTTGTCAATTTTTTCTTCTGATCAACTGGGGGTTCCCATGACCCCCTTATCAGGTTCAATAATTTGCTAGAACGTTACCTATTAATACATTTGCTGGCTTATTATAAAGGACACATCTCAGGCTCAGTCACATGGAAGAAATGCACAGGCCAAGGGTATGGGTGGAGGCAGAACTTCCATGCTGTTTCTGGGCTCCCCATCCTTCCCGCACTGCTGGGAAGCTCTCAGGAATCTCAGGGTTCCAGAGTTTTTAATAGAGTTCAACCTCCAGCCCCACCCCCTCCCCTCTTGGAGATTGGTGGTCAGGTGGGGCTGAAAGTCCAAACCCTCTGAGCACTTGTTCTCTCTGGTGAGCAGCCCCTTTGAGGTTCTCCAGGGACCGGCACTAAATCTCCTCACTAGTGTAAACTCGGGGGGATGGAGAATGGTCCTTATGAGGATCTAAAGTTACTCCCACCACTCAGGAGGTTCCAAGACTTCCAGGGGCCCTGTGCCAGGGATCGGGGACAAAGACCAAACAAAAAAAAAAAATCATTTATTTTTATTTACTTATTTATTTGGCTGTGCTGGGTCTCAGTGAATTCTTTAATTGTAGCATGTGGGATCTGGTTCCCTGACCAGGGGTTGAACCCAGGCCACCTGCATTGGGAATGTAGAGTCTTAGTCTCTGAACCATCTGGGAAGTCCTCAAATGTATTTCTCATTCTACTGCTCACCTCCTCTCGGCCATTCCCACCTCCTGGCAGATCCTGCCTCTACAGGATGAGACAGCTGTATCAGAGACTCACAGGCTCAGTGCTCACAGGGACCCCAAAACATGTACACATTTAAGCTGCAGCACATCTGGAAAATCAAGCACCAGCAGCTGCCATGGGGAAACAAACAGGCACCCCTCTCCCACTGCCCTGTCCCCGATCTGAACTTTCAAGGGTATTGGAAACAAGCTGCAAAGAGCCCATAGACTGTGTATCCTGGGCCCTGGGAGCAGGCTGGCCACACACACCTGTCCACAAGGAAGCCCAAGATGCTGACAGGAGGGGTGGAGCCATGCTTGGCTGGACCTCCCAGATGGGCTGCTCCTCTCCTTTTTACCTCCTGGAATTAATTATTTCCCTAGTGGTTTAGGCAACCAGGTCACTAGAGTCACTTTTCTTTTGAAGCCTTTTATCCGTTTTTTCTAGTGTTGCATCCCGGATTCTGCTCAGAGGTGTACAAGTTTTGCAAGTATAAGAGTTTACAAGTGACTCTTACTAACACCAGTGTGGAGATGATGAAAGGAGATGCATGTTCACCCTGATGCTGGCGTGTTTCCAGGATGATTCAAGGAGTGGGGACACTGCCACCTTGCACTTATTCTGCTGCTGATCATTGGCTGTCTGGTTGGGTCTGTGATGCAGGTGGGGGTCCCTGCACTTCAAGAGGAGCCGTTCTGGATACTTGAATTGCAGCCTTGGGTTCGCTCTGCCTGGAGGGCGGCTGTGTCTCTCTAAGCTGGCTCTGATTTCTAAACCCCTCTGAAGGCGTGTTAGCTTTCTGAAGCACTGGGGTGAAGACTGGGGGCTGTGGTAATGAGGCTGGGACAGTGAAATGGAGACAGAAAGTGAGGGTTGGGGAGAGAGAAGGAAAACCCTGTATTTTTCAAGACGGAGCACTTGGAGGGGAGAACAGATGAACCTTCTCTAAGCAGGTGCATGAGAAGCATGAGATCAAAAACCCATATCCCTGGGCAAGCAGGACCCCTGATCACACCTTTGCTTGCCTCTGAGAGGTGTGGAGGGCTGCTCCCACATCATTTTCTGCTTCACATACAACACAGAGGGAGCGATAGAGGCTTCTGAATGCTGAGTTCTCTGTAGAAAAAAATGAGGTGGAAGAAGAAATGGTCAAGCACCAGACAAGAGAAAGGAGAGCCTGGAGACAGAAGTCTGTGTGTGACCCCTTCCTCACACCAAATGCAAAAGCCAAGTCCTCAAGGGTCGCAGAGCTCTGTGCAACACACAAAACCGTAACATCAATGATCAAAGATGGAGGGGGCTGTTTGTGACTTGGGAATGAGGAGAGAGTCTTTAAATAAGACCCGAGAGTCTAAACATTGGCAACAGAATGAAGGACTTCTCTTCAGTAACATCCACAATTGACAAAGTCACCCTATGTGTACCCAGTTGGAGACATTCCATCTTGTAAAATCAATAATGTGAATGCTACCTAAGAAACCTTTGCAAAACCACAAGGAAAAGGCAGGACCAACTAAATTCTTAAAATCACAAGGGATGCAAGTAGAGAATTCACAGACAGGGTGTAAGTCAAATGGGAACTAAGTGTGTGAGAAGATGTGAATCACAGAAATGCTCATCGAAGCAGAAACAGGCCCCCAGGGCCCACTGGATTCAAGAACACAAGAGGTACTGTGCTTGTTCCACGTCTGGTTTCTACAGGACAAGCGTTCTGTGTATCAGGTACAAGAACGCGAGGCCTCCCTCTCCGTCTCTCCTCCTTCATTTCCTGCCCTACCTCTACTGCTGCATTAAAATAGATCTTCTCAGAGGAGGGCCATCACCAAACTCTTCTTTTCACATCTGCTTCAACTTGGGAGGCGCTGCCAAAAAGTACGTAAGAAATAAACCAAACTGAGAGCAAGGTGCCAGGTGGAGGTGGCCTTCTATCTCCCAGGTCAGCAGCCTGTACAAAGCCCCATACAAGCACCAGACAAAGGTTCCTCAGTGCAGAAAACCCTAGAGGTGATTCCAAAGCAGGCGAAACCAAGCCTTTGCAGCAGTCATATCAGTAGGTACTAGTGAAGGCAATGAGAATCTTTAGAACACTCATATGTGTTTGGTTTCCAAGTAATAAGACAGAAAGAGACATTCTCCCTATAAAGGCTTGACTGGACTAATTTCAAAAGCCATAACTGCATGCCCTGGACACTTGGCATTTGAGGAGTTCATGGAGCTCTGAAGCCTGAGAGGGGAAAGCAGTGTGGGATTTAGCAAAAGCTGGAGGAACTGGGAATGGCTCTCGATGTCCAGTGTTGGGCTTGGGCATGGGGCTGCAGAGCTGGCACTGCTGGACAGGTCTTGGGGCAGCTGCCGCAGAGCCAATGCTGCAGCGGTGGCCTCCAAGCCTGGCAACCAGGCCTGGCCCTGCACGGAACATGAACATCTACTCTCTGACCTGAGGTCCTGCTTGTCCCCAGTCTGGATGAACGCATGACGGCTTCATGGGGAAATGCCTCCAGGGACCCTCAGCAGTGATGCCGGTGTCCTGCTGGCCACGAGGGCCAATCACAGAGTGAGGTTGATGCAGTGCAGGTGGTTCGTCCAGTGACTCAAGAGTGAGTGTCCTGCATGCAAGTCTGCAGGATCCACCACTTGAATAAAATGAGTGTTAGTCGCTCAGTCGTGTCTGACTCTTTGTGACCCTATGGACTGTAGCCCACCAGGCTCCTCTGTCCATAGGATTCTCCAGGCAAGAATACTGGAGTGGGTTGTCATGTCCTTCTCCAGGGGATCTTCCTGACCTAGGAATTGGACCCAGGTCTTCTGCATTACAGGCAAATTCTTCACCACTGAGCCCGCAGGGAAGCTGAATAAAATAAGAGGAGGTGAGGAAAACGGCAATGGGTCGTGTCAAACATTCCTACATCACAGAGCAAAACTATGTGAGAAACAACCATGCTCCAGAGTCAGGCCACAGCTCCACAGGCTGAGGGGACAGTGACAGTCTAGCCAGGAGTCCCAGAAACTGAGACCCCTGGCTGCAGGCTGCAGAGCTCTGTCCAGGGTGCTGACAACTCCTGGGTGCAGTGGTCGGCCCTGGCAATCACCCGCTGGTGTTTGGGGCTGTTCCATTTGGACAAACAGTGGGCCAGCCTGTTGGCAGGGAGGACTCTTAATGGACCCATTGATATTATTTGTTCTCAAAATGACAGCTGCAACTTCCCATTTGACTGGAGCCCTTGGGTAAATTTATTGTTAGCACTTTCTAGACATGATCAAGACATTCCCCTGCCAATTGGTGTGGCTTAAAAATAAATCTGCTCTTTCCCAAATTGTGTGTGCTGGACTGGGTGTCTGTTAGAGGGCTGCACAAAGAAGGCTGGGTTCCTCTCTTCTAGCCCAGGACACAGTGGCCACTCAGGGGTGGAGAGGGACAGACTTGGAGGGAAAACACTCATTTTCACACCGGTGCTGCTTGAAACCTAACAAGGGTAGAGTTCCTGGAATGTGGAAAAGCAGGAGGGAAGCTGGATGGAGCAGGTGTAGACTGAGTGCTCCTGTCGGGAGGGAGGCCGACCCAGCAGGTCAGACTTGGACAAGGCCAGTGCTCCAAACTGGCCATGAAACAAATGCATAGCACCAGGCACCCGCCAATGAAAACCCTTTCTTATTCCTAATGAAAGCCTCCTAGAGGCACCTTGAGTGGCCCAGATGAAAACTCAGCCAGGATTTAGAAGGCTCTCAAGGGCCCTAGCCCAGGTAAGGAGGACTCTCTCCCAGAGAGGATCCAGGCTGCCAGTCCCTCCCTAACTCTGGCTTCCACAGAGGCTTTCACTAGTCTCCTTGCAGAAAAACTCCTTCAAAAAGTCACATGAGTGAGCGAGCTAAGTCGCCTCAGTCATATCTGACTCTTTGAGACCCTAGGGACTGTAGCCTGCTGGGATCCTCTGTCGATGGGATTCTCCAGGCAAGAATCCCGGAGTGGGTTGCCATGCCCTCCTCCAGGGAATCTTCCCAACCTAGAGATTGAGCTCCAGCAGATCTTCTCGACCCAGGGATCAAACTCGTGTCTCTAAATCTCCTGCATTGGAAAGTGGGTTCTTTATCACTAGTGCCACCTACCATGTATACCCATGTGAAAGCTGCTCAGTTGTGTCTGACTCTTTGAGACCCCATAGACTATGCAGTCCATGGAACTTTCCAGGCCAGAATACTGGAGTGGGTAGCCTTTCCCTTCTCCAGGGGATCTTCCCAACCCAGCGACCGAACCCAGGTCTCCTACATTGCAGGCAGATTCTTTACCAGCTGAGCCACCTGGGAAGCCCAAAAAGTCACACACATTTTACTGAATCTTATTACATCAATGCAGATTTCATGGCTGCCAACCATACTGTATGTCATCTCCCCCATTTTCGCATGACCATGTTAGTTAGGTTTTATGTCCATTTTAAAGAGATGGTGAGGAAAATAATTCATGAGAAAATCATAAGTAATGAGTGTGGGTCACCAAATGTGTTTTTGAAACAGGACTTTATTTCTTCTTAAATGGAATCAAAAAGCTTTTCTGATTTTTAAAAAGTCTTTTTGCATTCCAGAAGATCGTGATATTACTGAGCACTTTTACAAAAGGAAAAAAGCAGACAAATGTTAAAAAGGAAAACATCTTGGCCAGTGCCTCCTGGGCCTGGGGCAATTCCACCTCCGTGGATGTGTCCACTGAAGACCCACGGCCCTCAGCCGAGCGTTGCTTGCTTTCCGTCACGTCTGTGTAATCAGCTGAGCCTCTGTGTTTCGGGGCTGAGTGGCAAAGGCAGATTAAAACAGCGACGGTGTTAAAACAAGATTGTAAAGGTTAACAGACCAAGAAATGGACAAATTACCGCCACTGGCCATGGCCAGCCCCATGCTCTGTCCCTTCTCTGTCCTGCCTCAAGCTGCCTGTCAGGCCTCTGGACCAGCTTCCTGAAGGCCAGTGAGAAAAATCTCTTCTGGACACCCCAGCCCCTCCCGCCCTCGACAAGGTATCACAGCAGGGACCTTGAGGCCAAGCTGGAGGTGGTGGCATATGAGCCTCGTGCCCTTCCCCACCAGCCTCTCCATATAAGGCCACCAGAGCCACTTAACTTGAGTCCGATCTGAGGTTCATTTCTTTTCCTTTCTAGGACGCGTCACTTCCAGGCCCACCCCCTGACCTCATGGGCTGGTCTTTCCCATTTCAGGCAGAAGTCAACACAGGCACGGGCAACGCCCCCGCCTTCCACGTGTTCATAGCAGACACCCTGGAATTGTGCTAGGGACGCAGGAAGCCTGAGTCCAGCCCTGACCATGTGGGCCATGAGACCTATGTTTTCAGGCCAGTCCCTCCCGCCATCTCCCCCAATTACACGGGCATCCCAGCTTAGTTCCCTTTCTCCTGAAGTGATGCCCACAGCAATGTCCACCGGGAGCTCCATAATTAGGCCATTACTGTGAACCGCTGGGTTGGGAGCAGCCATTTGTCAAATGTCTTGTCCAAAAAATGAAAACGAAAAATCCGTATGTGTGTGTGTGGGGAGGGCGGAGCATGTGTGCACACATGTTCTCGTGTGCGTGTGTGTGTGTGTGTGTGTGTGTGTGTGTGTCGGGGGGGGAGCGTCAGGAAGAACAAATGCCAAACAGAAGGAGGGCTCCCCCCACACCCCACCATGTCCCTCACCACGGGGTGCCTGGACTCCCGGATGTGCCAGGAGCAGTCCTCCCGGCTTCGGATCGGCCTCCTGCTCAGGAGCACGTCCAGGTCGAGGCCAGAGGAGCGTTTTTTACACTGCCAGATGGCTCCCAGTCCGGGTCCTGTGCTCCCCTGCAGTTACTGGAGCTGCCTCCCAGGACTGGGCCTCACCGGGGACCAGCCTCACTGTCCAGGAAGGCTCATTAGTGGCACAGGGCCGTGTAGGGCCGAGCAGGGCCGCAAGGCGACGCCGCAATTATGTTTGCACCGCCTCCTCCGCGTAAGTTCTTGGCCTCACTGTCAGGCAGTCACCGTCTCAGGAGTCTCCCTCCGGGGCTTAAAGACACTGTGTTCCTGGCTCCTGACACAAAAGTTAATTGGGAAGAGAGCAGTGACATCAGTGTGAACACTGCGGTCTCTGCTAGGATGTGGAGAAGTCGCCGTGTGTGTGTGCTCATATGTGGATGAATGTGTATGTTGCACAGCCACATGCATATACCAACATCCCTGAAGTGTGCTACTGTACCAAAGGCTTTGCTTGTCTTATCTGCCTTAGTAACCCTCAAAAAAGATTACAGGAATTGGAATTTTTACTTTTCTATCTGGGGAACTCCTCTGAAGGTTTCCTGATGCAGCTCAAAGGCCACCTCTTCCCGGAAGTCTCACTAATGTCCCCAGCATGTTGCACACTAGGAATTCTGCCCTGTGGGGCCAGGAAGGGCCTGGGAGACAGGATCCCCTGCCAGAGAGAGGCTCCAAAGAGGTCCAACCTCTGCTTCCACCCCCATCCCAGAGGGTGTGGCTGGATGTGGGCAGAGGTGGTGAGGTGGTGCCTAGGCAGGCACAGGGAGGCCGTGGCATCTGAACCAGCCACTGAAGGTCATCCAGAGTCTGCACAGTGATACCTACTGTGCCTTGGGTGTCGGGAGGGCAAGATAGATGTCAGGTCACAGGTCAGGAGTGTGCCGGAACTTGGAGCAGGAGAGGAATGGAAGTCAGGGGAGCTGCCTTAAGGAAGGACAAATGAGCAGGGTGTTGAAGGATGAGTAGGAGTTCACAAGCAGGATAGGGTAAAAATTGTCCTCAAGGTTATGATGAAGTAATTAACACAGACGTCTCTGGCTGAGTGCTTACTCTGTGTTAGATTCTCAGAGCAGCCTGGTGACGTAGGCACCTTCAAGGTTCCCACCACGGAGATGGGAAAACTGAGGCACAGCCCAAGGCCTTGTGGCAGAGAAGTGGAGGAACTCTGCCTGGCACTGAAGTCTGTGTCCTCAATCACCCCGCGTGTGTGCGCGCTGCCTGAAGACAGCACGGCTGCAGAGTAGGTCCCATCCTCCCTGCCCCAGGGAGCGCCACGTGCTGGCATTCAGAAAGCCATGAATCCAGAAACTGATGGTCAGCCCCACTGCCCTCCTCTCTCATGTTGTTTTGGCCAAAAATTAAATGATGCAACATAACCTTTGTGGTTTCATGCAACTCTTGCCCTCCTCACCTGGCCACGGCCCCATCCCTCCAATACCGCATATCCTGCACCTCAGCTATGCTCTTACATGTCCCCCGACTCTCACCCCTTCCCCATATTCATAGCGGAATTCTGGGAGCCAGCTGGTCTTGAGAAACATCTCTTGATAGGCAGGTCATCTGCTTGACCAGAGAGCACTGCTAAATTACAATAAAGCCTCACACCTTCTGTCGTTAAACCCGAGTGAATGCCTGTCACTCCAGCTCAGCTCTGACAGTGGTTCTCTGACAGTGGAAAGACTGATGCTCTGTCCTGCGGCTGGGACTCCTGAGCACAGAGTCATGCAAGGCACATGGATGTGGGGCTCAGCTTCAGCAGAAATAGGAGAGAGTGTTAGGAGGAGGAAGAGGGATGGGAGGTTCAGCTGATGCAGAGAAGGAGGTGTGGCCACGGCCGGTGATCAAGGAGGCACACGGAGCAGATTCCAGGTGCTTATCCATCGCTGCCTCTGCCATTAGCTCGGGGCTTGCTTCAAAGGAGCCTGCCCTCTTGGAGGGTAAACGTGGTTGGACGTCCCTTCCAGCATGTCCCCAAATCGGGGTCACAGCGTCCATGCTGGCCCCCCGATCCCATCATCACCTGTTGTTGCAAGCCTGCCCTGCCAGGTTGGGGCTGAGCCTCAGGTCAGCTTGTCCGCTTAAGACTCACTCTGCAGCCCTCATCTCTGTCCCATGAGAGCCCTTCCTGCCCCCACACTCACCCCATTCATGTCCACTGTTGGCTCCACTTTCCTGGACAGCCCCCCAGGACCAGACGGCCATGCACAGGGGAGAACAAATCTAGGCATTAGTGGGAGGCAGGGCCTGGGGCCACAGAAGATCCACACAGTGAGGCCAGAAGCTGCCAGGGCTCAAGAAAATGCCAGGAGTAAGGACAGCAGAAGGCTTCCCCGGTGGCTCAGTGGTAAAGAAACTGCCTGCCAATGCAGGAGATGTGGGTTCCATTCCTGGGTTGGGAAGATCCCCTGGAGAAAGAAATGGCAACCCACTCCAGTATTCTTGCCTGGAGAATTCCATGGACAGAGAAGCCTGGTGGGCTACAGTTCATGGGGTTGCAAAGAGATGGACACAACTGAAGTGACTGAGCATGCACACACAAGGACAGCAGAAGGAGAGGGGTGGATGGAGGTGTGGGCAGAGCAGATGGAAGGGCCTTCCAGGCCAGGGGTTCTGGCCGTACGTGCGTGTGCCTGGAGCTCAGGGAATCCAGGAATGTAGAGTACAAGCTAGCCCCATCTCACCCCTGTAAGCAGCGCACCCTCCATGTTGTCCCAGGTTTGTATCTTGTGCTGCAGCTGTGGGTGGCCTGAGGGACTGATGGTCAGCACCACTGGGAAATTCCAGAATGTGTTAGAGCCACTGCAGGATACTCTTACTTAGCAGGTTAATAAAAATACACACTTCTATGTCACAGATTTGTTTTTCATATTTTGACAACCATATTCCAATATAATTGCTTGCCTCTGTGATCCAACAAGTTTCATTGTATGCATTTGGAAACATTGCTCTGTTAAAGGGGGGGGGGTGTGTCACAGCACAGCTCTGTCCATCTGGCAACAAGATCAAGGATACAAATACCTCAGAAACAGACACATAGCAGCTGGGGGTGGGAGAACAGGGAGGAAGCCGGGAAAGCCCAGGTGGCCCCACTGGGGACTTAACCACCCCCGTCCAGTAACATCATGCATCATCACTATTCTAAACATGAGGGCTCCTGGGACATCAGTCTGTCGTCTGTCGAGCTCACCACTGTGTCCCCAGACCCAGACCAGAGCTGGCGCTCATGACCCAAGAAGGGATTATGACTTTAATGTTTTCAAATTAAATGATAAACAACTTTAACTAAATGGCAGCCACTGGTTTTGTTACAAACAGCACACTTGATGCCTCTGCTCCTCCAGTTAGCATTTCCTACGGACACTTGGGGCACTGAGATGACTGGAAAGCATGGGCTTCCCTTGGGAAGCACCTGGCTGCATCCCCTCAAGCCACTGGGACTTGCCACTTCCGGTGGCAATGAGCTGTCAACCTTTGGGTGTGGCCGGTGTCCCCAGAGCTACTGGATCAGGACCCCTCCCCTTCAGCAAGCTGAGAATGTGTGTTGGCCTTGGGAAATCCTAAAGATAACCCACCATGAGTGCCTGTAAGAAGGCTCTTTTGCTTGTCAATATAAACACCTTGAATTCCTTTGTTTTACTGTGGTGGGAAGTCTCTGGCAGGGAGGGAGATGATTTTAGAGGTTGAGATCAGAGTTACTTTACCCCCAGTGCTTAATGCTGCTTTGGTCCCTGGAGATTTCTCAGCTCAATTCAGGCAAACTTGCCCTCTCGCTGAGAGATGTGTTTGTTCCAGGCTGTCGCTGTAACAGAGCCCGCATATTCCCAGAGGACCACCCCCTCCCCCTGTAGGCTCACACATTCTGGAGGGGAATGAGTGGCCTCTCCTTGCCCTGAGCCAAGAGATTGAATTTTTATGGGCAGACATTATACCAGGAGGGTTTATGGGAAGCCGTTATGGAAAACGTTGCCATCAACCCAGCCCATGGTCATCTCCTTGAGTCAGAGGCAGAGCCTGGTCCCCAACAGTTCAATCTTTCCCACCAACATGCTCCTGAAAAGCAGCCCAGAGAATTAATCCACAGGCACAGGTCTGCGGTGTAGGATGCACCACAAGGCTTAGACAGAAGGGACAGCTCTGGAATCTGAATGAGCTCCTGCTTCTTCCATCCTGCATGGCGCTAAGGAGCCTCATAGAATGCTCTTGAATCAATGAAAACATTTTCCTTAAAGAAAGAACGGTTAACTCCTGTATGCTTCTTGTTTGTTCTATGGGACAGCAGGGAGGAACGGGGTTCCCATGATTGGACGGGGTTCCCATGATCAATTCCATGATTCCCTCACAAGCCCCCTTCTCTCTTCTCAGGCTTCTCTGTGGGGAATGGCCTCTGGAGTTCACTCAGGCAGCTCATGGGGCCTCAGAAAGGTGCCTGCCTGTACACTCCAGTGAGGGAGTCTGCCTGGAGAACTTCCCGTGGTTCTGATGAGACTGGACACTCGGGCTGAGAGGCTGCCCGGCACCCAGTCCTTCCTATGTGCAGAGCCTGAGAGGTAGGCCGGGTGGGGGGGTGTACACAGTGGACGCTGGCAGGGGGGTTGATTAATCCCTTAACGCTTTTAGGAAGACAATGGCATTTGGGTTTCCTAATTGTGAAGGAGAGGACCAGGAGGTCACAGGGAGCCAACTTAAACCATTACTGACCTCTCTTTACCTATTTCCTGTTACGCAACTCAGGCCTAACGACAGTCCCCAAATTGCAGGTCATGGTTTACATCCCCAGTGAGTGGCCAATGCAGACACAAAGCAGGAACTCAGTAAATATTGGGTGAACGGATGGATGGGTCCACAGTGAAGATTTAGTGAAACAACGGGTGCAAAGTTCTCAGATACTAGCTATTAACTCTATCCTATTTATTGGTCTTGAAAAGGAACTGTGCCCGTGTGGCCGGCCCTGGGGCCCAGGGCTCAGCTGACACAGGCCGTGTTTAACACCTGGCGTCAGCGCTGAGGTCCTTTCCTAAAGCGGCACATTACTCCTCCTGCTGCATTTTATCAATTAGAGAGCATTCTATGAGGCTCCTTGGCGCCACGCAGGATGGAGAAAGCAAACAGAAGCACAGTCCAGGGTGTGTTCTGTCCTTGGGGCCCAGAGCCCCAATGGAGCGGGTGCTCAGGGCTGGGAGGGGCTCAGGGTCTCATTGAGCTACAGTGGGCTGTTCTCTGAGCCTGTTTACACACCAGGGAACCGGCCATTCTGGAAACTCCTGCTGCGGGAGGAGGTGAGTCGATTCTTCCTTCTCAGAGGCGGGCCTGTTCCTCCCGGAGCAGCAGTGGGGCAGTTACTGAGATAGATTGAAAAAATCTCACAGCAGATGACCCCGTGTTCAGCCCCTTCTCAGGTGCTCATGGGGTCTGGCTCCTCCCAGGGCTGCAGATGACCTCACCCCCACCCCCACCCCAGCTGTGCTTCCCACCTCTGAGCCTGCACCTCCACGTGCACCTGGACGTTTGGCTCCTTCTTTCAGTAAATACACAGTGTCTGCCATGGGGGCTTCCCTGGCGGCTCAGCGATAAAGAACCCACCTGTTAATGTAGCAGACACAGGTTCCATCCCTCAGTAGGGAATATCCCCTAGAGGAGGAAATGGCAACCCACTCCAGTATTCTTGTCTGGAGAATCCCACGGACAGAGGAGCCTGGTGGGCTACAGTCCATGGGGTCTCACAGAGTCAGACATGACTGAGTGAGCAGGCACGCAGGTCTGCTGTGTGTCTGGGAGACATCAGCAAACAACGCAAGTCCCTGCAATGCTTCTACTCCAACGGGGCACACGTTTCCTGTGATTTCACAGCTTCCTCAAAACCCTTTCAGGGGCTCTGCAATGTCCAGTGATTTTTATAATAATAATAAGATATTGAACCTAGAGAGTTCTGGAATGGAGGTGTGAGGACCCCACAGACTCCTTCCCCGGAGAAACAAATGTAACTGGTAAAAGTATTTAATAAACAATCATTCAGCATCTTTGGAAATTGTCCTAAGAACATAGACCAAGTGGAGAAACACTCGTTCAGGCAAAGGTCCTAAATCACAGTAGGAACAGTGTGAGTCTGAGTCTTTGAGACCACCTGCTCCTTAACCTTAACCCTGCCCCTCCAGGTCATCAAGAGGAAAAGCCTACTCCACGTGGGTGTGGCCAAGAAGACAGGGCTTCCTCCCTCTAGTTCCCCGTTTAGGGCAGCAGGTTCTCTCTGGGAGGAGTAGGACTCCAACATTCCTCAAACCTCCCCCAAGCTCTGTGGTGTGGAATGGCTGTTCCAGGCCAGTGTGGCTGAGAGGTCTGGGGCTCCCTTCCCCCATACACCACTCATAGATCAGAGACCTGAGCATCTGGGGAGGAAATATGTGCAGATGACATATCTAATAATGAACTTGTACCCAGAATGCATAAAGAACTCTTACAGCTCAATAGCAAAAAGATGGATAACCCAATTAAAAATGGGTAAAAGACTTGAATAGATATTTCTCCAGAGACCCAGATGGCAGATAAGTGAATGAAAAGATGAACAATATCATTATTGTGGACCCATCAGAACCCAAGCAAATCACAATCACAATGAGCTGTTGTTGTTGTTCAGTTGTTAAGTCATGTCCAGCTCTTTGTGACCCCATGGACTGCAGCATGCCAGCCTCCTGTGTCCTCCACTATCTCCCAGAGTCTGCTCAAATTCATGCCCACTGAGTTGGTGATGCCATCCAACCATCTTGTCTTCTGTCACCCCCTTCTCCTCTTGCCCTCAGTCTTTCCAAGCATCAGGGTCTTTTCCAGTGAGTCAGCTCTTCATATCAGGTGGCCAAACTATTGGAGCTTCAGCTTTAGCATCAGTCCTTCCAAAGAATATTCAAGAATGATTTCCTTTACGATTGATCTCCTTGCAGTCCAAGGGACTCTCAAGAGTCTTCTCCAGAATCACAATTTGAAAGCTTCTATTCTTTGGCTCTCAGCCTTTCCATAATAAGCTACCACTTCACGTCTACTATGAATAGGAATCGATGTAATAATAATTTAAACAAAACCCAGAAGACAACAAGTGTTGGTGAATATGTGGATGCATTAGAACCCTAATACATTGCTGATGGACTGAAAATGATGTAGTTGCTTTGCAAAATGATAACTTGGCAGTTCTTCAAAATGTTCAACATAGGACCCAGCAATTTCACTCCTAGGTGTATATGCCAAAGAATTGAAAACATATGTCCACACAAAAATGTGTAAACAAATAGTCCTAATAGTTTATTCTTAAAAGCCCAAAGGTGGCAGTGATCCAAGTGTCTATCGAGGAAGAATGAATAAACAGAATGTGATAGATCCACACACATTACTTTCCTGCAGCTGCTCTAACGAATGACTACTAACTCAATGGCTCCAGACCACACAAATTCATTACAGTTTTGTAGGCTGGAATCTGAAAAAGATCACAGAGCTGTGTTCTTTCTAGAGGTCAAGGAGAGAAACTGTTTTCCTACCTTTTCTTTTTTTTTTAAAAATATGGAACACTTCACAAATTTGCGTGTCATCCTTGCGCAGGGGCCATGCTAATCTTCTCTGTATCGTTCCAATTTTAGTTTATGTGCTGCCGAAGCGAGCACTTTCCTGCTTTTTCTAGTGTCTAGAGGCACCTTCGTTCCTCAGCTCCTGGCCCCATATCACCCCAACTTCTGCTTCCACTGCCACATCTCTTTCTCTGACTCTGACCTGTGGCTCCTTCTTGTATAAGAGCCCTTGTGATAACACTGCACCCACCAGGATGATCCAGGGTAATTTCCTTATCTCAAGGTCCTTTTTGGTTTGTTTTTTGTTTTTTGTGGCTGTGCCACCCGGCATGTGGGTCCCAGCTCCCCAACCAGGGACTGAACCCTCACCCCCTGAAATGGAAGTGTGGATTCTCAACCACTGTATTGCCAGGAAGTCCCATAAGGTCCTTAACTGACTCAACCTGCAATGTGTCTTGTGCCATATGCAGTGATATAGTCACAGCTTCCCGAGTCAGGAGTAGACCTCTTTGGAGGGCCATTATTCTGCTTATGATATCATATTATGAAAACCTATTCATCAATAGAAGAGAAAGAAGCACTGATAAAACTTCAAAACCCATGAACCTTGAAAACAGCGTGCTATTGAAAGAAACCAGTCACAAAAAACCACATCTTATATGATCCCATTTACATAAAACATTTAGAATAAGTAAATGTACATAGATAGAATGTATGTTGGTGGTTGGTTGTTTAGGGTGTGTGTGTGTGTGTGTGTGTGTGTGTGTGTGTGTGTGCAGTGAGTGGGAGGTTAGGAGGGGAATGGGGAGCAACTGCTAATGCATATGGAGTTTATTTTGGGGTGATGAAAAGGTTCTAAAATTATATTAATGGTGATGGTGGCACAACTCTGTGAATATACTAAAAATTCTGAATTTTACATTTTGAAAGAGTGAATTTTTTGGTATATAAATTTTATCATAATAAAATGGTAAAATGGTGAGTGCCTTGGCAAAAACCAGGGTCATGAAGTCATCATGTTTTTCATCACCAATACTTCACTGTGGGAAAAACATTATTCCATTAAAGAATGTCCTTGTTGAAGCAGAAGCAGAATTAATTTTATTAAACCTTAATATATTTCTTTTTATTATCCAGTGTGATGAAAGGGAAAGTTCAGATACATACCAAAGGGAACTCTTTGTCTCGAGGTGAAGCACTTGCGTGACTGTTTGAGTTGCCAGCTGAACTAGCTACACATTTTTTTTTCATAGAAAATTATTACTTCTTAAAAGAACAACTGACAGGCAAACCATAGTTTGTCATCACCCAGTGTTTGGCAGACATTTGCCTGAAGATGAACAAAGTGAGTCTGTCACTTTGAGGAAAACAACTGACAACATTTGTTTCCAGTGATAAAATTAGAGCTTTTTTTCAAGCGAAAATTAGATTTCAGAAAATTTGTGTCTGTTATTGTGAGATTGAAAGTGTCCCAACAATGAAAGACTTTTCAGATGAGACTCGTGGCGGTATTAATAAATGTGATTTTTAAAATATTGTATGACTGAAGCTACACATAACGCAGAAAAACAACAATTTCAAAAGGCTAATCCATGATGTTTTAAAATTACTCATCAGTTAGAGACTCATTCTAAACATAAGACAGGTCCATGGATTTTAATTTAATGGAGTATGAGAAGTTCAATGAGATGGTCTCAGCTTCCCACATTGCAGCTAGCCTTTAAGAAACTAACAAATCAACTTTTGGTATAATATCAAAGAAGAGTATCCAATATTATCTGAAAAGATGATTAAAACACACACCACAAATCTGAGTGAGGCTAAATTTTTCCATATATTTTTCAACCCAAACAACACAACACATAGGGAATGCAGAAGCAGATATAGCAGTCTTTTTCCAGACATTGAAAGAGTTTTGTAAAAATGTAAAACACTGCTGCTCTTGTCACTCATTTGGTTTTGTTTTTGTAAAATATGGTTATTTTTCATAAAATGTGTTATGTTAGCAATGTAATGGGTTTATTTTTCTTATTTTTAAATGAATTCATCAACAACTAGTTTCAAATATCTCAGTTCCAATGTTTACTGTGGTAAATATGGGAAGATTTCACCTGTATGCACAAAAACGCTTTGGGTCTTGAATGATTTTTCAGAATATAAAGAAGCCCAGAGAACAAACACTTAAGAAGTGCTGGTAGACCCTGCTGGATGTAGGCACGGGTGGTGCTAAGTGGGGAGAGCAGGATGAGGAAATTCTGAGCTCTGAGGCAAGGAGACAGGCTGCTGACCAGACAGGGTGGTCAGGGCAGGTCTCAGACAGAATGTGTGGGGTGAGCGATGTCCTTCATATGCATGCACTGAAGCCCGAATCCCCCAAGCACCACAGGATGTGACTGCATTTACAGACATGGTCTTCAGAGAGGTGATTAAGGTGAAAGGAAGTTGTATGGGTTGGCCCTAATCCAATATGACTGGTATCCTTGGAGAAGATTATGAATACACACAGAAGGACTGATAATGAAGCTGAAGCCCCATACTTTGGCCACCTGATGCAAAGAACTGACTCACTGGAAAAGACCCTGATGCTGGGAAAGATTGAGGGCAGGAAAAGGGGATGGCAGAGGATGAGATGGTTGGATGGCATCACTGACTTGATGGACATGAGTTTGAGCAAGCTCCGGGAGTTGGTGATGGACAGGGAGGCCTGGCGTGCTGCAGTCCATGGGGTCACAGAAAGTCTGACACAGTGAGTGACTGGACTAAACACACAGAAGAGAGCTGATGGAGGTGAGAACGTAGGGAGAAGACGGCCATCTACCAGCCAAGGAGAGAGGCCTGGGGAGGCCAAGCCTTGATCTTGGACATCAACCTCCAGAACTATGAGACAATACATTTCTGTGTTTAAACCTCCCAGATGGCAGTCTAAGCAGGTCTGGGAGAGTCATACAAGAGCTGTGGAGCTGTGAAGCAGGTGGATATAAGGAGGAAGGGCATTCTGGGCAGGGGGAACAGGGAGCAACAGTGCAAGTGCCTAAGTAACAGCTCCATTGGCGACTGGGACAGAAGGATGGCAAGAGCGGGAAGAGGGTGGGTGGGGAAGTGGGGACTTCCCTAGTGGTCCAGTCATTAGGACTTCATGCTTCCAATGTATGGGGCGCAGGTTCAACCCCTGGTCAGGGAACTAAGATCTCACATGCTGTGTGGCCAAGAATTTTTTTTTTTCAAAGGAAGAGGGTGGGTGGCGACAAGGGTGGTTGCTGCAAAGCCCTTACTCTGCTTTGAGAGAAAAGTGGACTCTGGAGTCCTGGGGGCTGCCCAGTGATGGGACCTGGTCTGGGCTTTGGCTCGATCCCTCGGCTGTGTTGGACAAGGATCAGGGGTCAGCCAACTACAGCCTGCCCACCACCAACTGATTTTGAAAAATAGTTTGGTTGGAATGCAGCCATGTCCGTTCTTTTACATATTGCCTATGAGGGCTTTTCGGGCTACCGTGTTGAGTAGCTGAGTACAGGAAGCAAAGCTGAAAGTATTTACACTCTGCCCCCTGAGGGGACAAGCGTGCAGACCCCTGGCAGTGACGGTGGGGATGAGTGTGGATCAGAAGACAATTTTGTCCCTCAAGCACAGAGTTTTCAAAACTGAGAGTGCTATCAGCCAGGTGACAGGGTAGGGAGCCCCAAATCCTTCCACAAGAACAATCATGTAATAACAATACATAGATCAATTGCCTTTGAGAAGAATCCAGAAACCAGTTAAGAGAGTCCTGCATCTGAGATGAACCAAGAAGAACCACATCAAAATGGATAGGAAAAAGTGTGACATTTACTCACCCTAGTCCTGCCCCCAGCACAGAAGAATATGATTGATTAAAAACTCCCAACTCTTGGCTGCTCCCTTGGGAGGGAAAGAGAGGCGTGAAACATGGGCCAATACTCTGACTTTTTAGGGGTCTGGCTAAGAGACCAGCTTCTGCCTTGGATGAACCTAAATGTTGACAGGGAAGGGAGCCGGGTTGGGGGCCTCTGAGAAAGGAATTCCATGGCAGTCCAGCACCCGAGAGGCTTAAGTGCCACAGACAGAAACTAGGGAGAAGTCCTGAGTAGAAACAGGCTGTCCTCAGATAGGAGGTTACTTGGACCAGCAGAGAGACTATCATCACTAGAAAAAGTCTTGAGAGGTCTCCAGAATCTTTAACTGGTGGATTGGTGAAGGTCTGTCTCTATAAGCCAGATTATAGAGACTGAGAAAGGCAGTCATTTTTTTTTTTCCCAAATGTGCCAGTCCCAACAAAGAAACACAGAAATACAGATGAACCTATTTGCAGGGCAGGATTAGAGATGCAGATGTAAGGAATGGAGCGCAGGGGTGGTGGGGTGGTGGTGTTGAGGCGAATGGGGACATTGGGATTGATGTGTGTGTAAAATAGAGAGCTAGTAGGAAGCTGCTGTTGGAGAAGGAAATGGCAACCCACTCCAGTATTCTTGCCTAGAGAATCCCGTCGACAGAGGAGCCTGGTGGGCTGTTGTCCATAGGGTTGCAGAGAGTTGGACACGACTGAAGCGACTTAGCATGCATGCATGCATTGGAGGAGGAAATGGCAACCCACTCCAGTATTCTTGCCTGGAGAATTCCAGGGACAGAGGAGACTGGTGGGCTGCCATCTATGGGGTCGCACAGAGTTGGACTTGACTGAAGCGACTTAGCAGCAGCAGCAGCAGGAAGCTGCCATGCAGCACAGGGAGCTCAGCTCGATGCTCCGTGGTGACCTAGAGGGGTGGGATGGGCGTGGGTGGGAGGGTGGAGATATATGTATACATATAGCTGATTCATTTTTTCTACAGCAGGAACTAATACAACATTGTAAAGCAACTATGCCCCAAGGGAAAAAGAACAAATTAAATCTCAAAAAATCAACTTTAAAGAAATGGAAATAAATGATTTACCAGATAAAGGATCCCAAATAACCATCATAAGCTTGGTCAAGGAAGTAAAAGATATCAGAAAGACAACTAAATGAAATTGGGGAAATGATGCATGAACAGAATAATGTATCAACAAAGAGAAACTATGAGGAAGAAAGCAGCAGACACTCTGGAGCTGAAGAACACAATGATGGAATTGAGAAATTCACTAGAGGAGTTCAACCTTGAACCTGACCAGGCAGGAGAGAGACTGGAGAACTTAAAGACAGGGTATTCAAAATAATCAAGTCAGAGGATCAAGAAGAAAATAGAATGAGGAAAAATGAAGAGGGCCCAAGGGATTTACAGGACACTATCAAGTGGAAATACTTAAACATTATGGGAACCTAAGAAGGAGAAGAGAAAGTGGCAGAGAGTCTATTTGAAGAAACAGTCAGTGAACATATCCCAAATCTGAGGAGAGAAACAAATACATTAATTCAAAAAGCTTAAAGGTGGCTAAGTGGTGTAGAATCAGCCTGCCAATGCAGCAGACACAGGTTTGATCCCTAGGTCAGGAAGATCACCTGAAGGAGGAAATGGCAACCCACTCCCTTATTCTTGCCTGGAAAACACATGGACAGAGGAGCTTGGTGGGCTACAGTCCATGGTGTCACAAAAGAGTCAGACATGACTGAGAACACACACACACAGACCACCAACTATGTTACATCTAAAGAGACCTATACTGACATGCTATAATCAAACTGTTAAAAATCACAGACAGAGAATCTTAAAAGCAGCAGGAGAAAAGTCACATTTCACACAGGGGCTCTGGTAAGACTGTCGGTGGAGCCTCAGTAGAAATCTTGCAAACTAGCAGGGAGGGGTGAAGCTTCCAAGTGCTAAAGAAAAAACTGCTAACCAAGAAAACGGCGTCTGGCAGAACTGCCTTCAAAAATGAAACATAAGGGACTTCCTTGGTGGTCCAGTGGCTAAGACTCTGTGCTCTCAATGCAGGGGGCCTAGGTTTGATCCCTGGTCAAGGAATTGGATCCCATGGGCTGTAACTAAGAGTTCTCATGCTGCAAGTAAGAGATCCTACATGCCGCAACTAAGACCCGACATAGTCAAATAAATAAATTTTTTTTTAAAGGTAAATTAAGACTTTCTCAGATAGACAAAAGCTTAGTAAGTTCATCAGTAGATCTGCCCTGCAAGAAACACTAAACAGAGACTTTCAAGTTGAAATGAAAAGATGCTCAACAGCAAAATATGAAATATCAAACCTTCTGGTGGAGGTGTCTATATAGGTAAATAAAATGCCTGTAGCATCATAATGTTGGAGTAGAAATCACTTTTAATTACAGTGTAGAATTTTTTTAAAAAAAGCATAGAAAGTAACTATAAATCTTTGTGAATGAACTTGCAGTATAAAAAGAGGTAATATGTGTCACAGTAAGATAAATGGGCTGCAGGCTTGTAAAGGATAGTTTCCATATGTGGTTGAAGCTAAGTTCTCATCAGCTTAAGTGAGAGTGTTACAACTTTATGTGTTTTGTGTAATTTCAACAGTAACCACACAGAAAACACCAACAGAATAGACACAAAGGGGGATAAGAAGGCAATCAACATACATTATCATTGGCCTCTGGGTGTCCTAGCATCTAAAGTGAATCTCTTGTAGACAGCATATTGTTGGATTTCATTATTTTGTCTTTTTTGATCCATTCGGTCACTGTGTGTCTTCTAATTGGGGGGTTTAATCCATTTACACTTAGAGTGATTACCAATAGGGGAGGACTTACTATCGACATTTTTACTGTTTTCTGTATGTCTTTTCCCTCTTTGTCTCTCCTTCCCTCTCCTGCTGCCTTATTTTATGTTTTCAGACTTTTTTTTTTTTGCAGTGACAAATCCTTAGTTAGACTGAGAAAAGATTCAAATAACTAAAATTAGAAAGGAGAGAGAGGGCATTACCACCAATGCCAGCAGAAATAAGCAGGATTATAAGAGAATACCATGAACAATGATGAGCTAACAAACTGGATAACCTGGGAGAAATGGATCTATTCCTAGACGCATCTGACCTACCAAAACCAAGCCATGAAAAAAATGAATAAAAATCTGAGCACCCTGTAACTAGCAACTAGAAATGCTGCCAGGAGAGAGGCAACCCCGCCAGAGCCTGCTGGCAGACCCTTCATGCCTCCTCGGGACCGTTACTTTGAAAGATGGGTGATCCCTCGTTTCCAGAGAACCGCTACACCCACGCTGTCAGAGCTGCCGTGCTGTCTGGACGTGTGAGAAGCAGTGAGGGGAGATGGGGTTTAAAGTGCTCATCTCGGGAATTTGGTCTCGTAGCTGCCAGAACCGTCCTGTTAGAACATTCCCTGATGGCATCACTGTGCTGCCGACAGGAGGAGGTGACTGTCGCCCTCCACTCTCTCGCCCTGGCCCCAGGTCCTGGCAGCTCGGGGTCCTCGCCCATCCTGCGTGACTGGCTCCCTGGGTGGCAAGGGTTGGCTCAGGCTCAGCTCCCCGTGAAGCCCTCTCTCCTGCCATGCCCTGTCCCCACCTCACCTCCTGCCCTAGGGAGGTGCCCATTTCTCCGGGGCTCGCCAGCTTCCCACTGACACCCACAGGGCCTGTGGGAATGGGCAACCTCCTGTACGTGCCCCCCACCCCAGCCCATCCCAATCCTCCCCACAGGCTGTTTCTTGACATAGAATAAAGCCTCCTCTCCCTTCTGAGCACAGAGGAAACGCTGCTTCCCATGGGCGCCTCCCCAGGCAGCACCTCTGCAGCGCTCGCGTGCTGAGAACCTTGCAGTTTGCAGCCGGAGTGGGGCTGTCTCAACACTCATCACAGACTGCAGGCTGGTGGGGGGGTGCGCAGGGCGCAAGGGCTGTCCACAGGGAACCCCCCGCGGGACCCCAGAGGACCCACCAGGGCCACTCACTCCTTGACCAGGTCTTCAGTGAGTGGCTCCTGTGTGCTGGGGATGCCTCTCTGGGGACACGACTGATAAAAAGGCACCGTGAACGAACTAGCAAAGTTATGTACCAGAGCGGGGAGGCGGATGGCAGACAGACGGGCAGCACAGAGAGAACTCAGGCGGAGCGAGGGGCCAGTGGGGCAGGGCAGGTGGGGCGGACGGGAGGCGGCCTTGAGGCCTGGGGAGCCGTGTCCTCGAGACCCTGGCAGATGCTCTGTTGGACCACTGCCGTGTCCCACGGGAGCATGCAGACCTGATGGTGAGTGTCACAGACAGAGCGAGGCTGGGCATTATTCCTCAGAGTGGAGCCTGGGGACTCAGGGACCCCCAGCGGTCAGCCACAAGTATCTGGATGGTAGCCCAGCACCCAGAGTGACACCAGGACGGTGGACAGTGTGTTGACTGCTGGCCTGCCTCTGACCTGGGGCCCACAGAGCCCCTCAGGCCAGGAGGCTGCCCCATGGTCAGAACCTGGCAGAGGAAAGGCTCTGTGTCCTGCCCGAACTCCCTCCAGATGAAGCATTCCAGAAATCTACTGATTCCAAATACTCTGTTATTAAAATGTGCAAGGAGACTACTCATTTCCTATAAAGAAAAATGTTTTTTTTGCCAGAGAGTCAGTGTGGGCCTGAGTCTACGGTTGCTGACACAGTGGGGGAGAGCCACCCTGTCCCCGGGGTGTGGTGGACACCCGCATCTCCCTGCCCATGGGGTGCTGAGACCCTGCAGGCTGTGAGGAAGGTCCCTTCTTGCCCAGTGGGCACCGAGGCTCCTGGGATCACATGTAAAGCAAACCTAAACCTGCCTCCAGGGCGCCCGGCTCAGGGCAGCATTCTGGCTGGTTCTGTCTGTGCTGTCAAGTCTGGACACCAGCCCCATCACATCCCCCCTCGCTGCTCCCTGTCCATAAATCTTGCACAGGGCTGACCTCTCTCCCTCTGATCCCTTCACACGAGTCTGCCCACAGCAGTTGAGTGAACACAACCTGCATTGCATCAATTACTTGGGCTCTTGGTATAAAATCCTCCAGCGCCTCTGTCTGTGGGGCCACCGGATTCTCTCCCACCCCAGGGTCCTTGCACCTGCTCTTCCCCTGCCCAAGGCTCCCTCCCAGCCCTCCTTCCTGCAGGAGGAACCTCAGCTGCCCCCGGCTGCCCCTTCTCAGGGAGAACCACTCTCAGCACCGGGGGACCCCTCGGCGCTGCTGATTACAGTTTCTGTTTATGGTGTTGGTTCACCTGCTTTTAATTGCCTCTCCCCAAAAGTCTGGGGGTCCCTGAGGCTGGAATCTTGTCTTTCTGTTTCACCCTTGAATTCTCATCATTTATCACTTTACCTGGCACACAGTAGGTGTTCTACAAGTGCATTTTGAAAGGAAGACTCAGGAGAGCTTTGGCTTCTCTTGTGGACTCACCTGTTTCTGTATGTCAGTTGTTGAATTATAAGCTACAGGCATATTATATTCACAGAATAGAACAGAAATTTTCCAGCAGAAAAAAAAAAGAACCTAAAAATTTATATATTAGAAACAAAGTTAAATGGAAAGGTTAAAACAAACCTAACTTAATTATTTCCCTTCCGCGAACATTGAAAAACTCAGATGAAGAAGAAATCACTCCTGATTAATTTACATCTGTCTTAAATCCAAATGGAGCCTTTTTGTTTTAACATCACTTAATGCTGAGGCAGAGGAAGGCTTGTGTTTTTAAAGACAAATGATTTGAGTCTTATTTTTAAGTCTCCACGTAGCACAGATAATTCTAAGAAGCTTGTTTGGCAAAAGTTAATCAGACATTGGAGATTAAATTTTTCCTTTATAGTATGCACACATTTAAAGTTATGAAGAGAAATTCTGAGCAAATAAATCATGCTTTATAAATTACTAATACCCAAGGAACAGATTAAGACATGTGGTGAAGTTGCGTTCCAGTCTCAGATGTGTAGGGACACACACATCTCTGATCTACTGTCAAACGGCTCTAAATAAAACAATTAGAGATGTTTGCATATATTTATCTTCTTGTGTGTTTGTACGAGCGGGATGCCAAGAGTGTGCTTGGAGCTGCACAAAAGATGAAACAGGACGAGGTCTCAGCCCTCGGGGCCTGCAATCAAAGTGAGGCAGATAAAACAATTCAGACATGAAATACATCAGTTGAGAAGGCTGTTAAAATTTATGAGGTGCAAGGTTTGTTGGCTTTTCCAGGAAAGGCAGAACCGAGAGGGGGGCCAGCTTACTGAGAACCACCGTGGGTGAGTAAGTTCCAGGAGGAAAGTTGAATAAAAGATACAAGTGCCCTGTACTGGGAGAGAGAAAGAGTGGGTGGGGGTCTGCGGGGGGGCCGGCTGCGGGTGGGAAGAGCAGGGCCCCCAGGAGCAGAGCCCCCAGGTAAGAAAGCCAAGGACCTGCGCCTCAGGCCTAAACGGAGACTCGATTTCACCTCTGGGGGGGAAGTGCCATTGCTCAGGTGACCACTGGCATCTGGGACTGGTCCCTCCATGTAGAATTCAGGGTCCTCACTCTACACGTCTCATCCTGCCGAGGGCCTGGAACTGCCCGAGAGCAGGGCTGGTCCTCAGTGTGAGTTGAAGAGAACAGAGCCCTCCCTGCCCTGGTTTCCTGCCCAGACCCTGCTTCTGGAAACAGGCTGACACCTCGGACCACAGAACCTCAGACTGATGGCTACAGGAAGGAGTCCGTCCTCTCTCAGGGCCCGGGGTTCAGTGTTAACTCTGTTAAACTGCTTTGGAAAGCAACCTAAAAATCTGGAGCTTTCTCCGTTTGCAAGCCCCAGTTCCATCTCTTTCCCAACTCTGGCTTGCTGCAAGTAATAGGTGATGCTTCCAGAAGAGCCATGATCCTGGCATCTGGGTAAGTAGTTCTCAGGCCCCACACCTCAGAAGGATCCCTGAAGCTAGAAAAGCAAGTTCTCATAGCAGTACGGTAACATCACTTATGTCTCTAAAATGGAAGACAAATCTGTTCACGCTTAGGTATGTTTTTAACTGTGCAGGGAAGTAAACACACGAGGCAGTAAACACGGTTACTCCAGGGGAGAATCGATTGAATGTGGGGCTGTTGCTACTCAAATGGCACGACTTGACTTCCCAACGATAGGGAATCATTCATGTGATAACTCATGCAGTTAAAAATGAAATTTAACAGAAGATGCCAAAGAAAGTGGCTGCTTTCTGCTGCTTAGTTTTCCTTCAAGAAAGATGCTGAGAACTGGGTGGGCTACCAGGAGGCTGTCAGTCTTCAGGTTACCTGCTTCCTCCTCCTCCCCCCAATCCAGGCTGGGGTCTTCCACACTCAACCCACCAGGTAGGGCCAGCTGGTATACCAGAAACAAGTGCTGTGGAAGGTGCTGGTGGCCTGGCTGCAGGTGGGTAGGTTGGGGAAGGAGGGGGATGTGGGCCTCTTCCACCAGCACCCCCCTGCCACCCTCCCACCCCACTTGCCTTGCTCTCTGCCAAGGACTCTCTTCTGATCCTTTGAGCTGAGACAAGACTGCAACAGGAAGACGGAAGCCTAATTCGCAGTCTCAGAGTCAGTGTTTCTTGGTTAAACTGACTTGGAAATCAGTGTAAAAGTCCAGAAGAGAAGACGCTCTGCTCCCACCCCAGTGGGGGTCTCCAAGGATGAGGAAGTGAGCAGAAAGACAAGGACCAAGTTGGAGGGGGAAATGCTGCTTCATTGTAGTGTCCACACCCCACCTTCTCTGCCCCACTTCAAGCTGCCGCGCTCCTCACCCTCCTCAGGGGTTTCTCCCTCCTGTTGCCCAGGAGACCGGAGGCCAGGTCTCCACAGGGTCCCTTCTCCACTCGTCCTCTCCCCCTCGTCCTCCCCTGTGCCCCCTCTGGTTCTCAATCTCTCTACAGCAATCAGATGAAGACCCTGATGCCGGGAAGCTGAGCCACCTTCTCCAGCCCCTGCATCATCTCTGCGCCCTGAATCCCACAGCATCGTTCTCCACACCTCTTTTTTCAGTCGTGGGGCACCCGGGACAGCAGTGAGGAGGGCAGCTTCCCCCTTCCACCTTAAGCTCCATAAACCACATCCACTTCATCCACACTTCTATCCTCAGGCTTATTAGCACACAGTAGGCACTCAGATGTTTGTTCAGTGAATAAATTAATGATTGAACCACAGTGGGCAATTTCTGAACTGTTATTTGATTGCTTTGAGGTGTGCATGTGTGCGTGCGTGTGTGTGTCTTGTCTCCCACAATCTGGTGCATTCTCCAAAGATGGAGGCTAAGAGCAGGACCTGTGGTCCCAGCAGCCTGGGTTCAGACTGCACCTCTGCTACTCACTGCCTGAGTGACTCTGGAGGTCACGCCAGTTCCCTGTGACTCACATTCCTTGTCTGCAGAAGGCAGATGCTTCATAAGGTTATTGAGAGCATCAGATGAGTTAATGTGTGTGAAGGTCTTAGGACTGTGTCAAAGAACCCATCCATGGTGAAGAGTGTTGGCTGCAATCTTCATCATCATCACCATTAACATCACCATCACCATTATGACTATCACTATCATTGTCATCATACCACCATCATCATAACCACCATCACCATGACCATCATTATCACCATCATCACTATTGTCACCATTATCACCATCATCATGACCATAATCACCATTATCATCACCACGATTATCACCACCATCATCACCATTATCACGACCATCATGACCATCATTATCATCATCATCACCATCATCATCATGACTATCACTATCATTGTCATCATATCATCATCATCATGACCACCATCAACATGACCATCATTATCATCATCATCATGACCATTATCATCATCACCATCATTATCATCATCACCATCACTACCATTGTCTTTATCACCACCATCATCATCATAACCACCAACATCATGACCATCATCATGACCATCATCACCATTATCATGACCATCATTATCACCATCATCACTATCGTCACCATTATCACCATCATCATGACCATAATCACCATTATCATCACCACAATTATCACCACCATCATCACCATTATCATGACCATCATGACCATCATTATCATCATCATCACCATCATCATCATGACCATCACTATCATTGTCATTATCATCACCATCATCATCATAACCACCAACATCATGACCATCATCATGACTATCATCACCATTATCATGACCATCATTATCATCATCACAATTATTACCACCATCATCACCATTATTGTGACCATAATGACCATCATTATCATCACCATTATCATCATGACCATCATGACCATCATTATCATCACCATTATCATCATGACCATCATGACCATCATTATCGTCATCTCTAAAGCTCCACCAAACTTCAGCAGGGCCCCACAACAGATCTTCCTATTGAGCTGACATCCTATTGAGCTGAATTTGGGCAAATAATCAGAAAGAGAAAACTTCCTTTGAATATGAAAATTGAAAATTAAGGGGGAAATGATGCATAGATAACATATAAAGAAGAGATCTGCATCTGAACAAGCCTAATAAATAGAAGTGATTTGCTGGTGGGTTTAGAATTGACAGGACAGGAGGAGGTAATGACCCAGGGCTGATGGGGCAGGGAAGACCCAGGGTGAGGAGAACTTCTGCCAGTCAAAGGGGAGATGGCTGGAAATGAACAGGAGCCCACGGTTTGAGCCTATGCCACTCCACACAGCACTCAGCTGTGCAGATGGCGTTTCCCAGCAGAAGCGCTTTGCTGGAATGTTTCAGAGCAGACCTGTGGCTGGGTGCCAGTCCTGCCACTTACCACGCTGGCCACCCTGAGCCAAGATTCCTGAGCTTCAGGTCCCACTTTCCTTATCTGTGTTGTGCAGGAGGAGGAGCAGGGAGCCTGGTGTGGGTGGGAGTGGGGCACGGCAGGCTCTGCACACAGCAGTGGCCGACCGCAGGCATGCAGAGGGGATGGAGGGCTGTCGGTGGCACCCTTGAAGGTGACCTCCCAGGAAAATGCCATCGCTCCTCACGGGGAAGCTGCGTCCTCCTGACAGGCTTGTCCCCTTATGTCTCACAGTGACCGATGGCAGGCAAATATCCCATGGGTGGGAGAGCTGGCGGCCAGGCTGGGCGCCCTGTGCTCCTCACCTCCCTTGGGCAGCCATGGCATGGACTGCCCTGGAGCTGGCAGCCTCTGTGGGCTCTGGGTCACTGCTTCTGTCACCTGGGGGTTCTTTTTCCCTCAACTCATTATATTTTACTGTTGTCTGAGTGAAAATCATATTATGCAGGTGGCCCTAGTGGTAAAGAATCCGCTTGCCAATGCAGGAGACTCAAGAGAAGCGGGTTCGATCCCTGGGTTGGGAAGATCCTCTGGAGAAGGAAATGGCAACCTACTCTAGTATTCTTGCCTGGAGAATTCCATGGACAGAGGATCCTGGCGGCTACAACCCATAGAGTTGCAAAGAGTTGGACAGGACTGAGTGAAAATCTACTGGGACACCCTGAAAACCTTCACCTCGCTGTGGCCAGGCAACGTGCTGCCATTGGAGACAGAGCAGCAGGCAAGATTGGGGCTTTTAGAGGGAGAAATAGACTAAATTGATCCATTAAAGACAGGCAATCACAGAGTTGGAGAAGAGCGTGGAAGAAAACTGAGTGATCTGGCAGTGGGCAGAGCAGGCACTCTGACTTGAAAGGGGGTCAGAGAGGTCTCTCTGGGTGGAAGGGGCTTCTCAGATCTGCTGAGAAGGAGTGGACACTGCCGTGGGCACCCAGGGACCAGGATAGGACACCCCAGGCCCAGGAGCAGGGGAGTTGAGTCTAGGCTATCTAGAGGCATAGAGATTTTATTCCCGGAGCAGGGGTGAAGCCAGTGGTGGACCTTAGCAGAAAGAATCCTGACCTTGTGCTTATTAGAGGTCCCTCTATTGTCTGGAAGGCTTGCACACGTGAAGTGCTGTCCTAACCTGTGTGTAAGGGGGGAGAAGTCGGCGAGGGGAGGTGCTTCTAAAGCCTGAGTGATACAGCAGCAAACACAAAGCCTGAACAGTGTGATGTCACAGACAAGACACTCAAATGTGGAAAGAAGGGCAAGTGGTGATGCTGACGTGACTTCAGTGAGAAGAGAGAGAGGCCGGGCTGCCCGGAGAGGAGGGGTCTCCTCGTCCACCCCCCTGCAGGTCCACTTGCTCCTTCTCCTCTCCCAGACGTCCCCACACAAGGTGGGGCTTTTTGCCATGAGGCAGCTGGGAAGGCTTCCCTGAGGAGGGAGCTTAGGCACATATGCTTGTGCTGAGATTTGAATGACAAACGCTGGGAGGACCACCAGGGTGGCGTCCCATGATGATGACAAGACAACCCAAGGACGGGCTGGCCCGCACGCTGGTGAGACCCTAGGACCCTGAGATGGCTCCACTGGGGAGGGTGACAGAAGGGGCCTGACGCTGCCCATGGTCATCAGCCTCCAGGAGAGATTTCAGGTATTGGAGAGAGTCATACTGTGGGGGCTGAGTAACAGCATCCACAAATGTCCATGTTTGAACCTCTGGATGCTGTGAAGATGTCACCTTCCAAGGCAAAGGGGACTTTGCAGATAGGATTAATTAAGGACTCTGAGATGGGAGGTGACCCCGGATTCCCTGGGGGCCCAATGTTGTCACAGGTCCTCATAAGAGGGAGGTGGGAGGGTCAGAGAAGGGATGTGATGACTGAAGATTTTTGCTGCTCCCTGACCATGGAGGAGGGGCTGGGGGTCCAGGAGCCTGGATGCCTCCAGAGGCTGGAAAAGGCCAGGATCCAGATCCTATCGTGAAGCCATCAGGAGGAACCTCCCGCTGACATCTGGACTTCCAACCTCCGGAACCGTGAGATCATAAATCTGCTATTTTTAGACCCTCTCTGTTCATTTGTTACAGCAGCAAGAGGAAGTGAATACACATGATATGTCCACTCTTGTATATTTGGAGCCAGGCTAGACAGGCAGCTCCTAGGATCTCCCTTGTTCATGCACCATTTCTCTCTCAGGCTTTCTGCCTCTTCTGAGAACCAGACCAGAAAAGAGCAAGACGACCCTGGAGGAAGACTCTCCTGCCTCCCCTTCCCTATTCTAGCAAAGAAGTTGCTCTCTGGGTCATGGTTGATTTTGGGGTGTGTTCACTGGCCGTTGGTTTGCAGATAAGCCCTCATGGACAAGAGGCTGGGACCCAGGCCCTGGACAGACTCCGTTTGGTGACTGTGACTTCCCCAGGCCCTTGGGTCCCAGAGAAGCTGCCTGCTGTCACTGACTGTGGCTCAGGGCTCAGGGGGTCTCTGTGAGGCTCAGGGTCACCTCGACTTTTTGGGGAGTCACAGTTCTAGTGCTAAACTTTTGACATGAACAAAACTGGGGGTGGGGAGGTCGTGCCCCACTTCTGAAGCCCCACTGTACATTGCTCAGTATGATTTCACTCTATGTTCCTGCACTTCCACAGACATGGTCTGCAGACAGAGAGGCAGAATCATCTAAACAAGGCATCTCGGCTTCAGCCTGCAGAAGACACACAACAGACTGACTTCCCTCCTTGAGTCTCAGCTCAAAATCAATGAATTGCCTTCACTGTAAGGGCAGCGCAGCCGAAATGAGCTGCGTACTCTGCTAATTAAGGCGTGAGAGGTCTGAGCTGCATAGGCACCAACCAGACACGCGTGAAGTGGTAACAAAACACACTCAAACATTTAAAAAAAAATAGAATTTGCCTTGACTTTATGCAGATTTCTCCCCTTTTTACACCAACACGAGTCTGTAAATCAAGGCCTGTGCCCCAGGTTGTGTTATAAACAGAAAGGGTGTGCTCCGCAAGTGGGCTGGTCTCCAGCTGATAAAGATGCAAGATGCACGGAAGGGGCTGGGTGAACCTCAGGTGCACAGATGTTTACTCTACAGTTTTATTTTTATTCAGAAAGTGTGTGCAATTTAATTAGCTACTTATTTTATAAAAAAAAGGTACATTTTGACTCCAAGAGCTTCTGAATGACTGCAGTAGAGGGGGAGGGACCTTCCCGGTGAGCAGCACAGTCGCTCACCTCGGTTTGACTGGACCTTCATCGTGAAGGCAAATGTCATCCGGCTTTGTGTGGAGACGTGCCCGTGACGACAGGTGCCCCCTCTGTGCTCTGCACCGGGCATGGGGGCGGAGGATAGGGAAGTGAGCCATACCGAGGCTCTGTTTTCATGGAATCCAAATCGGGACCTTGCTCCAAGGCAGGAGGGATTCAGAGGGAAGTCCTCCCAGGTCACCTGGCTGCTCCTGGTCCTCCCACTCGCTCTTGTGGACAGGGTGTGGTCCTGTGGATGCCAGTCTGAGGAGTCCTGGGAGGAGCAAGTGCAATGCATATTTGCCAGTTGGAACCCATCATCTCTTTTGGGAAGCCCCTCTGCTCCATCTCAAGTGGGTTTGAGCAGGACAGGCCCTCTCCCCTGGTGCCACATTTGGGCCCCGAAGAGATGACCCGTGTTGCCCGCCCCTTGGCCACAGTGGTTCTGGGGTGGAACCCAGACCTGCCAAGGCACAAGGGAGAGGAAGTGTCCCCTCTCCTTCACAGACCCAGCAGGGGGACACTGTCCTCTCTTCCGCTGGGTGGGGTGCAGGCACCACCTCACTGCAGGCGCGAGGATGGGACCTGCTGGGGGCTGGGCACAGGAGAACTGGAAACGGATGGGAGGATGAGGAAGAAATGATGCTGTGATGACATGAGCTCTCATCAGACGAATGTTGGGTTTGGTTTTGAGTCCCTCGTAACCCAGACATTGCACAGCAAGGAAGAATATGACTCGTGAGGAGGTGGCCCGACAGGCAGCAGGCTCCTGGCAGAGGGACACCTCGAGCTGCCACCTCCAAGGACCATCCCGTGAGGTCGGAGTGTGAATGCTGAGCTGCAGACCTTGTTTCTGACTGCTGAGCTGCGAACGGTCTCTCTGGACCTGTCGCTCATGGCTCCAAGCCCAGGCCAGGGGGAAACCAGAACATCCCCAACTCCTTTGCATTAACTTGAAGAGAAAGTCGGCAGCTACATCCAGTGAAGTCACAGAACATAGTGGTATAGAACCTTCTGACAAACCCAAAAAGTGTCACCGTTTCAAGAGAGCCGAGTCTGCTGAGACCCACATGGCACTCACACATAGTTTCGGCCCCAATCCTGCCCGCCTGCCTGCTGCCAGTGGACCGTGAGCATAGCATTCTGTCTGTCTGGGGACCGGCCTCTGCTCTCCAGGCAGTGGATCCTAAGCATCACAGCCACCCCAGGAGTCAGGCCCAGACTGGTGGGGAAGCTGCATAGGCACAGGGGCTGGGAAGGAGGGAAGTGGTTAAGATTCTGTGCTTCCACTGCAGAGGGCTCGGTTTGATTCTTGGTTGGGGAACTAAGAGCGTGCCGTGTTTTTTTTTTTTTAAAAGGATAAGATGGGAGAGAAATGAAGACAAGCTTTGCCTGTTCACAGCTTTGCCTCAGGCTAGTTTGCTTCTAAGGCGGTAGGAGTAGGGAAGACACTGATCAGAAATGTTAATTGTGTCAAGACACACACACACCTCTTCCCACGTCCTCCTGGGGCTGCCCAGGGCCACCACCAGGAAGATTTAATCAGCAAGGTGGAGCCACCTCCTCCCACAAAGGCTTCTTCCAGAATGCTGAGAACAATGGCCTCTTCCCAACATGCTGCCCATACACCCAGCCCACCAGCTCCATTTGTCCTCCCTGGGACCCAGACCCCAGCCCATAGCGTGTGTGGGGAGGAGAGAGATTTGGCTGAGCTGCGGTGGACCGTGATGGGGTCCTTCCATCACACAGATCATCAACAGGCAAGAAACCTGCCTGGCAACAAAGGTAAATATCTCCTTGAGCTTCTTGCAGCCATCAGCTGAGTTTTCAAGGCTGCTTTTTAATTTTCTACTGCACTTTATGGCTCTTGCAATGACTTTCTTGTCTGGCATTAAAAATAAATAAATCTCCCAAGACCCTAGAGTCCCAAGGCTTAATGGGGCTAATTGTGGATTTGCGTTTTCAATCTTACAGACGAACTGCTTAGGGGCACAGATAAATTAATGTGCTTCAGACAAGCCCTCTTTCTTTCTCACCATTTTCGAGCGCCTAGGACGAGGGTGACACGTGGGTTTCTCTGGGTGCTGAGTGACAGTAGTGGCTGCCAAGAGGTCTGAGCTGAGCAGGTTCACAAGTCTCCATCTAACCCAGCTGGGATTGATTAGTGATGTCTGCCTCAGGTGAGGGGGGGATGGGTTTGCACAGATGTCATCATTTCGCCAGCCCACATCCATGCATGGTGCTGTCCAGGTGCTGAGGAGATGGTTAAGCCAAGTGGCTGCTCAGGCAGGCACCAGTGAAGCCAGGAACATAGGTTAGAGAACAAGGTTAATCCATCCAAGCTTGGTGTTCTCAGCACCAAGAGGTTCTTTATTCTCTCACAACCCTGACGTGCCACCTACAAACACCACTGTCTGGAAGAAGGATGGAGGTGGAGGGGGTTAACAGCACCACTGGCGCTTAACCCAGTGAGGATGGATCTGAAGTGTCGTCTCGCTGGAGGAAGAAGCTTTGTTTTATGTTCACACGCACAAATGTAATAAATGTCAAGATGCAACCCGCACTGAGAAGCCGAGCTCCCAGGAGCTGTGTTCCAGTTCCTTCTGCAGCTTCAACTCACTGCCATGCCTGCTGCTTCAGAAGGGAAGCACACACCCCCTGGGGCCATCCTTCACCTCCTCCACGTGTCCCTCCCCACCTGGCAACATCCCACTCAGAAAAGCTGATCCCAGGAGGAGCAGTGTCTTAGAGCCAAAGCCCCTGACCATCTCCCCAGCCCCTCCCATAGTTTCTCTCCCCACTCCGACCTCTTCACTGAATTAAATCCTATTTATTCCCGAGATCCCAGTTCACATGTCCCTAGGGAAGCTTGCATCCATCAGGCCATGCTCCTTTATTCCTTGCTCTGTAGGAGTCAGCAAACATTTTTTTGTAAAGGGCTGAGAGAGTCACTATTTTAGGCTTTGCAGGGCATATGGACACTTTGCAATTGTTCAGTATTGATGTTGTAGCATGAAAGCAGCCATAGACAATACATAAACGATGGACATGGCTGTGTTCAATAAAACTTTATCTGCAAAAACAGGCAGGGGGTCATAGCTTGCAGACCCCTGCTCTATAGAGTCACGTTCCTTTCTTCTTACTGCTCGTTTTTTCATTCCAAGTTTCGATTGTCTTTCATTAACAGATTTAAACTCTATGAGTACAAATTGGTTTTTTTTTTTACCACTATGATAGTCCATCTGACAAATGCTTGTGAAATGTGGCACTGAGCCTGGTGCTGGAGCTTGTGCAAGACATAAGCATGTATCCTGAGAGTCGTACTAACACTGACAGGAAAAACCTCTTCCCCCTCTCCTTAAACTGGAGAACAGGTAGGTTTGGCTCTGCCATTGCCAGTTTGTCTCACTGAGGGGACAGCCTTGATTGAAAGGAGCCAAATTGGAGGTGGCAGAAATAAGAGACACCAGACCCAGATGATAACATCTTCAGCCCCTGGTTCAAGCCACAACTGAAGGTATTGTCTGGATTTCTCTGCTACTTAACTTTTTTATATTAGTTACTTTGAGTTCAGTGTGGCCACCTTCAGTTGAAAGAGTCCTAATTGAAGAACTTGATTAAGGAAATATGGAGCTCTGACCCTATTTTGACACTTTTCTAGTGCCTCAGTTTTTAATGTGGTGGAACACTCCATGAGTTCATTAATAGGCATCTGAGCTGCACTGTGGTTATTCCTATATCCTGAGGCTCTGCCATATTAGTTTTCCCCTTGCTGGAACAATGCCCGGGTGTTTAACTGGCCACCGTTGGGGCATATGGCAGTTGGCACAGCTATGAGAATCTCGGACTTGGCCCCAAGCCCTTATGGGTGAGGACAGAGCCTGCAGAATAGAGCGCACAACCAGTTCCTACAGCAGAGCTGCGGACGCGTCCCTCCATGGAAGAGCCGGGGCTCCCACTGCAGATGTCTCACCCTCTGTGACTGGCAGGTCAGAATCTGCTCATCTGACCAGAAACCTCTGTTTCTCTTATTTGGGTCATTTGCTGAGGCTCTGAGTTATCTTTTTTAAACTCAAACTGAAAATTACATCTTCTCTGTTAAATAAGTTAAATAAGATCCACAAGGTTCCAGTGGCATTCACACCTGGAGACGAAAGTGGGTAGGGCAGTAGCTGGCTAGGAGCAGAGGATGCAACTGTGTGTGATATTTATCTCCCCACAGCGATGTGAAGGCAGTGGGCACCACTCCTGGTGTGCTCCACGGCGCCCCCATTACACAAAATACCTGCATCTGTATTCATTTCATTTTCCTCCTTGGGGCTCATGCGCCTCACGTGAACATAGCCTTGCTTGGTGGAGCGCGCATGCAGCTGTCTACTCGGACGGCGATAGCGTGAGATCCCCATTGAAAATATTAATCTTGGCATGGTTACAAGTGAGGAGATGCTCTTTTGAGTCTGATGTATGGGCTGGGCTACTGAGCTGAGAAGGAGGGGAGGGCATTTTGCCACCACAATCAGGAGAGCGGGAACCTGAGGGCTCAGTGAGGGAGGGGCCCCAGGCCACAAGGGTCAGCTGGGGCTGCTGGTGAGAAGTGGATTCCTGGGGCACCGCCCAGGGTGGGGGAATAATTGGCTGGAATGCCCACCTGCAGACCACTGGCTTCACTGTGCCCCTACAAGTGCCCTGATCAATCAGCCCGAGGCTGAGTGGGACTCAGGAGCTGTAGCAATTAAAACTCGTGCCTGTTGTTCCTCCGGGGTGGGGTGGGGGTGGGGGTGAGGGCGCGAGGATGCAGGATGCTTGGTGCGGGGAGGGGTACAGAGTTCCTGGCTGCGCTCGAGATGTTATCGGCACACAGCTTTCCCTTCCATCTGTCCTGGTTTGAGTGTATCACGATTGTGTCTGTGTGCAGTTTACGGATACAATCACAGTTGTGATATGAGGGAATTTCTGCCAGATGAGGACCCAGAACACAGAGGCTGTTGCCACTTTCTCTTCTGCTCCTAATGAAAGGGTGGTATTAGCGAGAGGGCGTGTGGTGGGCTGACTCCTGGCTCAGTGGGCACCAGGGCCTGGGGTCCCCTGAATGGCATGTGCCAGCAGCCAAAGACACAGGCTGCACATGTGACCCTAGGCATGCTCACAACTCCCTCCACCAGCCTCATCTCCTGATCTGTGATGGGTGACAACCACACACTGAGGGGACCCCACAGGGTTGTGGCCAGGTTGCAGGGTCATGACGTGCTCTTGGGACCTCAGTTTCACTCTCAACAGCATCCAGCCTATCCCCCAAAATGCCTAACCAGGGACAGTTCCCCAGAAATCTCCAAATCCTCCCTTTTTTTGGGTTTGTTTATGAAACAAATCTCAAGGTAAATGCCAAAGTGAGTCCTGAGCACTCGGCGGGGCTCAGGGGTTGTCTAGTAATAGGACTTCCACCTTCCCTCCCTGCAGTTACTAGGGTGGCATTTCCTCCACCTCCCTTCATGTTGGGGGTCCCTTCATGATGGGGGTCCCTCTATGACGGGGTCCCTCTCTGATGGGGGTCTGATTTCCCAGGTTTGGAGCTCAGCTGAAATTGGAAACCCCTCCCCAGTCAGCTAGCTCTCCCTAGAGGCAAATTTTATACACAGGTGGGTCTGCAGGTGGAGCCCCATGGCCCCAGCCAGGAAGGGCTCCTGTCCCCAGCTATTTGTCTACAACAGGAACTTTAAAAAACAATTGTGGTTGAAAATTCATGGCACAAAATTGTGCATCTTCACTGTGTTCCAGTGAACAGCAGTGTTATCTCCACACAGCCATCACTGAACAGAATCTTCTCATCCTACAAAACAGCAACGGTTCTCACTGAACAATGACCTGACTTCCCCTCAACCCTAGCCCAGGGCTTCCATGCTCCTACTTCTGGGGACCTCAGATAAGTGGGATCCTATAGCATTTGTCCCCCTGTGACTGCTCATTTCAGGCAGCATCCTGTCCTCACGGTTCATCTGTGTTGGCAGACGTCAGATCCCCTTCCTTTAAAAGGCTGACTAATATTCCGCTGTGTGGCCAGCGCACAGTCTGTGTACCCACTTCTCTGTCTGTGGAGCACTATAGGATATACATTCTAAATGGGATCTTACAAGAAGGGGGAACTTCTCAACAGCCCCTACATAGTAAAACACAACACACTTGGAAGAGGAAGAAAACTCCAGCTCTGGTGAAGAAGGAATTCATAGGGCCTGAACTCCATCTCAGGCCTGTCCGTGCTGGCTGTGCTCGACTGCCTCTCCAGTGGACTCTGAACTCTCTGCTTAGTGCCTGTGAGGACGACAATGGAAGGATAAGACCCCCTCCAGACAGAGGAATCCTGAAGATCACATCCAGGCTACTCATTGCCTAAGAGGAAGCATACCATAATCACACCTGTCTCCGGACAGGTCGTAAACTTTTTTCATATCTGTCAAGATGTAATCACAGGCTTATCGATTATTAACTGGTTGAAATGTAACTGCGGGCTTATTGACTATTGACTGTTTAAGACACGTACACATGGGGCAGGTGGCGGGTTTAGACACGTACAAATGGGGTAGGTGGCGAGTTTAGACACGTACACATGGGGCAGGTGGTGGGTTTAGACACGTACGCATGGGGTATAAAAGATTTTCACAGATGCTGGACGGGGTCCTTGGCTAAGAGGAGACTCTGCCTTGGGCCCGTCGGTGTAATAAACTGCACTCCACTATCTGCATTGTCCTTCTGAGTGAGTCTGTTTCCCGGAAAGCGTGGCTATAACCCTGGTTCCCATGTATCTAAGTTCTCCTTCTTTGTGGCCACCTGCAGTGTTGTGCACAGAAATTATTCTTCTGTAGTGAGTGGTGCAAACCGAGACAAGAAAATGGTAACCACACAAGGCCGTGGAGAAGGGCCTTCTACCTGGAGGTGGGGCGGCATCCCAGGGCCCAGGGGTGATCCCAGGGCATGGTCTGAGCTTCCCGTGTGGATTGGCAAGGCTGCCTGAGGATGGCCGGCAGGAGTTGTGTGCCTCTGCTGCTGCCCTCGAGCCTTCCATCCTCCTCTCAGGCTCACACCACACCCGGGTCCCCTCACCTCACAACTCGGATAACTACACCCAGGCTGGCCCTGGATCCCATCTAAGTGAACACCCCTCCCTCCCTTGACCTGTGTTCTGCCCTTCCACCCACCTGTGCAGGAATATCTGCGGGAACCTCTGACCCTCACTGTGGAGAATGAAACACATGAATGTGTATCATATACATTATCATATGTCACATATACACAATTAATCTATGGGACACACAAGTATCAAAGACAAAGGAAAAGCCCATTTTTAAGCAAAGTCAGCTCAGCTCAGAGCTCATGTGACTGATCCCAAGCTCAGGCAAGGTACCCACCCGAATGTCCATTTCCTTCTTTGATCAAGCCTGCTTCCTGGAAGCCATGGCCCTAGAACGAGAAGTGCTACCAGCTCCAGCTTGTTGTTTCACTCGTTTAAGGCTTGGCTCCAGGGAAAGCTACTCCCAGGGCTGAATCTTGCTCTGTCACCTTCCAGCGGTGGGACCCTCTGAGTCTGAGCCTCAGTCTCCTCCTCAATAGCAACAGCATGGCGCCTGATACGAGGTGTCACTCTGAAAGGTCCTCAGGGCGCAGGGGGTGCTCGGGAGGATGGGAAAGCCCTTCCTGTTCCTTGCAGCAGTGAAACTGCCTCGTTTCAGCTCCTAAAGCCTCAGCTGCAGCTGCAGCTCTTGGGCTTCTGTGAACTGGCCCAGACCCCAGGCTAGGTCAGCTAGGCCCGACTCCTGTAGAAAGATGGGCAGGCATTGCCTTGCAACTGCCTTGCAGAGGGTCTCGAAGGGGCCTCCCTGTTGAGTGGAGATGCCTGCCTGCATTTCTGGCTCTCATAGGAACCTGGGAAAACCCCGAGTCCTAAGGTCGCTGAAGCTGGGGGGACCTGCCCCCTGCTGGTCCTGTGCTCACCCACCCTCTGCTCCAGCAGCCCCGGAGATTCCAGCCCTTAAGCCCCACTCTTTCCTGGGCATCTGGGGGACTGTGATGAAATGTGGATGCATGCCAGCATCGCTGGCCTTAGCTCAGGATAAATATCTCTGAACTGACAGAGGCTGCATACTTGCTGTGGCCACGGACAGCAAGCCCTGGGGTCCTGTTAAGATTGGGGTTGAAATTCCTGTTCAGACCACACATAATGCTCGTTGGTAGAGGACAGCCGACACACCCTCCTTGGGATCTGTTGTTTCCAGAGTGAAAGTCCACACCTTGTCAGAAAGCAGTCTTCAGGCTGGGTATTGAGCCGCCCTGCAGCTGCAGGTCAGGGATGCAGCGCCCTGTTTGCTCAGAGAAGCACGAGGCAGCAGGTGGGGTGGGGGGAGGCTCCCTCACTTTGCAGCCTCAAGACACACAATCTTCCTGTCTCAATGCAGTCTCCCTGCCTTCTGCGTTAGCGCAGACACACTTATGCACCCGGGCTCCACATTTTCTTAGGAGAAGATGGCAACTTCTCAACAGCCACTACACATGCATACAATTCTCTTGGAGGAGGGAGAAACACCAGCAGCCCCAGGGCATGGCGGAAAGGTGATTAGCATTTATTACAGGAGCATCATCACACAATGAGGTCAAGAAGTTCCTCTCCCACTTCTGATTCCCCCTGTCAAGCACCCACTTTATTTGGCATCACTTCCCTGGAACTGGAGTTCCAGATCAATGGCCCAACGACGCATTGCAAACACAGCCGTCCATACATACCACTCCCCCTACTCCCATAGCACTCATGCTCAGGAAGCACAGGACTCGATGCCCAGGCTGAAAACAAGACTACCTCTTGTCACCCACCTTTTCATTGCCATCCTTAGGGTGGCCCCAGAAGATCCCGTTCCTGGGAAGATGCAGCACAGATCAAGGCTGCAAAAGCATTGGGTTGCCAGGGCCCACCACCCATGTCTGCAGCTAGGCCTGCATGCAAGAGAGTGAAGACGACCCAGAGGGCAGCAAACTGTCAGGAGCAAATGTTTCCTCGAGGCCAACATGTTTCCAGCGAGATCTCAGATGCAATGAGCAGAGGCAGGGGGATACCAGGTGTGCTCAGAACCCCAGTCTTGGCTCTGTGGGTCCACAGGGACCTTCTTCCCAGGCGCTTCCCAGAGCAGAATCAGGAGCCATGTCATAACATAGCGAGTGTTTGCCTTTGAAGATGGCTACTTGTACATTCTCTCCTGGAGCCACGAAAGGATGGCAGGAGTGAAACAGAGCTGCTGTCATGCATGGCCAAGCTGAGGCTCTCACAAGCTCGTGCCCACGTGCTATGCCTGCAGCCGGTGGGAACAAACCTGACCAAGGCAGAGGAGGTGGCCTTGTCACTGGAGCTGAGCTGCCCAGGGGTGGGGGATCCCACTAGGGCCTGCAGTCCTGGCAGGGCCGCGATCTCAGGTTGGTGAGACCTTTCCTCTCTTATCCTGGGATAATTTGCTCAGCCACAGTTTACACAGAAAGACAGCTTATTTAACTTTTCAAATTAAAGCTTAAAAGCCCCTAATTAAACCAATAAATCAGAGCCGTTCCCGTGGGAGGGCGGAAGGAGCCAGACAGCCTCTGGATCCCTCCCTTATATGCTGCCTGAGACCTGAGTGGCCGTGGTACACGGCGACTTTTGCTGCTCTGCCAGCCCGACTGCGAGGGATGCCCTAGGCTCTGGTCCTGCCAGACACTGTAGGGTGGGGTGCACATGGCTGGCCCCTACCAGACACCCCCAGTTCTCAGGTGACAGTCCTAAGAACCAGGGAAGGACTGGGAACCCCCACACTGAGGCCCTAGCAGCCGAGTGGGTCAGGACTCCAGGGAATCTTGAAATTCCCTGAAGTGGAATGGGAATGGCATTACCACCATCCTGGGCCTGGACTTTGCCCAGAAAGAGGGAATATCAGCAGCTAGACCTGGAGGAGAGCTGATCCTAAGCCAGAGGAGGATGAAAGCTTAAATGTGTGTGTGTTTTTGGTTCTTTTTCTACCTAGGTTAGTAGAGCAGGGGTTGCAGATGTTTTCTTTCTTTTTTTTTTTCCCCAGATGTTTTCTGTGCAGGACCAGAGAGTAATTAGTTTTTGCTCCGTGGGCACCAAGGAGTGTTTCACAATGACTCAGCTCTGCTGTGGGTGCAGGAAAGGAGCAGAGATAATAAATAATAATAATAATAATAAAATGGCCAGACACTGTGTCTTCCAAGACAATGTTGTAAGAGGAGGAAGCAGGCCAGGCTGGGCTCATGGGCCACAGTCAGTCCCTGCCAGGGCCCATCAGAATAAAGATGGTGACCCCCCCTTAGTACTGCTTTTTATTTTGTTTTATTTTCTGTACTTTTAGGCTGTGTCATGCAGCATGTGGGTTCATCCTTGACCAGGGATTACAGCCCCTGCATTGGAAGAGCGGACAACCAGGAAAGTCCCACTCCCATTACGTTTCATGGGATACTCCTAAGGAATAGGATCCCTCTCCTAATTCCACTGGCCAGGTGCAAGCTGAGGCAGGCATGAGGCTGTGGTGGCTTTGGGTCCCACTAGCTGTGTGGCCCAGAGCAATTACTTACCTGCCCTATGTTTCAGCTTCTCATCTGTAAAATGGGGTAACAGCGTGGCTCCTCTTAGGGGTGCGGAGAGGACTAAAGTGAACTAAGTCCACAGAAGCCCCTAACACAGTCGCTGCTTCAATTCCCACCAATTGGGCATGGTTTATGTACAGTTGCCAGATCCAAAGGATGGAAAGAGAACTGGTATCTGATTTCCTACCTTTACTATCAGTCCAAAAAGAAATAGTTATTCATTTGTGAGTCTGTACGCACCTAGAGGCTCAGGGGTGGGGGTGGCTGGAGGGGCAGTTGTGTCCAGAAGCAAAGGCAAGCACTTCTAATGACTTATCCGGGTGGGACCTGGGGGAGGGTATGCACAGTCCCTACAGGCCCTGCAGGGTGGGAGGTGCTGTCATCTTCAGGCTCCGCGTGAGGGTCAAACAACCTGCTAGGAACTGGTACTTGGCAGCCTGGACCCAGGCAAGGGGAGCTGTCACTCTTAACTCCTTGGATATAATGACACCTGGAAACATCCATGGAACAACTTTTACCATGATGGTTACATGCACTTATAAACCTGAATCAACTGAGTTGCTCCTTTAAAAGACACATGATTTTAGAATCTGTTACCCTGGTCTTGATAAAAGCAACCAGCATCCGTGGGCAAGAAGCCGCTGTCCGTGGTGCTGATGCCAAGAGGGCTCCCAAGCTTTTCAGCCACGCAGTATTGCTTCACCCAGTAACCAGATAATCAAAGCCAATGTCCTCATACGGCTCAGCTCATCTCATCTCTGCAGACACTGCAGGGGACTCAGGACACCTAACAGCTGATGGCAGGAGAGGGAGGTGAGTAGGTGTTTGGGAAAATAAATGAGTTGATGTCAATGGATGAAAGTTTCAGATGTGTGGTGTTTGTGTTTGAAGTATGTGCAGCTGAAGATCTCAGTGCTCCCAGAGGGCCAGCATCTGCTTATGAGTCTTGGCAAGCGAGGGGACCCTGGGAAGCCAGTTGCACAGCCCCTGGGACAGAGAAAAAGGATGGAGAAGCCCCCAAGAAGACTCTGGGTGATCTTTAACTGTAGGATCAGAAGGTGATGCCACCACTTTGCCTCTCTGACCAGTATGCTGGCTCTCGCTGGTGACACATGGATCCTCCCTTCTCTGAACAAACCATATGTTCCAATGAGCAAAGATGCTCTTTCCCTGTCGAGCTTCCCCCAGGCCTGCCCAACAGGGAGACGAGGATTAGTCTTTAAAGCCACTTAGCACAGCTGGTGACTCATCAGTGGGGGGAATGTGAGGCTGGAGCCAACTGGTAGCCAGCAGCCCATTTGGAGGCCCAGCAGCGGTCTCCACGGGGACTGTTGCTTTCCGGCGGCTCTGGAGGCAAGGACGCTGCTGTGCCTGTCAGAGGACCTTCCCTGTGGGTCAGCATGAAGTTTTCCCACCACTTCTACATGATTGATACCGACTCTGACTTTCTCTCTATGGGTTTGCCCCCTTTGCACCTCAGCTTACTCACTTGTGAAAAGGGACAGTAATAGTATCTGCCTCACAGGCTGTGATGAGGATTTGATGAACTACGATAAGTAGAGTCATGGGAGACATTAGATCAACGATGGTGATGACACGATGAAGATGATGTGTTGACAGAGGGCAAAGGGGGAGCATGTGGTACCTGATCCCTGACTCTTCAGGCTCTGGGGCTTTCATCAAGGCATCCTCAGGGGCCCCAGCACATGATCTGACCGTGACCCTTATTCATCTCACATTTGTTCACTGAGCATTTACCACGTTGTGAGAGGCTCTGTGGGGGGGGGGGGAAGGTGGATGGCAAGGGTACAGTGAAGTACGGGGGACAGAGGATGGTCCCATGATCACAGATGACCACAGCATGCTCTTCTCCAATGCCTCCAGCACTGAAACAAGAGAAAGGCTTGGAGAGGAACCTGACTGCTCATGCTGTTGCTCTAGAACTTAACTTCTCTGTCTGTACTGTCTGCAGTGAAAATGGGTGAGAAGATCAGAGAGAGGGCTTTGAGAACCAGGCACAGCCAGCGTGAGTCTCTCAAAAGGATGGTCCTAGGGTTCAGGACCAACTCCTTCCGGGGACAGGATTCCTGGGGTGAATGACTGAGAATTCCTCTTTGTCCTGGACATAGAAGAGAACTGTGTAATCTTATACGAAAACCCACCATGGGCTGAATGAGGTGAAAAAGATACCATTTCATTATTACCCAGTAATCACAGTTTGCCCTGGTATGCTGTTATCACATTGGTTAAAAAAAAAGTTCAGAATTTAATGAAAGTGAGTAAAAGTAAAACTAGTCCATCAGAATTCCAACTTGAAAACATAACCATTCTCCTTCTAACTGGCAATTTCTGTATAAACCCCAACCTACTACAAGAACCATTTTATTGTCACAGCTTGAAATTTGTTCTGAATTACCTTGATAATAATATAGACATCCATTCAGCAAGGCGTACCACACCGCTAATGGATCTCGGAGGCCTAATTTCTAAAATCCAGTGTTGCAGAGTTATCGTATAACTAGAATTAGTGATGCTCCACCAGAACAAAATGGTCTGAGTTTGTCTTTGCATGATTAAAACGCAGGTAGTTACACATTAATGTTGTTAACAAGACTTTTCGGATTCCAGCAGGGCCATCCATCCGAGAAGTTCACAAACAATACTCGCGCTCTCTCTGGTTGCCCCCACCCTGGAAATTTAAGTGCATCCAATAGTGCAGCGATTCTGTTAGAACAAAGGCTCCATTCAGAATAAGACTGTAAATGAGGGGCAATTTTGCTCACGAATTTTATCTCCCTTTTTCCCTCTAAGCTATCGGATAACAGCCATCACATTAAGAAACTCAATTAATATATAAGCAGAATCTATCGTAAGTAGATCCAGGTCTTGCTGTACATAAAATTTACTTCCACTCGAAGGCAACCTTGGAATTGAATTGCTTTTGCACAACCAGTATTGTCTTGGTCAAGTTACACGGAATGAGAGGTTTCTTGGACCAAAAGTCAATAATTATGGCCTGCCGCCATAGTAAAATGGGATCCGCCACCGGGTTCTGTAAGTCGCTCTGTGGGAAAGTGGCCACCCCATACATATATTTACTGTCTGTGGCTACTCTGGGGCTCGAAGTGGAGTTGACATGATAGAAGCTCCATGGCTGCAAAGCCTATAATATTTGCCATTTTGGCCCCTTTGTGGAAAACATACCTTGACTGCTGCTTAGACCACAGAAACTTCTAAACCAGAGTGAGCTGCCTGGAGACGGAGGAGCCAGGGAAATGAGGGTGCCTTTGCCAGTCCAATTCTCTGTCCTTTGTTCCCACCGGGCCAGTTCTGACCTTTGTAGTGATCAGCTCACGGCTCGTAGGGTACCTGCTCACCCATGAATGCAATACCCAGAAACACCCAACAGCAAGGATAAAACTTAATAAAATTTTCACTAACTCATCAACGGCTGACCTTACATTTGGAAAGACCCAGAAATAAATTTCTCTTTTGATTAAATGGAAAATCGATTTCCAGTGACATTTCTATTCATCAGGCCCCAAATCGAGGCAGGAACCAGTGCCCCAGGAGGACTGGGGTGCCCTGGGCCCTGCCCCTTTTCTGTGACACCCCTGAGCAGAACCGAGCCCCTGCATACCTGTTTGGGGCAGACACCAGGGTCGTGTGACCTGAGGCTTCGGGATTTCAAGGATCTACGCACGTGACCCCTGGGAACAGAGCTGCTGGGTGAGCAAGCTGCAGACTGCATGTGTTCAGAGGGCATGCTACCTGAAGTGGGAATCTGAAGTCACAGCAGTTCCCTGTGATGGATAAGAGGGGTCCTTGGGTCCATTTGTTCTCAACTGTGGCTCAGTTAAGAAACATTCCAGTTCACATGTGGACTCTGGCCAGTTCACTTGAAGGACTTTTCATTTAACACAAATGGGAAGAGCACCCAGGGGTCCTGGCGGTTCTGAGAACACAGTCTCTGCACAGAGGACAGATGGCCCCCACCCCACCCCCAGAGCCTCTCGCTCTGCGATGTCTTTCTTCTCAATCACAAAAAGGTCTGAGTGGCTACCCACTCCTTTCTGAATCCTGGGGGCCTGTGTCTGCCCACATCATCCTGGGTTTATTTTCTAAAAGAGAGCCAAGCTTTGAGGACTTGGTGATGCCCTCATGCACACTCTCATTGACAGAGCCCACGCTGGGGTTACGAGAGCTCTTCTGAGAGAGGCAGAGGGATGTGTGTGTGCTTCCCCGGGAGGCAGGGGTGCCGTGGGCCATCCCACCACACCGTGGGAGGGTGTCCGAGCAAGAAGGGTGTGGGCCTTGCTTGGAGCTGCAGGCAGGAGCAGACACAGGCTGTCTCTTTCTTTAACACCATTTTTGATGTGTCATCAATCGTTATGGGCTGTCCCCATGGAGAAGGTATCATGGAACTGAGTTGTCACACAACTCAAAACCATGTGCCTCCCGCTAAAAACAGGACTTTGTCTTACCTCCTGGAGCAGTGCTGATGATTCCTTGAGGTGGGCGGGAATTGTTTCTAAAAATGAACGCTCTGTGTGATTTAGGTAAACTTAATATGATAAAGGAAGGTGCTCTACCAGTCTAATGAGCCTGTAACTCATCGTATGGGTCCAATTCATCCCAAACGGAATTGCTGTTTATGTGGAGTTTTTGAGTAAAGGGTGCGATTTTGTGATTCATCACATCAAATCCGTTTCAGTCCCTGCACAAATGGCTCCAGAGGCGAATATAATCAGAAAGATGGAAAGCAGCTTGTCCTTGAGTGTGGGGCCTGGTGCTCCAGGCAGAGGGGGAGTTGGGTGGGGCAGGCAGGGCTGTTGGAGCGTCCATGACAGGACACCATCCTGCAAGGAGAGGGGACAGGCTACCCCTCTCAGCAGGCTGAGTGAGCCTCACAAATGTTGGGGTGAATGAAGGAAGCAGAATTGACATGGATGGTGCTGGGTGCTCCCCGCACATGAGACTTGCCAACAACATGGGTCACTTGTGCTGAGAGGTGTTAGGGCAGTGGCTGCCTCCTGGGCCGGGACTCACTGAACCAGAGGGACTTTCAGGGATGCAGGAAAGGTCCTGCCTGCCCCTTGATCCACTTGCTGGTCATATGTGCAAACTCACAGGCTGTGCCCTGAAACACACAAAGTAATTATCATGTTTATCAGCTAACAACCCTCCAGTGCCACCATGTGCACACACCTCCTTTCATTACATCTTTATAAACCCTTAGTAGGAGGGTCAATCCTAAAGGCCACCTGATGCGAAGAGCCGACTCCTTAGAAAAGACCCTGGTGCTGGGGAAGATGGAAGGCAGGAGGAGAAGAGGGGGACAGAGGATGAGATGGTTGGATGGCATCACCGACTCAATGGACATGAGTTTGAGCAAACTCCAGGAGATGGTGAAGGACAGGGAAGCCTGACATGCTGCAGTCCATGGGGTCGCAGGGTTGGATACGACTTAGCGACTGAACAGCAACAATAACAAGGAGGAGAGAACTACTATTACCTGCATTTGTAACGGAGGAATCCAATTTATTATGTTATTTTGTTTTATTGGAGTATAACTGTTTACCAGTGTTGTGTTAGTTCCTGTTGTACAACAAAGCGAACCAGCTATATGTGTATATATATCCCCTCCCTCTCGAACCTCCCTCCTATCCCCCTCCACCCCCTAGGTCATCCCAGAGCACTGAGTTGAACTTCCTGTGTTTTATAGCAGGTTCCCACTAGCTATCTATTTTGCACATAGTAGTGTATACACGCGGGCTTCCCAGGTGGCTCAGTGATAAAGAATCCACCTACCAATGCAGGAGACATAAGCAATGAAGGTTTGATCCCTGGGTCGGGAAGATCTCCTGGAGGAGGAAATGGCAACCCACTCCAGTATTCTTGCCTGGAGAATCCCATGGGCAGAAGAGCCTGGTGGACTACAGTCCATGAGGCTGCAAAGGGTCGGACAGAACTGGGCGACTGAGCATACATAATACAGTGTATATATGTAAGTGAGGAATCTGATCTGAAGTGAAGCCATCAACCCCACATCACATGGGTGGGCAGCAGAGCCTGGATCCCAATGTCCTTTCTGACCACAAAGTCCACTCCCCTCCTCACTTTCCTTGCTCCCCTCGAGGCAGGAGGCAGCTTGGCACTTGCTGCCTGGAAGCTGAGCCACATAGCTGGTGGGCCCTCTGCATCCTGGAAGCTTGGCTATTTGTCTCTCAGCATTGAGAGAATGCTAAGGATGAATGCGGATGATGCCTTTGCAATGAACAGGATGAGGGGATGAATGGAGAAGGCTGCACACCCTTAAAGCACATGAGGAAAGCCCTGAATTTTCGAGTCTGTCAACAAAGAAGCAACTGTGGACGAGCCTTTGCCGCAAAACTCACCCTTCCCCCGCCCCTTCCTTCAAAGCACCAAACTATTCTTTAAGAATGCCACCAACGTTAGCCTCACTGAGCTGAATCTGCTTCTTGGATAGATACCAGGATGGTGTCTGTAGTTTCTAGGAGCCTTCCTCATGCTCCTTTCTGGCATCGGTGAGCTCTGTTATTCTGCCTGGGCGTGGAGCTCACGGTGCTCCGACTGGTGACTGAAAAATATATTTTACATCAATTGCTACTGGGTCAACCTTGGGGTTGGGAGCTCTGTTTCTCAAGACCACAGGAGGATGGTTTCTCATGGTGATGTTAAAAAATGGGGAAGATATTTTTGGTTGTCTCCTGGGCCGAGACGTGTTTGCAAAGTAGAGATTTGGCATGACTGACAATGCTGCTTAAATGACTACTGCGGGCCTTAATGTACCTCCGCTATCCCCACCCAGCCGCGAGGCATCCACCTGGTTCGCCCCCGAAAAGCTGGAGCCATTTGTAATTTCACAAAACGAGACACAGCGCTTTTCTTGCTGAAGGTTTCAGCTCCGTAACCTTCCAAATTCATTTCCTGAACGAGCCACCTTAGCCATTAGTTGGATGATAATATTCCAATCACTTGCCAATTCCTGTAATATCCCAACTCCCCCTTTTCCCGTCTCCTAATCGGTGACGTTTCTTTTTAGAAGAATAAGCATCGAGGTGTACCGTTAACCGTTCTTTAAAATCTTACAAGGTTGGGCCATGCAATCAGAAGCTGCTAATCTCTGCCTTTTCTCTCTGAATTGCTTAAAACGGGTGCTTTTAGAGGCAATTTGTTTACTGCACTCTGAGAATTTAAATTTCTGTAAATACACTTTAATTTTTTAATAGACATTTTAAGCCATGAAAACGCAACCCATCTGAATAAAAATGTTGCCCCAAGAACTTAATAGTTTCAAAAATGAAAATGTAAACTATTCAGGAGTTGTAACAGGGAGGGATTAATGTGAACGTCACACACAAACACACCAGCTCTGTCTCTCTGTCCCCCAATCTTGAGTCTCTCTTTACTTCTCCTCTTAGGCTGACCCTGGTGCCTGCCTCTGTTGCCCCCATCCCGCCACCCAAGCCTGAGCCTGGAGCCCCCAGGACCCTCCGACCCCAGGCCTGCACTTCTGAAAGGCTGGGCAGTGGTTGGTTATGGGTCCTGGAGTGTTTCTCCCACTGCATCTCCATCACCCTGCATCTCTCATTATCTCTTACTTCTAAAGTGCGTAGGGGACCTGACCCCCTGTGCCCTGATGGATGACCTGGCTGCTTCAGTGAGCTGGATCCTTCCCCAAAACAAATCACAGCAAATCTGCTCAGGTCTCTGGGTGTGACTCCCACTGATTGGCACGCGGTGCGGGGAGAGGAGCCTCTTACACCACACTGGAGATAAAGATGCAAACCCAGAGTTGGGCCTCTACAGGGCAGACCACCACCTCCTCAGCCGCAAACCAGAAAGATGAAGTCAGGGGAAACCATCAATCAAACAGCACTTTTCACAGTGTGGACCCATCTGGATCCGAACTCAGATGAGCCATTTTTAAAGATGACATTTGAGCCCCAGGTGTGTGGACATGACTGCGGCCCCCAGAGGACCAGAGGAGGGGTTGAGAAGCTTTCAGGTGGGATGACGATGTGGTTGGTCGTGGGGGTGAGGGCATGGAGGAACCCACCTCCTCTGCAATGTGTGTTCAAACAAATCCCTGAGCCAGGCTGGGTGCCAGAGCTAAACACAGTGCTGAGTTCATCCCTTTCAGAGCAAACGGCAGCAGGTGCTGGGGTGGTGGCTGGAAGGAGACCCTGTCGGTTCTACACCCCCTTCTCAAGCCTCACCACTTACAGTCACTTGCAGCAATAGAGAACTGTGTCCCATGGACCCTGGTGTCCTTGGCAAGGGATTGGCGTACCCTACACCCGCCAAGCCCAGGCCTCCTCTTTGGGGCTGGCCTTACTCCACACTCCCTGCAGGAGGCTGGCTACCTGCTGGCTCTGGTCAGTCCAGTGGCCACCTGGGGGGTCAGCTCTACCTGCTCATGGAAATGACTAGAAGCGGAACAGACATCCAACAGGCAGAACAGAGAAATCCCCTTGGGTCTGGACTCCCGGCGTCACCAGCATGGCCCCTGCACTCACCTCACCGCCCCCTCCTCTGTCTGCTCCCCAGTGGGGTGCACTGGGCCCCACATTGACCAGGAGCCCTGAGTCACAGGGCAGACACCCCCTGTTCCAGGAGACAGAACACATCAGGGGCAGCAAGATGTCCTGTCCCTGAGTGCAAATGGCATGTTCTGTTTTATTTTTTATTTATTTTACAAATATTTATACAAAGCTTACTCTATGCCAGGATGCTGTTTGAAGGTTTTTCAAATGTTAACCTAGGCAACCAGTACCTGGGTCACCCTGCAAGCTCTGCCTGGCTCATGGCTGGGCTCTGAGGGCAAGGCTCCCTGAAGTCAGCTGAATGGGGGGACCCCTGCCCCGGGGCCCATCACCTTTTGTCATTGCTGCCTCTCACCTGCATCTGTCTCCCAGCATCACCCAGGGTAGCCGTCCTCTTGCATCTACTAAACAGGCTGGTGGGAGGGGCTTAGACCGCCGTCCCTGGAGACTTGGTGTCTGTCAATGCCGGGTCCCAGCTCGCAGCCCTGGCACAGAGGATGGCAGAGCCCTGCTGAGCACCCCCACCCAGCAGCCAGACACCTGCTCCAAGTCTCACAAGGACACGCACATGTGCAAGGCATAAGTATGTGCATGTGTTCACACACACACGGGCACATGCACACACACTCGTGTATAAAACACAAACATGCACACATGTATGTACACACTGATGTATGTGTTCACACACACGTGTGTATGTGTATGTTCTTGGTGTGGGTACATACATTTAAGGAAATGTGTATGCTTGTTGTGTGTATAGATGCATATTTTACATGTATATACATATATGCACATGTGCACACACACGCATATAGGTATGCACACATATTTAGTCCTTTAAACAACCCCATGGGTTATCATTTTATGTGTACATGAACAGGTGTTACACACATGCATGTATATAAGCATGCATGCATGCGTGTACACACACCCAGATTTGTGTGTACATGAAGCTCACACGTGTGTGTTTGCACACATATCCAGTCCTGTAATATTCCCACACAGGACTGTGTTACAAGGGAGGTGACACAGCAGTGGGAGGGATGATGAGAGCGCCAGGGCTCCTCCCCGGGGTGGCCGAGCCTGGAGCTGGACGCAGCCTCTTCACTGCCACCCTGAGCCTCTCTCCAGGCCTCAGCCTCTCTGAGACTCCGTTCAGGACGGGACCTCTAGGCAGACGCTCATTGCCCTACCAGCTCTGTTTTCAGTTAGTCTCTTCTCTGTTGTAACAGACAAAGAGACACACACCAGCACACACCCCGACCCACCCAGATTTTCAGGTGAAGACTCACCTGAGAAGCAGGTGGGACTTAGCACCTTAGTTAACTGAGTTCTGGGGTGAGACTTTTCAAACATGCTGCAGACAGCGGAGGTCACACATGCCAGGGACACCGTGTGCTGACGATGCAAAGTTAGGCCTCTGACGTGTACGCCAAGTGTACGTATGTTTCACGTGTGTCACACACACACTGTATCACGCACAGTGTGCACACGCACTGTGATACACAAGCGCACACACTCCGTGCAGCACGGAACATGGGTGGTGCTGATCTCCGAGGGCTCCAGGAGAAATGGACGGGCGAACCAGAGAAATGAACCTGAACCACGATTGTGCAGTGGGACTCACGTCACCAGCTGGTTAAAAGAGAGGGGAGGATGGGGTTGGTGTGGGGGCATCCCGAGGGACGACTCAACATCTGACACCAGGGCCTGGTTCCGACGCAGGCCCAGGAGGCCAGGGAAGTCTGCGTGGGCGGTCAGCATCCCTCCTGTGCCCATGACAGCCTGATAGCCATGATCCCTGGGAAAAGACTCTTACCTCTGACAGGCCTCTGCAGTTTGAATAAATTTCCCACAGCCTTTTGATGGATGTTAATTGCCCTTTCATGAGTTTCCCACCACTTCCCAAATGTACACTTGCTGGACATGGCTGCAATTTCAGCATTTTAAAGGTAATTTTTAGCGTGTTGGTTGGCTTGGCCTTTTAGAAAGGCTGTGTTTGTTCCCATGTGGGAACAGTTAATGCCATGCTGACCCAAGGCTGCTCAGCCAAGTGACATGTCCCCTGGGGGGGGGCGCAGAATTGCCCCTGGGTGAGAACCGCCCATCTGAAGAGACCCCCTGGCAGGTGGATCCACACCTGTGGGTCTCTGTCCCTAGAAGCCGGCTGTGGGTCTTGGAGGAGGCGGGTCCTTCCTGAGGTCCTCGGGCCTCAGTGGTGAGTGAAGGGTGGCCATGCTGCTGTATTCTTTCAGCCCAGTTGAAAGGGCATCCTTGCTGACAACAGGGGGAGCCCAGGTCAGTGTCTGAGCCTCTTCTGCAACCCTGGAGGAGGTGATGTGACTGGGAAGGGGCCCTACCTGGACAAATAGCCTTCAGCTTGCCTGTCTCTTACTGGCTTTAGGGCAGAGCAGGTACCAATTCTGTGATGCACAACAAAGGTCCACTGACACCCTCATAATCATGGATTATCAGGTGGTGTTCAGGATGGTGGAGTTTTAAAGCTGTGATTTGTGAGCGTGTGATTTGTGTATGTTTGCTGGCTGTGCAGCTTCTTACTTCAATCTCTGCCTCGTCTCAGCACCAACGTAGTTCAGATGTACCCTCAGCGTTTTGGGTTTAAAAAACTTTTTATAACCGAAGTTAGAAAGAAAACAGCGCTTGGTTTGGCAGTGTCGCAAGTGACAAATGAAACCTATTACGGTTGTGAAATTAGCGAGCTGTGACATCCGTGAATTTAGCAACACTTCTGAGTATCAGCCCAACCCTGCATTCCAAGCTTCTATGAACACAAGAAACTGTCATTCTTCCAAACCACAAGAACTTGAAACATCACTTGCAGAGTCACGTTGGACCTTCCCACGGGCTGAAGCCGCTGCAGCCCTCATTATGAGTGACAGGATGTGAGCTGTGAGCTGAATGATGGCCCTTCCAATGCAAGAGTCATTTATTAAAAAGAATAGAAAGACCCTTTTAAGATGCTCTGCTTATGAAATATCCCTCGTGTGGTACCACAAGTTCACTGAGCTGGTAACAGCTTCCTTTTCTCTTATGTCAACATAGAAAATTTCCCAATATTGTGCAAAATATGAATTATTGTTTATTAACAGGGTTGTTGGACTTCCCAGGTAGCACTAGAGGTAAAGAACCCACCTACCAATGCAGAAGATATAAGAGAAGTAGGTTCGAACCCTAGGTCGGGAAGACCTCCTGGAGGTGGGCATGGCAACCCACTCCAGTATGCTTGCCTGGACAATCTCATGGACAGAGAAGCCTGGTACAGCCCATAGGGTTGCAAAGAGTTGGACAAGACTGAAGCGACTGAGCATGCATACATGTACACATGACAGGGTTGTTATTTACATGATCACGGGGGTCTCTAATATTTCAGAGCCTGACATCATACACTCTATCTGAAAAGAGGGCTTCTAGGGAAAATTAAGCAATGGAACAACAAAATTCACACTCCTCAGCCTGGCAAACATGCAACGTCTATAATGTGCTGGGCTCATTCGGAGGGAAGGACTGGTGCATGGAGGGAGGGTAAACTGGTTCAGCCTTTGTGGACAGCGAATCAGCCAGGCCAGAAAAGTTGAAAATGCAACTGCCTGTTGAACCAGAAAATTGAGGTAACCACTCTAGAGAGAGGTGAGCACTCAGACCAGAAGACACATGAGGCTTCTCACTGTCAGGCTGCTTATGATGACACGAGCGGGGACCAGATGCCGATGAGTTCAAATAGGGCGGCTTCTGCTATGCTAACAACCAGTCCAGGTCTCAGGGGCTTAGCCCCATGCAAGGAGTTTATCTCCAGCTTAGGCAGCCCTCCAGACCTACTGCCCTGTGGATGCTGGCTCAGTGTTCTGAGGGGCTTTGAGTCGGAGGATTTCCGGTCACGGGTGTGGCAACTCGTGTGACACACAGGATCCCACTAACCTTTCATCTCCCAAAGCACGCTGCCTGGCCACAGCTGACTCCAAGGGGCAGCTTGGAGCAACACTCTCTGGTGCCCTGGAGGGAGCAGAGGGCGGACACTGTGGAATCTCAGAAACTATATCACACAAAGCAAGCCAGTTCCAGAATGACAGGGTGTGATGCCACATACACACATGCTAAGTAAGTCGGCATAAAAATTCAGCATAATCTTTGCACACATATGATACTGAGAAAGTACAGAAGCATGGATGGAGAGATGCCACACTCAGAAGTGTTGCTTCTGGGGATGGAAGGGGTTGTCACCTTTCCTCTAACGATCTTATTTCTGTAAGAGTTCTATTTGTTGTTGTTGTTCAGTCGCTAAGTCGTGTCTGACCCTGTGACCGCATGGACTGGAGCATATCAGGCTTTCCTGTCCTTTACCATCTTCTGGAGTATGCTCAAACTCATGTCCATTGAGTCAGTAGTACTATCCAACCATCTCGTTCTCTGTTGCCCTCTTCTCCTTCTGCCTTCAATCTTTCCCAGCATCAGGGTCTTTTCCAATGAGTCAGGTCTTCCCATCAGGTGGCCAAAGTACTGGAGCTTCAGCTTCGGCATCAGTTGTTCCAGTGAATATTCAGGACTGATTTCCTTTAGGATTGACTGGTTGGATCTCCTTGCAGTCCAAGGGACTTCCAAGAGTCTTCTCCAACACCACAGTTCAAAAGCATCAGTTCTTCAGTGCTCAGCCTTCTTTATGGTCCAACTCTCAGTGCTGTACATGACCACTGAAAACTGTCTATTAACTTCTATTAATTCTGGACCGTGGCCCTCCCTGAGTTTGCTCTGTCATTTGCACTTTTCGGTGTCATACTGATCCTTTGGACAGATGCAAAGCTAAGCAGGGTGCTTGCTGAAAAACAGAAACACTCCCCGCATGGTGACACAAATGAAGACACAGCGGAGCCCAAGGGTGGCCAGGTTAAACCCAGGGCCGGTGCATCCCACACAGAGCTTCATCTCTGTTCCCTGGTGTAAACTCTCTGCATCTCATCCCCTCCACCCCGTGTCTTCACTTTCACTAATGTTCTCTACACTTTATCTCACGAGCATAAGGTAGGGACTCCAGTCGCATTACAGCAGCTATTGGAGAATTCTGTATTTTGATTACTAACATGAGCAATGCCTATAGCATGAATGTTGACTGGGATATTTGACTATTTTCTGCAAAGGCACAGAGAAGACAGTAAGTTCCCCTTATGACACCTTCTGGGCACACAGGTAAATGGCAGAGGATACACTATTTTAGGGGCTTCCCAGGTGGCTCAGCGGTAAAGAATCCACCAGCCAATCCAGGAGACACAGGTTTGATCCCTGATCTGGGAAGGTCCCCTGGAGAAGGAAATGGCACCCCACTCCAATATTCTTGCCTAGAAAAGTCCATGGACAGAGTGGGCTATAGTCCATGGGCTCATAAAGAGTTGGACACGACTGAGCAACTGGCACCCACACAGTAAGCTACTTTAGGCAGCAGAGGGAACCATCAAGTTTGTCCTCCCCATGTCCTTGAGCCTGGAGAGACTCCAGGGAAACTTGCAGGGAATCCAGGCACCCGCTGACGCCCGGGTAACTGGAGGTGCCACTTCCCTGGCTCTGCAGTGTCGGGGTCTCTCTGACACTTGAACTCTCTGCACAACACCAGTGCTGACCTTGTCCCTGGCCCCCAGTGGGCACCCCAGATACTGCCTTCTGCTCCATGAGAACTGTGGGGTTGGGGTGGGGAGGTCACAGCTCTCCAATGAATGGGCAGCCAGGCTTCACAGCAATGAGGTAAGGCTGGTATGAACCAGGAGGACCCGGTAGTGGCACCAGGATGCGCACACAGTGCAAAAGGACTGGGAAGAGTGGATAGGACTGGACTGGCCCGGCTGCCCCCTCATGGAGCTGTGATGTCTGCCACTTTTGGGACCGTTTTCTCCAGATCTAAGCCAAAGTCGCTCTGCAAGTCTCTTTTTCAATCTCCATTTTGAAAGGCACAGCTGGTTACTCCCCAGGAGCCTCTGCCTAGAGTCTTCTGCAGGGAAATGGGCGGGGAGTGGGGTGGGAGGCTTGAAATTGCTCCTCAAGGCTTCACTGGGGGAGGGGAAATGGAAGGGCCGGTACAGAGACCCGCCCGCCTTCCCCAGTCACCCCTGGCTCCTGCCGCTAAACTCCAAGAGTCCCGGTGCATTTACTGCCCAGCTGTGCCGTCCTGAATGTCTGAATACTCCTTTGAAGGAGGGCCTATGTTTTCATTCATTCTGCACTGGATCTCACAAGTTATGGCTCCGGCTCTGACTCTCCCCACATATAATTTCTTTCTGAAAACATTATATCTGAAAGGTTTTCTGGATGACTACAAATTGATTTTCTTCCTAAGCCTGGTGTTAGGACCATTATTTTAAATCCAGTTCTGTCCGCTCTGGATCAGCAGCCATTTTCAACAAACAGGCCTATGGACTAGATTGGCACATACAAGGTCGAGCCCTAAAGGGCCCTTGGGGGGTTGTCCCCATCGCCAGGGGCCCCCACGTGACCCAGTGCACCCTCGGTGGGGCTGCTGGGGATCCAGAGGAGGCCACTGGATCCGCTCCTTGTCTGACTGACTCTAATCTGCCCCTGAAGTCAGTAAATCATTAGCTTGTGCTTCTGAGCCTCACCTTCCTCATCTGTGAAATGGGAATCATTATACCCACCCAGCCTGTGTCCTTATATCAACGAAAGTGGGGGCTCGGGTGACAGAGGCCACAGATGCCTCTTGGATGAAAGGCTCAGTTAAGGGCAGGAGCTCTATCTGTATGGATAAGACTGAGACCGCCATTTGAGGCAGGCTTCAGGTATCTGACTGCCCCAGCAGATGGGCACGTTGACTTCTGAGCGAATCTGGACCAAGGTCCCTTTCCCACCACACCCACAGGAGGTTGTCAGAAGGGGTGGCATCCTTGCTCTATGGTATCCCTGCTCAAGAGGTCTTAGGAGACCAGACAAGGCACAAATTGGGGAAAGACCCCAAAAGAAAGAGAATCTGATGACTGCAGACACCATGGCTACTTCTGCAGCTGCAGGCTCCATGAACAACCCAACAACGACCTCAGGGTCCCCAGAGCAGGTGCCTGTGGACGTTTCTCAGCGGGCTTGGTAGGTGCCTGGCCCCAGACAAGTCTCGAGCCTGCTTTTCACTGTTTGCTAGCTTTTCAACAACTATATTGAACACAGAACACACACGCCCAGCACAGACGAAGTCCTGGAAACCAAGCATGCGGAGACTGGTTTTTCCCTTCGTATCTATGGCTGGACACTTACCCACGGCCACGCGGACCCCTCCCAGCTCCAAGGGGAAGTCACTCACTGCCCCAGCTGCACGAGATGCAAGAGCACGTGGGAAATGAAGGAAAAAAAATCGAACAATCTCAATAATATTTTAAGCCACAAAGTAATATTTCTATAGCAGAGTGCAAATAGAATTTTACATAATGCACAGAATAAATGCTTCTGAAAATCAATATTTCCAGCTGGATGTACAAATTAAATGATGATATTCAAGTGCGAGATTAAAACAATGATTTAAGATAGAAATTGAGTTATATTATCTCATGCCTGCCTACCGCTGAATATGTTAATAGAACAAATTTGTTAGTATTCAGTCAATTTGTCTCCCTAAACAGAAGGAGGTGGGGATTACTATCTGAAAGGCGAAAGGTTGGTGAGGAAAAAGCTCCCCAAATACATTTTGAGTGGAAAGACAGCAAAGCCAGATGCTCATGGGGGGATCGGGGGAACCTGGGTATGGCTTGTTCTCCTCCTTCAAGGAGAGTGGGGTTAATTTTCCAGATGCTTCCTTGGTCCCACTGTGCCTGTGAGTGAGGCTCCCGCCTCTTCCCCAGTGCAGGGGGGTGATTAGGCCCAGGCATGTGAGGTCTGCAGTGCTCAGGCTCCCATCGTTGACACCCCCGGTCACGTCCTCACCCTATTTATTCTCTTTGAAGACTGGGAGGCCTGCTCTGGCCCCCGGGACACCCGCTCAATAATGCAGCAGGAGGAGGCCCTGTTCACATCTCTGCACGTGGAGCAGCTCTAATTGTAGGGAAGGGTGGCCAGGGGGACTCTAACAGGGGTCGTGCTGGCTGTCTGGCTGCCCTCTCGGGGCACTGGGTCTTCCCATGCCTGGGGCACTTAGTCCAGCGTGGCTTTCTGACCCGTCTGTGCTGAGGGGGTCTGCCTGCTCCTGGGGACAGAGGGAAGTGGTGGGAACACCCACTCAGCCCGGGGCACCTGTGGAGCCGCAGCCCCAGGGGGTTTCCACACACAGAGCGTCCCTCACCTTTTGGCCCTAGGCCTGCCCTGCATTGCCTGCCCCAAAGTTATCAGCTGCTGTGGATCCTCCTTCCCTGAAAACGTGCTTTTACCTTGAGCTCGGTGAAGGTTCCACTGTCCCCGTCCTCCCTGGCTGAACCTTCTCCTCGCAGCCTCCACAGTCTCCTGGGGGCCTAGCCCTGGAAACCTCTCCCCCTTGTCCCTCCCACCTCACTCAGGGGCCTTCCTTGCAGAAGAAACCACATGGGAAACAGAAGGAAGTGAATTCCACCCCAGCTGGAGAGCCTGGGGGACCCTGGCCCTAATGAGAAGGGAATAGCAGCCCCAGCCGACTCCTGCTGTTAGCACCATGAGACCCTGAGCTGAGAGTGGAGTGGCCTTGTGACCACAGGTTGCATCAATGGGTCTTATCTGGAGCCGCCACGTTTGCAATAACAGTGACCTGGAGCAGAACACTGATATGTGTTCACCTGTCTGCCTGTCCGCCCCCAGACTGGGCCCATATTTCCTCACAGAACTCTGTGGGGGGGCTCCATCTCCCCAGGGCCTTCTCAGCATTGGCATCAAAAGTCTAGATTTCTGCTAATTAGATTTGCCCGTGGGACACTCTGGTTTGTTTTTAAGTGCGTAAACCATTTCTATATGTTTACCACTTACTTGTGTGTTTTCCCATTTATGTCTTTTGCCCACGTCTCCACTTTACTTCTGTTGTGTTGCTCTTTTGCACTGATCTGTATGTAAAGCAGGTCTTCCTACAGATGAGCTGCATTTGACTGGAGGGGTGGGGGTGGGGCTGAGACTTAGCGATCCGTTTGAATGTTTGGCCCAGACGACGAGTCTCCATTTTGATATCTGCCCCTCATGCTTGTCAGGGCGCTGGACTAATCACGACACCACCTGGGATGTCCTTTATGTGTTAAGACCAGGTGAGAACAGAGATTTTGTTTGGGCCCCGTGCTGCCTGGGGTCAGGGGGTGGAGAGAGGAGCCTGTTCCCTGGGGGTCTCGCAGAACTGGGTTTCGTGTGGGACCACCTGGGGTCCGTTCTTCAGGGTGATCATGACAGGGTTGAAAGGGTGTATTCCTCAATCACAGAGTGGGGGGGCCCGGCAGTTGGTTCTGGCTTCGTCAGCACTGGTTTCCATCAGCATCTCTGCCAAGGGCGTCAGGAAGCCACAGGGCCAGTGCAGGGGCCATTTTTGCAGGGATGCCTGGTGCTGTTTCTAGCTGCAGGCTTCTGACCAGGGCCCCAAATCCCTTCAAGTTCCTACACTTGAGTGGCACAGAAGATGAAAACAAACTTTAAAATCCCGGATAATCCTCACTTTACTAATAAGCAGTTTTATCTAAATCCTGCCTTTAAAATTGGGCTTCCCAGTCTGATGCTAGTGGAAGCGTTTTGACATCCAATTTCCAGGCTGCATCTGGACAGTGTAACCCCTAGGCTCCACACCCTGCCCGAGGGTTGTCTCAGACCCACCTGGTCTCCACAAGGGGGGGCTTGGGTGATGCTGCCTCCACTGTCTGCCCTCAGCGTCCAAGGGTTACCTGGGAGAACGAGGAGGAGGGTCTTGGCTTCTTGTGGACGAGATCAACCCTTGCACTCCACCAGCCAACCCATTTGAAAAAATCTTTTCATTTAATTTACTTAGGAAACATTTTACAACACATGTTGTGATGTGCCAGGCCCTCTAGTGGTTTCATATTCATTCACTCAGTCCCTATAACAACACATAGGAAGATCCCTCTGTGATGCCCATTTTACAGATGGGGAAAATGAGGCAAGAGGCGGTCACTCAGTGGGGAGTTCTGGAGCTGAACCTCAGACACAGCAGCTGGGTCCAGGCTTGCCCCTCTCGGATGGCAGCCTTGGGCAGTGATTCCAATGATATTAAGGTTGTCCAGTCCGCTTTCTCCCTCAACCTCTAGACATGAATATTAATTGTCCTGACAACAAGGAAGTGCAGCTCCATCTTCAAGCACCACCTCTGTGGACAGCGCCATGCCCCAGACACAGATCCATGACTGTGGATGGACGCGACTGCAACAGAGGGACTGTCATGTTTTCTCCGCTGTCGGGTCAAGTAGAAGGCAGGCCCCTTCACTGGTCAAGTGTACATGCTCCTGGGCCTGTCTCCTGGACCAAGAAACTATGGTCAGTAGAGCAGGTCCATCTGTTTCGTGATGTGAGACTCTCCCGATGCAGCCTCTTCCCAGCCAAGCATCTTCCTTGCGGCTCTGTTTCCCATGAGGCTCTGGCTCTTTCCTGGGACCATTCTTGCTGCCTTGTTCTGTGTCTCATCCGGTTAACCTAGAGGTGCCAGGTCAGGGGCGGCACTGTGTTCCTAGTGGCATGGGCTCCAGTGAGAAAACCCCTGGGTCCCTCCATCACTCACTAGACAGCGTCCACTCAGCCTGACTCCACCCACCCTATGCGGCTTCATCAACACCAGAGGACCCCAGATGTTGTTGGAAAGAGATTCTAAGAAAAGGGCAGTTTGGGGCAACACCCACAACAGTCAGAGATGAAAAATAATGCTGTGAACACATTCCATGCAGCAAACGTCTCTTCAAATAAAAGAATCTAGAGTCAGAACAGGAAAATACGCAGTAAATTCTCAAGGAATCAGGCTATAGATTTCCTGTAGATAGATTCCATGTCATATGATGACACATTTGTATGAAATTATAAAAACCAATATCCATCCTGGGATTGTGCAATAAATAGAATTTATTAAAGTGCTTGTGAAGCGCCTCCAGTGAGAATTCATCTTTGATCTAGAATTTAATAAGGATTATATAATCATAATGAGACTGTAATAAAACAGCATTACCTGAATAATCCATTTTATTACCAGTTTTATTATGAGTTCCCATTTATTACCATTCATTGGATATTTAAAGCATATGTAAATGATGCAATGTGAAAGATATGAGGAACAAGAATTATGGTATATGTCTATGTAAATTTATCTTCCTGATATCCAAGATCTTCAGAATTCCAAAGTTTATACAGTCAGAAAGGATCTCAAGAGAAGGTTAAAAATGTGGCTTTGGGTTTCAGGCATCAAATATGAATGTCTTGCCAAGAAAATGGCCATTCCTTCCAACGGATATGATATTCAGAGTCACAGGATTAAATCTTTACTAGGAGTAGGAGACATGACACCAGAAAACCCTGTTTACTTGGGTCTTGAGTGGAAATCTTTCTAAAATGTCTAGCTCCTTACATTAGCAAATATGTGGACCACACCTAGGGCTTCCCAGATGGAGCTAGTGATGAAGAACCCGCCTGTCAATGCAGGAGACATAAGAGACGCAGGTTGGTTCTCTGGGTCAGGAAGATCCCGTGGAGGAGGAAATGGCAACCTACTCCAGTATTCTTGCCTGGAGAATCCCATGGACAGAGGAGCCTGACAGGCTGCAGTCCACAGAGTCGAAAAAGAGTGGGATAGGACTTAGTGACTAAACAACAAACAAATGGTTAGGAATCAGGTACTTGAAATCTTGTTAAAGGGGTAGGGCTCCTGTTACGTGTTTTTACTGCAAACAAACAAGAACCACAGCAAAGGGACAGGGAAACTTTTGGTGGTGACGGACATGTTCACGACCTGGGTTTGATGATGGTAACAGGAGACATATGTCAACACTGATTAAACTGCATGCATTCATTATGCACAGTGTTCTGTACACCAATCATACAATAAATGTGGGGGTGAGGGGCATAGATCCCATGCGTTTAGGGACGTCCTTGGTGCTCCATTGGCTAAGACTCCACTTCCAGTGCAGGGGGTTGGGGTTCGATCCCTGGCCGGGGAACTAAGACCCCACATACCATGCACCGAAAAAATAAAAATAAATAAAAAATTAAAAAAAGAAGCTTTTATTTATTCAAAAGAAAACATGGGAAGGGGGTATCTGAGGTGCTGCTTATGTGATTGTCATTCCCTTGTGAACATTCAGAGGGATACCGCCTGCAATTTGTTCGTTTTTCTGTATGTGCTGTAGTTTATAAAAAGTTTGAGAACGTTAGCCAATATTCCCAGTTTTGGAAGTCCCGCAATGGGCAGAGTGCCCCTCTGAGCACACGGGAGGCCTCGCTCCAGTCTGCCACATGCTGTCGCTGCTGCCTTGAGGGCAGAGCACTTGACAATCAAAACTTGAGTCAATTTTCAAAGAGCTTTCCGGAAGAACATAATTAGATTAGAACGTTACATTTGTTAATTTTTCAGTTGCTCATTAAAATTGACATGTCATTTGATTTTGACAGAAACCTTTTTATCTTGATGTAGGGCTGTAGGCTTTTTTTTTCCCCTATAATAAAGCTATATTTAGGAAGTTCTGAAATATGACAACTGCAATAATGAAATGGAAACCACTCGCTCCATCATTCGTATCTAAGAATCATGAAATAAATCATCTTTCTCCATAATATTTAAAAAGAAAAACAAATGAGGCTGAGGTCTTTATTTAAACTTTGAAAAAAATGAGACTATCGTGGGAATGAAGCTCGTGACTCTGGTGATGGTGTTCGGAACTCATGCAGCAAGCCTGCTCTGCAGAGGAGTGGTGGGCATTCGGACCACAGGACATGGGTTCAGGGACATCTCTGCTTCCCTCCTCACGATGTGCGTGTGTGCTATCACTTCAGTTGTGTCCAGCTCATTACGACCCCACGGACTGTAGCCCACCAGGCTCCTCTGTCCTTGGATTCTCTAGGCAAGAACACTGGATTGGGTTGCCATGCCCTTCTTCAGGGGATATTCCCAGCCCAGGGATCTAATCCACATCTCTTAAGTCTCCTGTATTGGCAAGCAGGTTCTTCATCACTAGTGCCCCCTGGGAACCCTCATAAGCCCCCATGTGTAACCTGTGACATGAATGCTAAGTGACCATGTTCATTCCTGCCAAGAAAAGAAAAGATGGCCTTCCTGCTTCGACTGTGTCCTGTCCTGTTCTGTTCTGCAGAGTCAGAACAGAAGCCCCTGGGTGGTCGGTGCATATCAGACAAGAGGGAGTGGGTGGTGGGATGCACTGGGACCCCTGGGAATGGATGGCCTGGGTCCTAGTCCCCTCCTCTGACTTAGCCATGTGCTCTGGGGCAAGATGGCTGTTCCTGGATCTTCTGTTTCCTCATCTGTAAAATGGAAGTAATGCAACTGTTAATTTTGTTCAAAGCAAGGTGGCTGATCCCCAGCATGTGTGCCCTCCATGGGAGCAGGTGCCCACGTGGGGACATGCCTTTCTTCCATCCTGCAGACACATGCCTGTCCAACCCTTAGCTTCTCTCAACTCCAGCAGTTAGATGGAGGGAACTCCAGCGACCCAGGGCAAGTTGGACACTGAAGGCAGATGGAGTCTTGGTTTCTGTGCGATGCTGGGCGGGGAACCTCAGCAGAGCTTTGAGCCATGAGAAAGGCACATGCAGAGTCCCTGGGAGCTGGGCTTTCTTGGTTGTAGCTGCTTATCAATGAGGCCGCAGCAGCTACTGCAGAGTGCGGGTGTGGCCGTTGTGTGGTGCCAGGCACACCGCCGATGCTCCACAAACCTCCCCTTTCCTCTCTCTGTCTTCCTTTAAGCAACTTGCTGGTTCCTGCCTCTGGAGGGGGTTCAGTTGAAGTGTATCTTGGATACAAAGAACACACTTGCTGGGGTCACGGCTATTTCTGAAAAGCCCGCAGACACCCCCAAAGCACCCTTAGTATCCTGCAGAGGCGTCTGTAAGAAGTGTCCGGGGCCACCCTTCCCGGGTGTATATGCTGCCCCCCCGGGTAATGGAAACCACCCAAGGATTCCCAGTGCAAACTCAGGAATGAGGCAGAAGAAATGAACCCGCGAATGTCCTCACTCCCAGTAAAACTCCCACGAAAGCGCTTCCAAATCCACAGCTGCAGCAGTTTACCTCCCCATGCTCCCGCTCTGTTCTAGCCCAGCAAGTGGGCACTGGGATGAACCAGGGTATTTGCCCACGAGACGTCTGACTAAGGTGCCATTTGAGCTTAGTAACAACAGCGATCATTCAGAAAATGACCTGCTCTGAGTCATTTCTGACTTGGGAATAGAAAGCTGGCATTGGAACCAGTCTCACAATTTTAATGCCTATTTCAACGTTCACATTAGAAAGAAGGATTATTTTTTAAATAGCAGGGAGGTGAGAGGAGGTAGAGAGAAGCCACCTTTGTGTGTGAAATTCTGGTTTCTTTTCATTAAAAGTTAGTTTGGAGAATTTGTTTATTGTCCAACCCGAGAAACCTATCTACAGAGGTATCATCTGATGAGAACTGGAAGTGGTGAATGAGGGCTTTTTACATTTTAATTCTGGAATAGTGTAAGACTCACAGAAGTTGCAAACTCAGTGCAGAGAATACCCAAGTCTACCTCCCCTAGCTCCCTGATGACACAACACAGTGGGTCCTTGTCCTGGAGGAGAACAAGGACGGTGTCAGCATGAGGGACCCCAGGGCAGACGGTAGTCAGATTCACCAGTTTCCACGTGTCCTCGTTTTTAAGAGGATGCAGTTCATGGGCTCCATTCTAAACATATTCCTCCAACAGGGAGGTGTTCCAAGTGGAATGTGGCTGTTTTATGGCAATATTCTTCCAGCTCCCCCAGCATAAACAGAAAGTAGCACAACTGATTATAGCAGCTACTGAGTTTCAGTGACTTTGTTTCTTTGTAGCTTTAAGAAATGGCACTAAGAATGATGGGACAATCCCCTGGAGAAGAAGAATACTCCACTACAGTATTCTTGCTTGGAGATATCATGGACAAAGGAGCCTGGTGAGCTACAGTACATGGGATCGCAAGGAGTCAGACACGACTGAGTGACTAACACTACTACTACTATTATTACTAAGAGTGACGGAGGGACAGGCTGATACACTGTTGCTGGGTGCCAGGGAAGCCCCACGTGCGTGACTGAGGCACACACCTCCTCTCCCCTGTCACTTGGGGGACAGAGAAGCCTGCTGGACCTCACAGCCCCCTGTGAGTCCCCTCTCTCCCACTGGCAGGGCCATGGGAACGCTCAAGAAAGGAAATGGCCTGCAGAGCCGCCCCCTATGCCCAGCCCTCCAGCCTCCCCATCTGATTCTGCAGACCTTCCCTCTTTTAAGCCTAAGAGCTGACTTCTGATTACATAACTCTATTCTGAGATGAGCTCTTCAAAAACCTCGGTGCTAGTTCTGGAAAACAAGCAGAATCGTGCTATTTACAACATGAATATGGCTCTGCACCAGCCTCCCTGCGCCCAGGGGTCTGCATCTGCTCCCCTTCTCCTCCTTCAGGTCTCGGTAGCTAAGGGGGCAGCCCTGGGGTCTCTCTGGGTGCTCAGCTAAAGCAGCGGGTCCCTCCTTGGGCTGCTCTGGCCCTTCAGCCTCTTATCACTTTTCATCATCATAATTAAGTGAATCCCAGCTCTGAAGGATTTACTGGAGAGTTACTACAGGCAAAAAACTCTATGTGTGTACCCGTGTGCAAGTGTCTGCAACCTGTGCACATGTAGGTGTGTATACATGTGTGTATATGCATGTGCATATGTGTGTCCATATGTGATGTGTGTGTCCAGGGTGCTGGGGAAGTCTGAGCTGACCCGCTTTGTCACGTGGGCTCATCAAGGGCAAGCAGAATCCATCATATCCCTCCTCGGGCCTTGTTCTAAGTCAGATTCTCTGTCTCCTGTTGCAGCTGCTTGAGGTGCAGAATCACAGGTGAGGTGTCCCCGTGTCTGAACTTATGTTCCCGTTACTCTCTCCCGCAGCCCTGAGAAATACCCACACAACTGCCTGGGACCCGCGTGGGGAACCGCCCTCACCTGGGCTACAGCCCCCACTGCGGGGAGAGCTCTCTGTTCTCGGCCTTCTGTGAAAGGAGAGCGCTGGCCTTGGTGTCACCTGGGGCAGACTCTCTCAGGAGTCATGCTATTGAAGCGACATGATTCAATAAGGCCGAGCCTCCTCCTGGGAGCCCCCAACAAGGCTCACAGCCCAGGGAAGGAAGCCCCCACAGCCCCCACACAGCATCTTCATTAAAGCAGGAGAGGTGGGCGGCGGGTGGTGGTGGGGAGGCTTGGCAGATAAACCTCAGGGCTCAATCTTATATAAGAAGCAATTTCTAGACATCTTCTCAGTTGTTGCTCCTGTGATATTATTCTGGTTTTCTTCCCCAGATGCTGTGAACTTCTGGAAAATGAAGCCCTGCCTGGACCTTGGCCTCCTCCCTGCCCTGGAAGCCCCGGTGGGCTCTTCCCGTGGAGGCAGAGGAGATCCCTGATGGTCATGATGAGTAGGAGCTGATGTGACAGCCCGGGCGATGGCCTGATGCTCTGATCTGAGGATAAGCCAGTCCTGGCAGACGGTGCGCCTGATGCCAGACCAACACTCAGGAGCTGAGCTTGGCCTGCGATGCCATTTCTGCAGGCCCATCAGATACTCTGCAGCCTGATCAACTGGGGCTACTGGTCCATCTCACTCCCGCCCCAGGGATACTGGGCGATGTCTGCAGACATCTTGGGTGTCACAACTTGGGTGTTGGAAGCAAGGGATGCTGCTGGACACCCCACTGCGTGCAGGACACCCCCCACTCTAGCAGAGGATGGCCCAGCCCTGAGATCAACACTGTCCAGGTTGAGAAACACTAGCTTTCTTATGCAAATATTTCTTATCACAAGTTCTTATAAAAATGTATTATCATTAAAGTTTCAGAAATATATATTTTTGAGAATAAAAATATCCTCAAAAATTATTTAGGGTGGTGGGTCAGATAAAAAAATAGGAAAAATTCACAAGTATTTCATGGTATTAAAACAAGAATCTGAGGAATTTCCTGGTGGTCCAGTGGTTAGGACTCTGCACATCCACTGTAGGGGATATAGGTTCGATCCCTGGTCAGGGAACTGAGATTCCATAAGCCTCATGGCACAGACAATAAATAAAGGCAGATTCCTGGAGACTAGTCCAAGTTGGACCCCAGGAATAAGAAAAAAAAAAGGAATCAGGCTTTTTTTCTCTTTTTTTCCTTTGAAGAATCTGAAGCAGGGAAGGATGTAGATTTTGTTTCCCCCTTAAAATCACATTTTAATAGACGTCCACAAACCAACTGTGACACAGCTGTGTTTTGCCACCCCTTTTCTCCTCCCCCATAAAAGGTCTGGATTTAATTAATTTATCAGTGTTTTTCTTTGTTCCAGTTCAAGTTCAATTAGTTGGTTAAATGACATAATGGATATGGAGAAAAGCTTTGAGAAGGGTTTAAAGCACTACGCACATATAAAATGTCATCATCGAAACCTGGGAAACAATTTGTCCCAATTATAATCATGGGATATTTGCATGGGTAAATAATGACAGGCAGTGTGCATACTGCTTTGGTATTTACAAACCCCTCTTGCATGCGCTATTGCATCAAAAGAAAGTGAAGCATGAGTGAGATGCAGACGCCAGTGCTGCAGAGACAGCCCATCTTGAAATTCAAGCCAAAGATCACTTTCTTTCCCATTCAATAGGTGGACAGAGTTGGCTGAGTTGATATCTGCTCCCTTCATGTGAGAAAACCCAAGTGAAATGGCAGGTTTGTCTCGGTACACATCCATCAGCAGCTCTGGGTTATTATAAGCAATTTCCCCTAAATATTAACCAGGGTTAGTTTTACTTTTATAGAAAAGCAACATTTGCCACTAGGATCCCATACGGGAAATGGGCGCATATCTTTCTGGTAAGGAGGAGAGCTCAGTGCTTACAGGTGACGAAAGCCATGTTGTCTGCACTGACGGTGGGGGAGATGGATGGATGGTATATCCTAACCAGATGAAGGGCAGAAACATGAGTGTCCACTCCTGCCCTGGCTGTTCCTGCCAAAGGCGAGTGGCCCTGAGATGCCCTGAGGCCACTGTCTACGGCACTCCCCACAGAACACCTGTGATCAGCTGAGGTATTTATAAATGAATGCTAGTGAAAATTACAGCTCTCAACTGAGAGGCTGCTGGAGGCAGAAATACTTTACAAAGGGTGCTCTCTATAAGGCCATGGAAGAGAAGGATGGGCAGCGGTGGACTTGTCGTGGGCTCTGGGTTAACCTTGGGCTTCCCAGGTGGCACTAAAGAACACGCCTGCCAATGCAGGAAACATAAGAGATGAAGAGATGTGGATTGGATCCCTGGGTTGGGAAGATCCCCTGGAGGAGGGCATGGCAACCCACACCAGTATTCTTGCCTGGAGAATCCCACGGACAGAGGAGCCTGGTGGGCTACAGTCCATGGGGTCCCAAAGGGTCAGACATGACCAAAGTGACTTAGCATGTTCGCACCAGGTTAACCTTCTAGTTCTCTGAGCACTGTCCAATCCAACCAGGAATTCACCTGAGGACTCAATAGGCTGTGACCTTGGACAGAGCTTCCCAAGCTGCCTGAAAGTTTCCAGCGAGAATGAGGAAACTGGGCCCATGCACCTGAGGTTAGAGAGATAGCTGGAGGACGGATGGGTGCATGGACAAAGCCAGCCAGCTTGGGGAAGCTGGAGTCACCCACCTGTAACCTGGGCTGAGGGAAAAGCAGCAAAGTTCAGACAGAAGCCAAACCAGGTTACTTGTTATGAAGCATCTCATTTCAAGGCATCAGTGGTGGATGGAGCTGGCTAGCCCAACCGCAAGACACGCGCTCTGAATGCAGCATGGTGGCGCAGATGGGCTCATGAGTTGACAGTTCTGTGTGATTCCTTTCCACTCTGCTTAGAGAAGATGTTGAAAAGCTGCAGCCCACCTCAGCAGCAAGTGCCTGACTAATCAGTTGTACAGAATAACCCAACAATAAAAAATTAAAGGGAGAGGTGAGGCCCTGGAGCAGGTAACAAGACACAGAGGCACCTGGGTGGTCAATTAAAGTTTCCACGGAAGACAGCGGCCAGCACTGAGGTGAAGGGGCAGCTGGGGCTCAGCAGGAAGCGGCTCTGCACACAGGCCCCCCACCTCATCCCACCACTGGGGCCTCAGCCTGCCTGACTGGAGGCGGAAAATGAATCAATTAATAAAAACAAATTACCTTTTACCAAGTTAAATAAAAGCTAATATAAATGAAGCACCGTGCGTATGGCAGATTTACGTTCGCTATAACCATTCCATTCCAGGATGGAAACGTTTTAATGTGATATTAAAAAAGATCAAATTAAACTTTAATGGATGCGACACTTGGTGTCAGAATCAGCACGGCGCCAGGTTGCAATTCCAATGACACCAACTCTAGCTGTGGGGAGGCGCCTTTGGGGAGGGGGTTTGCCCTGCGTCCCTGCTAGCCTGCTAGTGGGTTGGCTGTCCCTCAGGGGTCTCCCTCCCCTCCCCAGACTGGAAGCACAGTCCCCAGGCCCACCGACCCTCTGTGTTTTGTGGGAGGTGGGAGGTCTAGGAAGGCCCTGCAGGATCATGGCTGGGCTTGGTCGGAGCTCATGCGAGCACTAGGGCGTCCTGGAGTGCTGACCGTGTTTCTGCAGGAAACGCATCCCAAGTCCTCTGGTCTACTGACCCACATGGCTCCCTGGGAACACAATGTCCAGTCATCAAATCTGGATCTGGCAGGTCAGGATGTGGCTCACTGCTGGTGCAGACAGGGTTCACATCCTGGCCACTCAGAGACCTTGTTGATCCTCCTGTGCTGTGCCCAGGGCTCCCCCTCTGTAAAGCAGGCACGTGCTCATCTCGAGGTCCTCGGAAGGTTGGCGAGGTGGGGCGGGTACGTGCCACATGCCCACCACCAGCACACATGGTGATGTGTTGATCTGGAGCTTAGCTTAAGATGCCCTCAAATAATGATGAGAGTGAGGCTGAGCCCCACCCCTTCTTGTTATTGTCCCTTTGGACTCGTTTCTCCCTTCCGCGATGGGTTTCCTGAGAGAAGCGTTTGAGGCAGTTCTAGAAGACAGTGTGTTACTGTGCTGTTGATGTACCTCCTGGTCTCAGAGGTCATCTCCATCACTCTGCAGCATAAGGTGCTGCAGGTACAGGAGGGACCAGGCCATCCTGGACCTGTGGGAGCTCAGGGTCCAGCTGGACGTGCAGACACATGGCGTTCCCGGTGGCCCTGGGAACAGCGACGGTTGCTCGTGCTCGGAGAACTATGAAGAAGAGATCCAGGAGACCTGCTTTGACGGAGCAGAAGTCCATTCTGATGGGGATGAGCTTGAAAGAGACTAATCATCTTGTAGGTGTTCTTGAAATCAAAGTAGATAGCATGCTGGGGTTCACAGTTGATCCCCAATATGGGGTGCAGGCCCTTCTCTGGTCTGGAAGGGCCTCCTGCATTCCCACCATGATCTCAATTCTATTTGCCCTTCAGAAGTCGTGTCCCCCACTCCTTGTTGGCCTCTAGCACAGATGCAGATCCACTGCCCATCTGAACATTTAATTATCCCCTTCATTGTCTCACCATAGTTTGGACAAATATAATCTTCGCAACAAGGATGCAGTGGGTAGATGGGGTGGCAACATGGGGTCCAAGGAGTTGCTAGAATTTTCATGCAGAGTGACCCCTCGACTCCACGGAAACTGCAGTCCATGTGAGTCTTCAGGGAGGGGCCCTGGGAGGGAGCCAGTGTCAACTCAAACAGGAAAGGAAGCACCTCAGACCTTCAGTCACTCTGCAGCTGTCTTAGGAGGGCTCCACTGTGTCCACTGGAAATACACAATCTTGGCTAATCAGATGGCTCTTCAGACCAGCCAGCAGGGCGGTAGCCTTCATGGACTGCAGTGTCCTTTTGTGTTAATCCAGGGCCTTTGGGATGCGGCCCGCCCACATCACCAGGTGATGTCCCAGAGCTGGGAGCTCAAATGGAGGTGGGCGGTGGCCAGGTCCGTGGGGTCTGGGCCAAGCAGAGGCTTTAAAGCTTTTCAACCATTTTGCAAAATGTAAAAGAAAGCCAATTACACATTAAAACAGAGCTCCTGTTTCCTCTTCTTTCAACTCTATTTGTGACTAAGGGCCTGTGCTGTGCCTGACGCTTTGCTGGCACCTCCAGGACAAGAAGCCTCGTTTGCAGGTGAATGGTTCAGGCTCAGCGGGTGCCCGGCCTGTGTCCAGGCCCGAGGCCACTCAAGGACCAAGGTCAACTGTGCTGAGGCCTCAGAGGGGCCCTCCCCCCTCCAACTCCAGAGGCGGTCTGAATGCCTCTCGTCACCACGTCTAGAAAACGTAGTATTTATGACCATCTAAACCCTCTTGACCACAATTCTGGGGCTGCTCTAGAAATGATGACTATCTGGGCCAAATCCATGAGTATTTTCCGGAGGCAAAATAAATCTATGGCTCTCCATTCAGCTCCCTGCTGAGGATCATGTCAGTCCATTACCAGCCAAATTCAGCCTAGGGGATACTTGGCTCTGATAAGACCTGGTCACTCAGTTAATGCCCATGGCCCTTGCAGGGGCCCATGACAAAGAAAAAATCGGGCACGATCATGATGGGGAGGCCAGCCTGCAGAGCAGGGAGGGGTGACAGGGGAACAGAAGGGGACTCATGGCCTGGAGTTATCGGATTTTCTTTTCAATGTTTTTAAGAGAAAAGAAAACTGATTGCATTTCAGGGATGAGATCTGGCTGAAGGGAAGGGAGGCATGCTGAAGGTGACCACGACAGTGGCCACGTATGTGCATCATGGTTACGGACATCATGTTTCCTGAGCATTGGGTTCTTCCCTGTAAGATGGGGGGGCAGTAAGTACAGCACGGCCCTGGGCTGCAATGAGAGGATGCACGGGCGGTCTGAGGATGTGCACCCCCCAACCCAGGCCTGTGTTCTTGTGGAGCCGATGGAGGAGTGCACACCACAGCCCCATTCTGGGCCCTGGGCGCTGGACCCCACTGAGACCCTTTCCCCTTCCCTCCTCACCCTCCCACATCCTGTGATATCACAGGTTGGGGACCTTGTCCCAGGCAGAGACAACAGGTGGCCAGAGGGGCAGGAAGAGGCCAGGCCTGGGCCGGCTCCAGGAGGACAGTGCTCCGGGCCTGGCAGAAATGGCTCTGCTCTTCAAGTGGAAGCAAGCCGATCACATGGGATGTCCAAGGCTGCCTTGTGAGGGGATGGCGTGGCTCTGCTCTTGGGCTTCACCCTCAGTGGAGGTGGCAGGGATGGGGGGAGGGGGTACTTATATGCTTTAATTGTGGAGAAAAAGAACTCAACTGGTATCCAGATTCTACTTTGAAAAACCCATCCGATTTTGATGGACTGAATTTGTAATTTGCCAAAACAGACTAACAAGAAAACCTGAATTACAAAAAACCTGACACCGTCCCAGGGCAGGCTGAGTTCTCTCTTGGGAACATGAGAGAGTTTACAGGGGGAGGCGAGGACAGACTGGCCTGGGGTCACAGGCTCCATGTCACCAGCAGCCTGCCTCTGAGGGGCTCTGGCAGGTGGATGGTGGCCACCAGGGGAGGACGAGGTGAGTCTGGGATCCGGCTCCAGCCCTCAGCTAACCTTCGGAAGCAGCATGGGCACATTTAAGTGACTGTCATGGAATGATTTCTCCCCCTCACCCACTCCATCTCCCTCTGATGACCTACTTTCAGTCTTTCATAAGCCAGCACTTGGAGAACTGGGTCATGACAGGAGGGAGTCTTTGGTGATGCATATTCTCATAGACTCAGCCATTTAATCTCCCTTCTTCTGGGCCTGAGACAAGCCAAGGCTTATTATTCAATCTGCAAACAGGTTACTCAGAGGAGAGAACGGTCACTTTAAATGATCACGGCTCATGTTTCCCTATGTCTGGGGATCCCTCTGTAAAAACTCAAGGGGTCTTTTTTTTTTTGGCAGCATAGCACACAGGATCTTAGTTTCTGAACCAGGGATTGAACCTGTGACCCCCTTCAGTGGAAGCATAGAGTCCTAACCACTGGACCACCAGGGAAGTCCCTCAAGGGGTCTTTAGAGCAGCTCACACACTCAGACACACATGCACACTCAGATCAGCACCATGGGGGCTCTGAAGAGGTGGTCCTGGAGCCTGGGTGTGAGTCAGAGAGGGCATTGGACACTACAGGCTGGACCACTGGGGTGGCCACAGGACAGAAGACTAGTTCTGATTTCCTGTTTGGAGTCAGTACCCTCCCTCACCTCCCAGGAAGCCCAATGAGCTTGATTACCACGTTTACAATCAGTGCAGATGAAGGGTGTTCTTTGTGAAATGCCAGTGTCCCAGGAGGCAAGCTTCATAGTTCCTGAGAGCAGATAAAGAGAGCTCTTTATCCACAGGCATCTTATCAGCAGCGCAGGAATTTCCCAGATATTTACTCTCCAGGATAGCCAAGGAAAAAAAGAGTCTCACAGTTCAGCATATCAATGTCTTCAGGGCAGGAAATAGTGCTGAGCATCCACAGTGACTTAATCTCTGCAGAATGATTAGCTCTGTTTCTGATTAGGAAGCTCAGAGCTCCTCAACTCTCTGAGTGTAATTCCTCCATCCACACAATGGTCAGCACCTCACTTAACGCAGAAACCTGTTTTATGATTCAATGCAGAAACCTGTTTTATGATTCATGAGCAGATTTGTAAAGAGCTACGAATTGTCTTCAGTAAATGTTGGAAAGTAGCACATGTGCTGGTCAAAATGAAGCAATGTTTCTTTTAGGCTTTTTCTTGGTGGCTGGGAAGGGGCGTGTTTCTGAGTCTACAGTCTCATCCAAGCAAATCTGATTGAGCAGAAGCACTTTTTAAACAAATTCTTCATTTCTGTAAGTGGACAAGAGAACCACAGTACAAGCCATGGAATACGAGGGAGGTTGGAGGGATGGAAGATGCCTTCCAGGCCAGTGGTCCCCAAGGTGGACTTCTAGGCTCTACCTGTGAAAACTGAAGGGGCTCAGGCTCTGAGGTCCCCCAGGCGAGCCTGATGCGTGCACGCGCGCACACACACACACACACACTAGCAGCAGAGTAGGAAGGTGACGCACTTCCTGCTGAACAAATAGCATGTCTTGCCCGACTTGTGTATTCCACCTCATGCACTTAGGACCTGAAAGTGCTAGTTGCTTCAGTCATGTCCAGCTCTGCAACAACAGGGACTGTAGCCCAGCAGCCTCCTCTGTCCATGGGATTCTCCAGGCAAGAATACTGGAGAGGGTAGCTATTCCCTTCTCCAGGGGATCTTCCCTACCCAGGGATCAAACCCAGGTCTCTTGCATTGCAGACAGATTCTTTACTGCCTGAGCCACCAGGGAGGAGATACTTGGGACCCACCTCCCCTGAAATAATTTAGGATACGCGTTTCTACCACTTTTGTCATGCATGCAATCTCTCAAACTGTCCTGCTATGGATGGCCAATGACAAAGCAACCACAGGGAGAAAGGTGGGGCGGCCAGCCACTTGCTGGACCCTGGAGGCCGTTCCTCCAGCAGTGACCATGGTGGAATGCTAAGCAGGATGCTTGTCTATCTCAGAGGAAGTCATCGCCCCATATGGCAGATCAGAGTCAGATAATAAATGAGCCCTCCACTCCTTGAATGAGAGTGAAGGGGAGAGGCCAGGTGAGGCCTAGCATCCACTGTAAACTTCTGCCCCACGCTTTCCCAGGGACCAGCTTTGGGCCTTAAATCACAGTCCTCAAGGCCAAATCCAAACTCATAGAACTCAAGTTGCAGCCTGTCCACAGCACACACCACACAGCACACGTTAAGGATACGGGTTTTTTTTTTTTTTTTGCTGCTGCTCTGAGCGGCTTGTGGAAACTTAGTTCTCTGACCAGGGATTGAACCCAGGCCCATGGCAGTGAGACCACTGAGTCCCAACCACTGGAAGGCCAGGGAAGTCCCCCAAGGATACAGTTCTTAGTTGTCCTTTTTCTAAGCATCACTCGGAAGGAGCATCTCAGAGGATAGACACGAGTGTAGTGTCTTTCAAATCACTAAATTTCTGGGTTGGAGATCTTTCTGATCAGATTTTCAAACAACTTTAAATGAATAACATTCTACTGAAAAACACACGCAAAGCTATACAGGCTTTCAATAAGGAAATTTCAAATGCTGAATATAGATGCAGCTGATATTTACAAATGATTTCCAAATGATGTTAACCCAGCCATTAGTGAAGTTTACAATTGATTTTAATGAGAACCTTCACCATATGGAAAGATCCCCCCACCCCTTTTTTTCTCTCTCCCTCCTTTTTTACCCCTAAAATATGACGCTCCTCTCCTTAGCATCATGGTACCAGCTGTGAGCAGTGAGTGAGCTGTCTGTCAGCCTCTGTGAGTGGTCGTGAGCTGTCTTTCCTCAGACCTGATCTGAGCGGTCCTGATTTCCCCTTTGATGCTGTGGCTGACATTGCCTGAGGCTGGGGCTGTCTAGCAGAGGCCTGCGGAGTCTCTGAATGTCAGCTCCTCCTGGTTCCACCACCCTATCCAGATTCGTGCCCTCCAGCCTCTGACCTCACTTGGCTCCAAGTCCTGCAAATGACTCCCCAGGCTCCAAAATACTCCCCATACTCCCCAGACTCCCCAGGCTTCTCTCCCCACCTGCTGCCTCCCCCCATTCGGCCCTAGGAGGGAAGGTCCCCATCACCCATCACTCATATCCTCATCCTCCTTCAAGCCCACCTCCTCCAGGAAGCCTTGGCTGATCTCCACTCCCCCCGCTCCACACCCAGCAGCTTTCAGCGGTGCCTCCAGCTTCCAGGAGACAAGAGCGGCTTCTCCAGAGCTCAGCCTCCAACTTGGAGCATTAAGACCGGCACTGGGGCTCACGGGCTGCCTGGGGTTGCGAATGTCTTGTGACACAGAATCCATTTCTGAACTTACTTCCAGTCTCAGGATGACGTCGTGTTCCCCGAGACCGAGTTTATTCACATACTGACTGACCAAATCACTTTTAGTGACACAGGGATGGTTCTCACACTCCTGCATCATTAAGGGGAAAAGCTGGTGATATGGGCCCTTGTACTGGTGTGCTTCTCCCTGTGAGGCAGCGTTCACAGGAACAGCTGAAGACGCCGAGATGCTGACAGCGACGTTTCTTCCCAGCAGTGCAAGAGTGGGTGGTTCTACGTTATCTTGTTTATACATTTTAAAAAAAATTTATATAAAAATATTTATTTAAAATTTATTTAAAAGGCCCTTTATTTAAGAATAGTTTGGTTTTTTAAATGAATTGCTTCTTTTAGTTGCTGGAACCTGGGCCGCCTGCATTGGAAGCTCGCAGTCTTAGCAACTGGGCCACCAGGGAAGTCCCAGAATAGTTTTAAATTTACCGAAAAGTTGCAAAGACAGCACAGAGAGCTACACAATGTGCATCTGCTCCTTCCTACTGTTAATGTCTCACCGTCACCAGGTACATTTGTCATAATTAACAAGCCAGTATCGATACATCATTATTATTAGCTAAAGACCACATTTTATTCTGGAGGAGGAAATGGCAACCCACTCCAGTATCCTTGCCTGGGAAATCCCATGGACAGAGGAGCCTGGTGGGCTACAGTCCATGGGGCCACAAAGAGTCAGGCATGACTGAGTGACTGGTCACATACACTTTATGCAGACTTCCTTAGCTTTTCCCTACTGTCCTTTTCTGCCCAGGATCCCATGTGACTGTGAGTTGTCACTCTCCTTAAGGCTCCATTTGTCTGTGACAGTTTCTCAGACTTTCCTTGGTAGTTGGAGGATTACCAGTCAGTTCTGCTGTTTGTCTTTTCCACTGTACTCCCTTTTTGTTTTCATTCTCCAGATTCTATTGTAAGTCCCTGGCTTCAACCATCAGAAATATTGATGAAATCCAATCATGACTAGGAATTTTTCAGTGAATATGTACGGAAATATTGGGAGATTCATAAGTTTAGGTTACGGAAGTCTGGGTTATGGAAAAACCTTGATGTTCATTAACATGGAAAAAACTAGATGACTAAAGTAATTAATACTGTAAAGAGCATCATTTTTTCTTAGGTGTTGATTACCACCCACTGAATAATTCCAGGGATCATACACATGGGCCAGTTTTGTAGATAGAAATGGTCAGCCTGCCGGATGCCATCTTCTTTTCTCTATCAGGTATTTGCGCCTGTGGACGTGTGGCCTGGCTACAGTCTGGGAGGCAAAGAGATGGTCTATTGAGAGTGTAGGCAAGGCTTTGTGGTCCTGATCTCAACTCTTTTGGATAAACACCCAGCAGTGGTGTTGATGGTTATATGTTAGTTCCGTCTTTAGTTTCTGCAGGAATTTCCATACTGTCTTCCTTCCGTAGGGGCTGCACCACCAGCACTGTGTAAATGCGACGATTTCTCCACATCCTTTCCAACATTTGTGCTTTTCTGTGGTCACAGCCATCCTGACGGTTGTGAGGTATCGTCTCCCTGGAGTTTTGACCTGCGTTTCCCTGAAGTTACTGACATTGAACTTTTTTGTACATGCCTGTTTATGACTTGCATGTTCTCTTTAGAGATACACTTGTTCAACTCCTTAACATGTTTTAAAATCAGGTTATTTGTTGTTTCTCTGCTGTTGCTATTTTTGTTTGCCATTTAATTGTGGAAGTTACATATGTATTTCTGGCATTAACCCCTAACCTGATACATGGATTGCAGATATTACCCATCAGGTGTTTTGCAGGATGTACCCTTCATTTCCGAGTGCACCATTGTTTGTTTTTCTAGAGGGAAAGCTTCTCTGAGACATAGTGAACCACCCCCCACCATCACTGTGGGTTTTTTTCCAAACTTCCTTCTGAAAAGGCCAAGGCTCGAGTGCCACCAGCCAAGTCTTCGGTTTCCTCGCTTGCTGAAAACCCTTCATCTCCATTTGGATTCCTGGCTTCAAACAAGGACTAAAAATAAACCAAATCTACTTACAAAATAGATGTTCAGTGAGCTAATTTAACAGCGCATTATCTGAAGACGGTTATTATAATCAAGATGGTTGTGCGTTGTTCTACAATCTCTTAATTAGATGTGGTACCAAAAGCTACCCTGGCTTTTAGAAAAATTACCTTTGGAGAAAATGTATGTATTTGTAAGTGTCTCTAGTGTGTGTATATTTATTTTGAGTTGTTGCATTGGACTTGAAAAACTATATTTTGCCACACAAACTCACACGGTGTGAGGCAAAGTCACTTAGGAGAACCCAAAAGCCCCTGAACTCTCAAATGGGACAGATTTTCACTAGTTGAGTCCTAAGGAAGGTGGAGGAGTCACGAGCCACTGAGTTGAGTGATTTTTTATTCTCGCAGTGACCTGGGGCATGTACAGCCTTGTGTTTGATGGTGGGCTTTGACGGCTTCTATGTATACAGAAACTCCTGGCTGACACAGACTGTGGTTCTGTTATAAAACACATAAACCCTAACCAGCACCGTGGCCCCACCCCCCACCCCTCATCCAGCTCAGAGTTAGAAGAGCAGACTTGATGGATATTCCTCACCTCGGGGGGCCCAGGAGCCTTTCTTGCATTGCTGTGAGCACTGCATATGCGGAGTCCACAAAGACTTTTTCTTTCCCCAAATCTTGCAGGTGGGCTCAGGTTTCTATCCACCCAGGGGGAAAAAGTCTTTGCACCTAGTAGGTGCCATATAAATATTCATTGAATGATTTCTTTGATATGTTTTAGGCTAACTCATCAACTTAGTAAAATGGAGGGTTTATCCTAAAGGGGAAAACGAAAAATAATGTAGGTAGGATTTAGTGCTTCAGCAGTTTTTCCTCCCTCACATTTCTTTTACCCAACAAACCCCTGAAAGTCAGCTGCAAATGAGAAGCAGCTCACCAGTGGTGAGAAATGTGAACTGGAGAACCATCACACACAGCCGAGCTGTTTAAACATTTATGTTGCATCCGTAATACCCCAAGTTTAAGGCTGAGCTATTACTGTAATTGGATTTTAATAAGGACAGAGAATTGTCTGGAGTTCCGGTTCCTGCTTGCACCACATCTGAAAATAAAATGCGTGAGCTTCTTCACTCTCCACCAAACGCTTCCTAACTCGTAATTCTGGAAAAGACTCACTTCTATCATAATGTGTCGGCCTCTGTTTACACCCCTCCATAAACTATGTAAATATTTAACACTAATAATAAAGTCGCTTGATTTTTTTTTGCTGCTATTCGCACTCAGAATTCTTACCGGGGAGCAAATGACTACCAGATCCTATATGGTATGAGGTTCATTTATGAAGCTGTAATGGCATGTGTCCAATTCTAACTCTAGATTTGGACACCGTGTTTGGACTTCTCATGGACCTGGCCCACTTATACGCATAAAGGTTCCCTCCTCAACTTATCAATAGCGTTTTCCCACCTTTAAGAGTAGGGAAGATTTAGCAAAGGATGGAAACTAAAGAAGGGCACTCCGTGTGGACCTGGGTATGCTGTGGGAGAGCTCACCATTGTGCTCGTCACTGTGATGACCGGGCTTCCCCTAAAACACACCAGACTCTGAGTTTCTTGGGAGTGAAGACACCCTCTCCCATCACTCTCTCCTACTTTCTTCTTTTCTGCCAACTTTAATGAAAGGCCTATCACATGCTAGGCAGGATGCCAAGTGTGGGTGACACATAGAAGGACAAAACCAGTGCCACCAACAAGATCATTTCCCCCAGGCCTGGCACCATCACTGGTAAACACGTGCTGGTTGATGTGTTTCACAGGACCAGCGAGAGCAGGCCCATGATCTGCGGTCCATGTGGCCCCATGAATGAGACAGGGCCAACTGCACAGCCCAAAGTCGGGATGGGACTCCGTCACCCAGGAGAAGTCTCCTCCCTTGACCTCACTGCTGTTGTTCAGTTGCTAACTCATGTCTGACTTTGTGACCCTATGGACTATAGCACACCAGGCTTCCTTGTCCTTCACTGTCTCCCAGAGTTTATTCAAACTTACGTCCATTGAGCCGGTGATGTCATACAACCATCTCATCCTCTACTGCCCCCTTCTCTTCCTGCCCTCAATCTTTCCCAGCATCAGTGGTCTTTTCAAATAAGTCAGCTCTTCACATCAGGTAGCCAAAGCATTGGAGCTTCATATCCCCCAAACCTCATATCCCATTTCTATTGATTGGACCCCAAAGCCTGCTCTCCTGGGGTGACAGTACACTTCTGGTGGGTGAGGAACATACAGAAGTTCATGGTCGGGAATCCGGGATTCATTCTCAATCCCCCTCCCTTCAGCTGGCCAGTAGCAGAAAGTCACGCGGGTTGGCAGGCCTGCCTCCCCAGTTCTAGTCTTCATGTGGCTCCTTAGTCACCAGCTCATGGTGAATTCCAGGACACCCCACACCACATCAAATCTGCCCAACACGCCTCCCGTCACAGACCTTCCTTCCAAGACATTAATAAAAGCAGTGCGAATTGGAAAATAATTTCTAGGAGAAACACAGCCTCCAGCCCTACATCTTAAGCAAAATGTTAAAACGAGAAACAAAGAATGCTGAGCTGTGTAATGGAAGAGAAGCACCTTCCCCACACTCGGAGGGCTTTCGATGGCCTGTTTTTGTTGTTTCATCTTTTTCTCCCCATTAAATCAGACACTTCTTCTAAATCAAGCCCTCGGGGTGGAACCAGGGAAGTGATGAGAAGGCGCCGTGTGGATGGGAGGGGGAGCGTGTGTTCCTGCCTCGGTCTGCACCCGGATCAAGAGGAGTGTTACCACCCACAGCCGTTGCAAAAGAACCCGTGTAACCATGCTTCTGGTACCATTTAGGTCATTAATCAAGCTCCCACGGACAGAGACACCAGGGCTGTGACAGCAGATCATTCCACGGCCGGTTATTAAATGGAGGGGCAGGAGGCTGGGAGAGAGCTTGCACTGGGGAGAACAGGGTCACCCTTCATGCCATGTGGGGTCTCCACCAGCCCAACTCTTGTCTGGGTGAGAAAATGCAGCCAAGTGACACAGCAGGGACTGTGCAGCCGGGACGGAATGGCTCTACCCCTGACTTGCTGTGTGCTCTCGGGCAGCCGCCTATCCCCTCTGGGCCTTGTTTCCCCACCTGCAAGGTGAGGGTGAGAACCACGTGCACCTAAGGGAACCAGGAATTAAATGAGATGATGGACAGAAAGTTTGTACCTCACCCTCAAATCATTGTTTATGTAGCATTAACATCAAAGCTTTTTCTCATCAGGGAACTTGGGGTCTCACATCCTCGGCCTGACTGACACTTGGGATGGGATGAGTCTGTGCTGAGGGGCTGTCCTGTGCGGTGGAGCATGTTGAGTGCCTCCTTGCACCGAGCTGATACCACAGTGCATCTCCCCACAGAACGGTGAGAACCCCAAATGCCTCCAGACTTTGCCAAACACCCCCAGGGGTCAGTCACCCATGGAGAAACTCTGAGTTAAAGAAGGGGGAAGCCGAGGTGTCACATGAATAACCCAGAGGTAGAAATCCTCTTAAGATGGTGTTTAAGGACCAAGTCAGCACCGCTTCAGTAGCAAATGTGTCTCTGCAGAGAGCTGGGGTGAGCACCAGGTCTGAAATCAGACGTCGAATGGGGACTCACAGTTTCAGACCCAGACGGTCTCAGGTCAGATGAGGCAGAAGTTCACTGGACAGAATCGCCAGTCCTAGCCACAGAGGTCCCCACCCAAACAGGCTCCATTTTTCAGCGCCACCTGGGGCACTGGCGCCGTGTCCCTGGGGTGAGAGTGCCCTGCAGGGCATCGGGGAATGATGAGGTCTCCACTCCCAGGACAGCAGTGCCTGATCCAAGGTTAGAACACAGGAGAGGCCACCATAGCCCAGGGTGGCAGCTGAGGTGAGTCGGGAGGGGAGTGTGTCCAGCCCCAGTTTCAAACCCCGGGCTCAGGCAGATAGCAGGAGGGGACACCCCACAGAGCCCTGGCCACACCCAGGGGCTCTTGGCTCACCTGTCCAGTCACTTTCTGTCCCTCTGAGGTGAGCCCAAGATACACTGAGTTCAAATGGTAAAACACTTTTCCTTGTGGGAATAAAGGCCAATACTTACATGGAATTAAAAAAAACCATACCCACTTTACCCATAGACTTATGAGATATGTTAAATAACATGATGCAAGTAATAAATAAGAATTGGCCAGTTCATTCAGAATGTGTGTCCTTTTACCCTGGGATTCAATTACTCTGAGGCCAATCGCTATGCCTGAATTCAAGGTAAAGCCTGACATATGTCCGTACCACATATGACCTGTGACATGTGACCTATATCCTTCCACAGACTCTAGGAGAGCTGGGACAGGGGAGCGACCCAACATCTGGAACATCCGGGCTGCACCCAAAAAGCATCCAACATTCACGCTCCCATAAGTGAGCTTGTTCAAGAAAACAGCACTTTCTCAAGAGATTTTAGGCTCCCTTTTAGTGATATAGTTATCTTACGATCTTTCTTCTGTTCCTCTTTATCTTTTTTGAGAAGAGAGTCCTGAACATTTGCAGTTAAGTCTGTAGCTGAAGAGTCTGAAATCAGGCTCCCCAGACTCAGAGCTCAAGACATACGCCTTTCCGCTCACCTGCAGGGAGCATCTTCTCTTCCCCAGAGGGTCCCACCTGGTCGTGGGTGTCCTACTACCATGCCCAGACTCCAGGACCCCGCAGCCCAGCCTCATGCAGGAAACAACCCCTCCATTCTCATCCGTGCTTCAGCAGGGAGCTACCTTCCCAGGATCTGTCTCACCCACTTCTCCAGGTGTACAAGGTTCCCCTGGGAGCCACCAAGCCATGAAAAGAAAATCCATTTGGGCCAAATCACCTCGGCCAACAGACACGCTTTCAGTGGGCTATGGTTTAACGTTATTCTCGACCACCTACACTTTCTGCTGCACCCACAGCTGTCTTTCTGCGAGCAGAGAACAACCCTCAGCTACTTACTTTTAACATTTTCTTTAACTGAAAGCACTTTTGAACCATTTGCCACAAACCACAAGAACAACCTTAGTCCTGAGAAGCCAGCCCAAGGACAACCTGGGAGAGGGACAGCCTGACTCCCCAGAAAGTGCTCAGGATTGAGAAACGGGTGCTTCCAGGTCAGATTCGAGAAAAAAGGCAACACACACCACCAGGTCACTCGGACAGGAAAGCCGCCTCATGGCGAGAGCAGGTCTGGAAGCTCATATTGAGATGCTGGACTCAGTCTTACTTGGGTCAGAGCAGAATCGAATCACTGTCCAGGCTGGCTTCTCAGGTTAGAGAGTCCACATCAGGTCCCCTTTATCTGGTTTCCATGTGACTGTCTCACCCCTCACCCCCTCCTTCATCAGCACAAGTCTGGCTAAGAAAGAGGAGTCATGTCGCCAAGGCCCGGGAAATGTGAGCCCATCCTCGCTCTCACCGAGTCCACCCGGCTCACACCTTCCTGAGAAGACTGCAGAGGAGCCGGGGAGTGGAGACAGGTTCTTGTAGGTGAGACGGGCATGTGAGGACACGCGTGTACGTGAGCAGCGGGATCACTTACCTAGGAGGAGAAAAGAGGACAGGTCATTAGCTGAGCCCAGAGCCTCTCCAGCATGCATGGCGCTGATGCTCAAGGTGGACCCTAGTTACCAGAACTAACACCCCAGCAGCCTCTGCATTCTGCATGGCACAGCATGCTTTCACAACCTGCTTCTCTATGTGCTCTGGGCTTAGAGACAGCTGTTGAGCAGTGAGGGTGGGAGACATAGGCTCAAAGGTGTTGAGATTCAGTCGCTGAGGGGGGCTCCTGACCTTTCAACCAGTCCTCTCTCCAATAGCACCTCCATCAACAAATTATTTTTAATGGGATGTTCAGTGACTGGACAGGTATCCAGGTAAATATAAATAATCGGTGGCATTTCCTAAGGACGTTGTCATTCCATCTCTCCAGGCACTCTTTTCCATCAGCTGTAACTGTTCTTACGCACGTGTGTCCTTGTGCTAAGCCGTTCTGTTGTCTCCAACTCTTTGCGACCCTATGGACTGCAGCCTGCTGGGCTCCTTTGTCCATGGGATTCTCCAGGCAAGAATACTGGAGTGGGTTGGCATTCCCTCCTCCAGGGGATCTTCCCAATCTAGAGATTGAACCTGTGTCTCTTATGTCTCCTGCATTGGCAGGCATGTTCCTTACTACTAGCGTCACCTGGGAAGCCCATTCTTATGCACAGAAGGCAGATACAGTAACGCGTCATCTGTTTGACCTTAAGCCACAGGCTAAGGGGACCACTGAGGATGTCGATACAATGAAGTCTGAAACATCAGATGTGGGGAAGTAGTCTGGATGAAGACTCGGGCTGTGGGCCACCTCCCTGACCCTGGTTCTATATAAACAGGCCCAGCTGGCCAGGCTTGGGAGAGGACACTGCCCTAGAGACCAGGAACCTTCCCCAGGAGAAGGAGGCTCCTTCTCTCTCACCACCAGGAGCACAATCAGGGCTCAAACGCCATGGTTATGTGAGTAATAGCCTCCTGGAGACACACTCAGTGCCCGCTGTAAGGAGAAGTACATGCTGCAGAATCTTAGGAATAATGGATCTGCCTTCCTGTCTCCAAGCCAAGAGAGTCCACATGGTCATCCACATGGCCTGTGTTGGGGACCTCGACCCACCGACTCAGCACCCAGGCTGGTTCGGGACTCGGGGCCACAAGGCTGCTGGTCACGTGCCCGATGCGCCCATGGTGTTAGGAGACAGGACTTGTAAGGATGAACTATGAACATTGATAGAAATGCCTCTGCTTGACACCACGGAAACACCGCCACACAGCCCTTCTTCTCATCATAACGGCGCTTTATGACACTTGAGCCCCCAAGGCCTCACAGGTCTTCCTCTCCACATCTCCAGGGGGAAGAACTCGTGACAGAATGCGGTCATGTCTCTCAGTGTTTCTCGCTATCACTAGTCGACATGGTCACGGAAGTCCCTTTGAGGCGGCTTTGTCATGGCCTGAGATGAAGCCCAGGGAGGTGGACGCTGAGCTGCCTGGGAGACGGGCATTCACTTCTCCCCACTCGACAAGACAGAACTTTACTGGGCAAGTGCCCTGAGTGGCCTTTGCTCCCAAACAAGCTTCTAGTTCAGAGAAGCAAGTGTGAGCAATGGCTTCATGATTTGTAATCATTGTGAAAGGGGCCTCCTTTGTGCTCCTCCTTTCCGATTAGAGTGTATCACTTATTATAAATTTAATTTCCATTTCTGAGCACAGCCGATAATATCCTCACTATTTGACAAACACAGCAGTGATGTGAATGGATTACTGACCCCTCCTCCCCATGACAAAGCCAGAGGAGGCCCCACCCAGCTGGGCTACCCCTTCCTCTCTAAGGACACACTCTCCTGAGAGGAGAGTGACTGACCTCACAGGGATGGCCATCATCATGGCAACAAGAATGCTCATAAAATTAATAATACTAGTTATAATGGCCCAGGCGACATCTCGGTGACTCTGGAGCTGGGCTTGGCTCTGTTCTATGGGAGCTGTATGGAAACTCCCTGCGGAGAGCCCCCACCACCAGTGGAGAAGACAGAATTGTCACTCACGATCGGGGGCTGGGGGTTGAGCACACATGAGGCTCAGAGGTCCCAGGGGTGGCGGGGCCAGAGTCAATCACAGGCATCTGACCTGGGGCCTGGATGGATTCATGCAGCCCCTGCCCACGAGGTCCATCTCTGCCTCCAGATGTCCCTCAGCACCACTTTCCTGGGGACAGGAGAGGGCAGGGATTCAAGCATGAGGCCCGGGGCCCTGTGCACAGAGGAGGAGGGCATCCTGCCAGGATGCTGGTGGCTGCAGGCCAAGGGTGAATTCTGGTTCTGCTACCTCTTGGCTGGGTGACCTCAGGGACCCCAAACACAATGACAACATCTTGGCCTCCTGAGCCAAGTGCAGGGTTTTTCCCGAGGGACCACGGTGTCCATAGGACATCACTGCCTGTAACTCCTTTCCCATGCGTGGTGTAGACTGCCAGGCCACCCCTAGCCATGCTGGGCAAGCCTGGAGACTTGGTCCCCATGTCACAGCCCCATACCCAGGTATGGTGTCTGCAGTCCTGGGCTCAGTGCCCACGGCTTCTGTCCACACCTCAGTTGGGGTGTCCTCAGGAGGAGTCCAGATCCCCAGAGCCTGAACTCCAGGGTGAGTCTCCCTTATGGAAGAGAGTTAGGGTAGTCAGGATCTGGTTAAAAAACGAGTCTGGTTTTTGGGAGGTCCTCTGGCAACTGTCCAATTATATTAAGAGTGGTTTTAAAAAATTCAGTGGTTATAAGGTTGAATCACAATTTTATGTATTTTTTTGGCTGCACGGCCTGCGGGATCTTAGTTCCCCCACCAGGGATTGAACCTTGCTGCTGGCAGTGAAAGGCAGAGACCTAGCCACTGGACCACCAGGGAATTCCCTAGATTCAATTATTTTCAAAGAGGTAATTAAAAGCCTGAACCATACTGTCACCTGAGTTTGCTTACCATTAATGATTAAAATGTCGATAAATTTACAAGGTGGGGAGAGTTTGAGTATATATTTTCGGTCATTCAGGCCAGGACATTCTGAAGGTCCCCCTTCAGCTAACTGTGAAATCTGCCTGCTGACATCAGTCGACTTCTAACCTATCTGCCTTATTCATGTCACCCACTTTTCCCTCCCACGGCTGCTGCCTGACTTTGCCTTTTAACAACCCCTGGAACAGATTCTGCTTTCCCAGAGATTCCTGGAACCACTCCTGCGACGTCATGCAGAGGGAGAGCTAGAATTCTGATGTGTGTAAGTTGCTTCAGTCATGTCCAACTCTTTGCAACCCCATGAACTGTAGCCTGCCAGGCTCCTCTGTCCATGGGATTCTCCAGGCAAGAAAACTGGATTGAGTAGCCATTTCCTCCACCAGGGGATCTTCCTGACCCAGGGATCAAACCCACGTGCGTTTGATCAACCCCTTCTATATCGCAGGCAGATTCTTTACCATTTGAGCCATAACTGGGGAAACGCATAACTCCAATCAGTTCAGTTCAGTTCAGTCGCTCAGTCATGTCTGACTCTTTGCAATCCCATGAACCGCAGCACGCCAGGCCTCCCTGTTCATCACCAACTCCCGGAATCCAGCCAAACCCATGTCCATTGAGTCGGTGATGCCATCCAACCATCTCATCCTCTGTCGTCCCCTTCTCTTCCTTCCCTCAATATTTCCCAGCATCAGGGTCTTTTCAAACGAGTCAGCTATCAGGTGGCCAAAGTATTGGAGTTTCAGCTTCATCAGTCCTTCCAATGAACACCCAGGACTGATCTCCTTTAGGATGGACAAGTTGGATCTCCTTGCAGTCCAAGGGACTCTCTAGAGTCTTCTCCAACACCACAGTTCAAAAGTATCAATTCTTCGGCGCTCAGCTTTCTTTATAGTCCAACTGTCATATCCATATATGACTACTGGAAAAACCATAGCCTTGACTAGATGGACCTTTGTTGGCAAAGTAATGTCTCTGCTTTTTAATATGCTATCTAGGTTGGTCATAACTTTCCTTCCAAGGAGTAAGCGTCTTTTAATTTCATGGCTGCAGTCACCATCCACAGTGATTTTGGAGTCCAGAAAAATAAAGTCAGCCACTGTTTCCACTGTATCCCCATCTATTTGCCAGGAAGTGATGGGACTGGATATCATGATCTTAGTTTTCTGAATGTTGAGCTTTAAGCCAACTTTTTCAGTCTCTTTCACTTTCATCAAGAGGCTTTTTAGTTCCTCTTCACTTCTGCCATAAGGGTGGTGTCATCTGCATATCTGAGGTTATTGATATTTCTCCTGGCAAACTTGATTCCAGCTTGTGCTTCCTCCAGCCCAGCATTTCTCATGATGTACTCCGCATATAAGTTAAATAAGCAGGGTGACAATATATAGCCTTGACGTACTCCTTTTCCTATTTGCAAACAGTAACTCCAATAAAGAACTGCAAATTAAATTCTAGAAAAATCAATGGATGTAAATAAGGAGGAAAAGAGAAACCATAAAGGGACATGAAATTAAAACCACAAACATCAAGCAATCAATTTCACACCCATCAGTCATGAAACCAAGAGGGAGCATACACTCCAAGCTCAAGACAGAAGTTGTTATCAGTTCAGTTCAGTCATTCAGTTGTGTCTGACTCTGAGATCCCATGGAATGCAGCACACCAGGCTTCCCTGTTCATCACCAACTCCCAGAGCTTGCTCAAACGCATGTCCATCAAGTTGCTGATGCCATCTAACCATGTCATCCTCTGTTGTCCCTTTCTCCTGCCTTCAATCTTTCCCAACAACAGGGTCTTTTCTAAAGAGTCAGTTCTTGCATCAGGTAGCCAAAGTAATGGAGTTTCAGCATCAGTCCTTCCAATGAATATTCAGGACTGATTTTCTTTAGGATGGACTGGTTGGATCTCCTTGCAGTCCAAGGGACTCTCAAGAGTCTTCTCCAACACCACAGTTCAAAAGCATCAATTCTTCAGTGTTCAGCTTTCTTTATGGTCCAACTCTCACATCCATACATGACTACTGGAAAAACTATAGCTTTGACTAGATGGACCTTTGTCAGTAAAGTAATATCTCTGCTTTTTAATATGCTGTCTAGGTTTGTCATAGCTTTTCTTCCAAGGAGCAAGCGTCTTTTTAATTTCGTGGCTGCAGTCACCATTGGCAGTAATTTGGAACCCCAAGAAAATAAAGTTTATCACTGTTTTCATTGTCTCCCCATCTATTTGCCATGAAGTGATGGGACCGGATGTCATGATCTTTGGTTTTTGAATGTTGAGCTTTAAGCCAGCTTTTTCACTCTCCTCTTTCACTTTCATCAAGAGGCTCTTTATTTCCTCTTCGCTTTCTGCCATAAGGGTGGTTATCATCTTCATATCTGAGGTTACTGATATTTCTCCCTGTAATCTTGATTCCAGTTTGTGCTTCATCCAGCCTGGCATGTCACATGATGTACTCTGCATATAAGTTAAATAAGCAGGGTGACAATATACAGCCTTGACGTACTCCTTTCCCAATTTGGAACCAGTCTATTATTCCATGTCCGGCTCTAACTGTTGCTTTTTGACCTGCATACAGATTTCTCAGGAGGCAGGTAAGCTGGTCTGGTATTCTCATATCTTGAAGAATTTTCCACAATTTGTTGTGATCCACACAGTCAAAGGCTTTAGTGTAGTCAATGAAGCAAAAGTAGATGTTTTTCTGGAATTCTTTTGCTTTTTCTATAATCCAACGGATGTTGGCAATTTGATCTCTTATTCCTCTGCCTTTTCTAAATCCAGCTTGAACATCTGGAAGTTCTCGGTTCACGTACTATTGAAGTTGTCATAAAAGAGAAAAAATCAAGATCATTTCAAAAGCACACTATTCACAGGAGCTTCCCATTACAGACAGAGCTGGGTGCAAAGTGTAGACGGGAAGATGCACGCAGGCAGCAGTGAAGTGCCTGGCAGGGGTTGCTCCATCAGCATCGCAGAGCAGGGCTGTCCATGCCAAGGGCAGAAGCACCTGTGTTCACAGCAACTTCCTTCACAGCTGCCCCAAACTGTCTGCAACCTTTCCACTGGTAAAAGGCAAAGCCCACACTAGACCCCAAATCTCAAACAGGGGGCATGACCAGTGGACTCACTGTGGGCAATATTATGATGAAAAAACCAAAACAGCGATTGCCTCTGGACCCGGGGGGAGGGGTAGCCCACCAAAGAGCAGAAGAAAACTTTCTGGAAAACGATGCTCTAGACCAGTGGTCCCCAACCTCCAGGCTCTAATGCCTGATGATCTGAGGTGGAGCTGATATAATAATAATAGAAACAAAGTGCATGATCAATGTAGTGTACACTTAATCTCCATCCCTCCCCACTGGGGTCTGTAGCAAAATTGTCTTCCAGGAAACCGGTCCCTGGTGCCAAAAAGGTTGGGGACCATGGTTTAGAACTTGACAAGACTTTGGGTTACTTGGGCATATACATTTTTCAAAGTTAAAAGGTATGCAGTTTTCTCTCTGTGAAAGCTTGCCTCAACACGTAAACAAACATGAGCTTTATTTTGTGAGCTGCCTGCTGAAGAGTTTAGGGGGGAGGTACACTGATTTCACTGTGAAATCCATCAGAAGCAAGATGGATGGAAAGGGGATGGGGCTGAGGTGAAGTCAACTGGCAGTCTGTGAAGTGTGGGGTTTACACGGTTGTTATGTGCAGGATTTTCATGGTGGGTGTGCTTCTGTCAACTGTTGAGTTCACTCAGCTTTTCTGCAAGTTGGAAATGTTTCATAAACACTGGAGGGAGACCCTGGAGTTGCTTCCCCTAGGCAGCAGGTGCCTGGCGTGTTCTCTTCTGTCTCCTGCTCACGGCCCCTGGCTCCCTGCCCATCCCTCTAGCCTTCCTTCACTTCACCCGGCCGTCCGTCTCCTGGATCCAGGTCCCCTCAGCCTCCTCCCATACCTGGGGAATCCCTGACCATTCGACCCCTCCAGTGCTGTGTTATCAGGGGCCACTGGTGGCCTCCCCGGACAAGGCTAGGTCTCCTCTGTCTATGGTCTTAGACTTTGGTCCCACGCTTCCTGTTGTGTTTTGCAATTAATGGTGTTTTGTGTCTCTAGGGGCCTGGGGCTGCGTTTCTCCACGCCTGACACATAAAAGGTGTGCAACAATCAGTTTTGAATAAAACAAATGAATATATCACCCTCTCTCTGTATCTCACTTCTACGTGACTGGTGTTGGGGTGTATAGGATCGTGTGTTAATTTATTAAAACAGCAGGTATACCCTCTCCGTGGGTCTCCCCACCCTGGGCCCCCACGCCTCACTTTATAAACTCAAGTCTCTGCCTATTCTTTCAGTCATTCAAGGTGTATTCCCTGTGCAGCCCCCTTTCTGCCTCGGCTTCCCTGGTGTAGACACTCCTCCTGCAGACAGACCACGTCCAGAGAACATGGATTAAGTGAATAAATGTCAATCCTATGTTTGTGGTTAATCATGCTAACCTAACAGCCTAGAGGGCTCCACCTTCCAAAGAAAATGAAACCAGAGAACAGATAAGGAATTCCACCAAGTAGGGAATAACTCCAGTTTTCAATAAATTCCTTCTCTCCCATTCTTTGTTCCCCCAAATTGATGGCTTTGACTAGATGTCTCTTAGAAAAATTCTTAACTGCTATGTAATAAAATCTATTAGGGAATAATTCCAGTTCCCCCACATATAGATTTTTGTAGATACAGAATGTTTTAGGAGAATTATTCTCTCACACGTATTTTATTAAAAAGCCTAGCACTAAACATCCCTCTTCTTAAAGCAAAATTACTACCTGCAAGGGAGTAGCTGTTTTTGAAAGAAAGGAAGGGAAAAAAGCCCTTCCAACTGTGTCTTTCTGTATCTCATTATAAGTTGTTTGTTAAGTACTGAAAGGATAATGGGTAACAATGCATTTGTTAAATGACAAAACTTCAAATATGAAGATTCATTTACGGTTCCTTTCATAGCAGTGTGTGATTTTCTAAGTCTATTCAAGGTTTATAGATTTTATGATTTGCACACAGACTGTGAGGGCAGAGAGGGAAATTTTGCTATCAAGCTTAGAAAAAATAGCAAAGATGAAGGCAGAATTGTACACAAAACTTCTCTAAACTTTTGGGATGAACAGAAGCTGTGATTCCTAAAATGATCAGACTGTAGGGGCATGCGGCCCCTGGGACTCATGGGGACTCATGCACGGTGTGCAAGGACCAGCCCAGACACCACTCTTGTCAACTGGCTCCGGGATCGAGTTACCGCTAACCAGCTACAATCCAATGGCCATTTTCCTCCCTCACCACGTCTCGTCCAGGCAGTTTAGCTGAGAACTGTCTTGGCAACACACACCTAGAGTCTCACGTCTGTCTCTGTTTCCTTGGCATTCTTGAAGTGTCACTGGTAAGTGAACCTACACCAGACGCACCTTGGACACTGAAAGGACACGGAGAGTGAAGGGTGACAACAAGTCAGGCAGGGAAGGGTCCCCTGAGCCCAGGTCACTCTGTGCAGGTGTGTATGCTAGCTCAGCATCAGCTCCCACGCAGGATGTGATAGGAAATGAAACATAGGGTAAGCTTAGGAGAATAAGCTACGGTGACCTATTAAAGGAAAACCCTAGTAATCCTTGTTATTGGTCAAAACTGCGACAATTACAAAATGGCAGCATCTTTTAGCAGACCAATAGCACTTGGCTCTAACAGGAAGGAATCAAGCCCTGATTCCTTACCCAGTGGGTAAAGAATGTGCCTGAAATGTAGGAGCCACAGGAGTGAAGAGTGACATCTTGCATGGGAGTTGCTGCTGAGCTAGTACACATACCTGCACAGGTGAGTGGGCTCTGATCTCAGTGTGACCTGGTCTCAGGGGACCCATCCCTGCCTGACTTGCTGTCACCCTTCTCACTCGAACCTAGGGTTCGATCCCTGGGTTGGGAAGATCCCCTGGAGAAGGAAATGGCAACCCACTCCAGGATTCTTGCCTGGAGAATCCCATGGACAGAGGAGCCTGGTAGGGGCTGAAGTCCAAAGGGTTGCAAAGAATCAGACACAACTTAGTGACTAAACAACAAACCTAGAAGAAAAGAGGTCCTTGCTGGACTGTGTTGGCTGTGCCCATTCGCTGCCCGGGCCAACTAGATATCGTGGTCTTAAGGGTCACCTGTCTCCTCTCTCTACTACCTGCCATTTAGGAGGAGGAAAGAATGCGAGTCCTCCAGCCTGGGGCCAAAGTCAGGACTCCAAGGGGAGGGCAGGCAGCCCCATTTTCCCATCCAGCCTCACGGTGACGAACTGCAAACCCGAATTCCCACTGGGCTCCTGCATCTCGGCAATGGCTGGAATCCTTCATACACAAGCACCCCTCAGACCCAAACAGGGAGGTGGTCATGAGTGAGCATTCTTCACCTGGGGCAGCTCCACAGCGGGGGACCCCTTCACTGCTGCTTTGGATAATAGTTAACATCACCCAAATCACGGCTTACATTTGCTCTAACATGTATCCACTCATCCTTCCCCTCCCCCATCAATCCAGCTCATTTTGGCTTACATCAAAGTCGCTACAGACTTCAGAGTGCTTTGTCCCTAAACATTTCACCATGCATGCCATTAATGAGAGTTCCATATTTCATTTATGTTTCTTTTTCAATATGGAGTGAAATGTAAAAATCTTAGGTGTGACAACGGCAGACCCGTGCCCAGACAGTGAACATGCCCCAGACGTCCCCTCACTGCCCATTCCAATTCCATCACCAGCAGGCAAACACCCTGATAATTTTTTCAAACCTTCCATTGGCTTGGCTTCTCCTGGAAGGTCACATAAATGGAATTGTACACTAAGTGTGTCCTCTGTCATGTGTTTCTTTCTACTCTGCATGCTTTCGAGATTCATCCGCTGCCTGTGTTAGCAGCTTGCTCCTTTTCATTGTTGAATAGAATTCCACGACACAGAGATACCTGTTGGTCACCTGGGCTGTGGGTTTGGCCTACTGTGAACTCTGTTATAAGTCTTTGGTTCCCTTAGATAACCCCTGAGCCAAACGGTGGTGTGGGTTTGATTTTCTTTTTGATAACAACATGACTGTTGTCCATCAGGAACTTGTGGGTGAAACAGCAGTTCTCAGGTAGGGTCCATCATTAATGCAGATTCCTGGCCCTCCACCCACTGACTCAGGAGCTCCCTGAGAGGGGCCTGAGGGAGCTGTAGTTTTCAGAAGTTTCCCCAAATAATGCTGATGAGGGGCCATGTTTAGAACCACTGGCCATTCAGCTGGGCTGGGTTCTGACTCTGAGACCAGCTGGATTGGGTTCCAAAAGCCAGTTACTTAACTATCCTGCACTGGCAATTACTTTAACCTATAAATTGAGAGTCACAGCAGTGACCACTTCCTAGGGTTGCAGGGAACACGAAAACTTCATAAATGCCCAGCGCTTAGCATCTGACCACAAAGCACAGAACACACTGCTGCATTATCAGAACCAACTGACCTATCCACTTAGACCTGGTCAAGGGTTCAGCTCAACTCCAGCTGTGACACTGGCCGTCGGTGCTCAGCCCTTGGGGAATAGGGAGGAATTCATCAAAGTAGTTTAAAGTTCAATGTTACTTTGTCACAACTTTATCTGTGAACGAAGTCATCATGCTGCTGTGCCCAGGTCTTACCTGGGTTCTGTCCACACTCCCAGGAGATGTGGGGAGTTTCTTGGAGTAATGGCTGACAAGCAACTAGAGACCCACAAGGGACCAGAGAAGGACAATAGACTGATGCCTGGAGCCCCAATATAAAGATCTTCAGCAGGGAGCCCAAGGGTGGATCTCAAGGTAGCACCTCAAAGCACCAAGTGATGAAACACCTTCCTTTCCCAAACTGATGGATGAATATAGAAAGGATACTTGAGATGTACACAACAGCCAGACAAGCCAATTTCCTGTCTTTGCATCTTTAAGCAACATAAGCGCTCTCAGGTCACACTGGTCCCAAGACACACTCAAAAAGTGGGTGTGCACCTCTAAATTCTCACCATCTTGGAGAACACTCAAGGATCAGAAGACAGCCAGCAGGAGGGTGCTCTCTGATTTCTTTAAAAATTATTGTAGATATTTTCAGCCTCACAAGTTGGGAAAGTGAGGGACAAGCTCCTCAAATATCAAGAGCCCAGGAGCCAGCTTCTCTTACTTTTGGTCTCTCCTCATTCAGCCAGCCCTCCCGCTACCAATCAGGCTCCAGGACGCTTTTTATGGAGGCTTGTACTTTAGAATTTATCCCACAATTTAAAGTAAATTAGCCCAGTACACATTCTGACGCCAGCATAATTCACACCAACGGAAGCGATCTCAGGGCAATCACCCCTGCAGGACGTCTTTTAGCCAAATCCACTTAGAAGGATCATTCCAGGGGGACCCATGTGAACTCCAAGCATTTGTTTATAGAAGCACTCAACACATGAGTTAATTTGGAAGGTTCTTTAAAGAAATTAAAAATGGGTCCGTTTTATTAAAACACTGAGTTTTGGCAACGGTGGCTTGTTACACTCACTCCCTGCTCCTTGCAGAAGGTCAGGGAGGTGAACTACAGAGAAGGAAGCAGGTGTTGATCCACTTTTCAAAAACTCTGGTCATGCTTACTAACTAGTGGTGCATACTAGTGGTGAGTACTTCTGCAAACTGGAAGAAGTAAACCTCAGGGAATTTGCCAAATCACCATGTCCCCCACCACCACCCGCAGCATCACTGACCAGACCACTTCCTTCTGATCTGGGCTGTAAGGAGCAAACGTGGACGCACTGATGGTGGCTGAGGGCTTGGGCATCCTCGTGTCCTCCCACTCGGAAAACTGATCTCTACTCGTCATTTTCAGGCCCACACGGGGCTGACAACACACAGACATTCCTGTGCACGAGGCTTAGGCATTTTGAGTTGCACTTCAATTACAAAGCAGACGGGCACACGTTGACAAGTCCTTACCAGGTGGACCAGCATTTTGCCGAATGCTGTTGGAGGATGAGCATTTCAAGGTAGATTTCTGACTGGAAAATTGAGGGTACAGGACAGATTAAACTGCCAAAGGGCTGCTGTGTCAGCTGGCAGCTCATTTCCCTCTGAGGCTTGTCCTGGGAGGAACAGTGAAGAGTAAGGGTTGGAAAAGCAAGGCAGGCTCAGCTGTTTAAAGGGCGCGCGTGTGTGTGTGTGTGTGTGTGTGTGTGTGTGTGTGTGCTCAGATGCTCTGGTCATGTCTGACTCTTTGTGACCCTATGGACTGTAACCCTTCAGGCTTCTTTGACCATTGGATTCTCCAGGCAAAAATACCCGAGTGGGTTGCCCTTTTCTCCTCCAGGGGATCTTCCAGACCCAAGGATTGAACCCACGTCTCCTGCGTCTCTTGCATTTCAGGCAGATTCTTTATCACTAGCGCCACCTAGGAAGCCTTGTTTAAAGGGCTACTGCTGCTGCTGCTGCTGCGTCGCTTCAGTCGTGTCCGACTCTGTGCGACCCCATAGATGGCAGCCTACCAGGCTCCTCCGTCCCTGGGATTCTCCAGGCAATAACACTGGAATGGGTTGCCATTTCCTTCTCCAATGCATGAAAGTGAAAAGTGAAGTCCCTCAGTCGTGTCTGACTCTTAGCGACCCCATGGACTGCAAGGCTACCAGGCTCCTCCATCCATGGGATTTTCCAGGCAAGAGTACTGGAGTGGGCTGACAGTGCCTCCTCCGGTTTAAAGGGCAGGTGGACCTAAATTAGGAGTCTGGGATGAACTTATACACATTACTATATATAAAATAGATAAACAACAAGGACTTACTGTACAGCACGGGGATCTCTACTCAATATTCTGCAATAAACTAAATGGGAAAAGAATTTGAAAAAAAATGGATATGTGTAAGGAGAAGGAAATGGCAACCCACTCCAGTATCTTGTTTGGAGAATCCCATGAATGGAGAGCCTGACAGTTGCAAAGATTCAGACACGACTGAGCCATGAACACACAGATACATGTAGATGTATAACTGAATCACTTGCCGTACACCTGAAACTAACACAACGTTGAGAATCAACTAAAGTCCAACATAAAAAAAAAAAAAGGCAAGTTGAGACACGCTCTCTGAGCTGTCTCCCTAAAATCTTGCTCCTGGTTATGTTGTTGTTCAGTCACTAAGTGTGTCCAACTCTTTGTGACCTCATAGACTGCAGCACACCAGACTTCTCTGTCCACTATCTACTGGAATTTGCTTAAATTCATGTCCATTGAGTCAGTGATGCTATCTAATCATCTTATCTTATCCTCTGTCTTCCCCTTCTCCCCCTGCCTTCAATCTTTCCCAGCATCAGGGTCTTTTTCGGCTCTTTGTATCAGGTGGCCATGGTACTGGAGCTTCAGTGAAGTCAGGGGGTTGGCACATGACTGCCTTTGTCTGCGTTAGGTCAGTGACCGTTAGAGTCCTGCATTCGACCTACCAGCTGCAATCTGACGTGCCTTCTCCACTGTGGGAACCGGAGGGTGGGTGGGGGTCCCAGCAGGGACTGGACGTCAAGTGACTATGACCCATCACACCCTGGTGACCCATTCCAAACCTTGGCTGAGGGGCTGCTGTGCAGATAAGCTTGTTTATAGCTCCAGGAAATATCTGCGGTGTATGAACTTTACAGCATGATATGGGGGAGAAGGAGAATGAAAGAACACAGCAGAATTAGACGTGTTGCCTTCAGCTGGGTTTCTTCAATGTGTTTTGTGGATTTTTCTGGTTCATAAAATTTCACAAATGAAAAGAATTGCCCATCATGGAGGCAAATACTTGGCATTCCTCTTTGGAAAGTGGCACACTCTGGCTTTCTATGCCTCAATCCGCAGAGAGAATTATTTAAGCACATGAGCTGGTGCATTTGTGGTTTGTAGGTCCAGGTATAGACAGAAGAAACTGTGCTGAGTTCCTGTGGTGATTCTCTCGATCGGGGAGAACCCAGGGTCACTGCCCCTGTGGGGCCCAGGACTGACGGGAGCAATCCAGCGGCTGTTCCCAGTGACGGTGGCTAGTGGGCAGGGGGGATGTCGCTGAAACCTCCATTTGGCAGTTGGTGGGAGGAACAGGATCCAGCCCTGGGCACTGAGGCAGGGATAGCTGCCCGGCCCCAGGTGGGGAGCAGTATGCAGTCCATTTTAATTCATTCCACAGCCGCCCTGCCCTTGGCTACAGCCAGCGGTCTCCTTGAACATCGGCATAGAGCAGCTTCACTGAGGCCCTGGAGGTGGACAACAAGCCCTCTCGTGGGGACCTCGCACATGCTCACACCTGGGCAGTGTGTAGTGGAAACCTGTCCCCCGAGGTTGGCCTCCCCAGCTGTACATCCCCAGGACCCAACACAGTCCCCAGCAGAGTGGACAGGCTCAGGCACATTTGCGGGTGGGATCCATAAATATGAAGAGTCTGGTGTGCTAGCCTCAACCTCCATGCCATGGGATATTCTGGATGAGGCTTTGGGGCTGTGATCCACGGGAGCTATTCAAGACCCAGCCAGAGAGAGCGAGAGAGTGGGGACAGTGAGAGTAAATGGGTAGGGTTTCCTGTTGCCCTGTAATTATGTTAGAGAAGTAAACGGAACACAGTCCCCATCAGGGAGATCTTCAGAAGCTCAAGGCTGCCAACCACATCCTGCATGAAACGGGGGTGCTGACTTCAATTGTGAAGAACCCAAATCCTTGGCCAAAATCATCAAAATGGAGTGTGGTGTGCCAACTCATTTCATGAAAGGAAGCCACCCACTGCAAAAGGATGAAGTTATTTCTTAGCAGGGTCTGGTCTACCGTATTTATTTTTTCATGCCTAACTCCTGGGTATTGCCCAAGAGTCTTTTCTTAGCCCCAGGAGGAAGCACGGATGACTCTGTGCTCTGATCTGATCAGATCTGCTCTGAAAAGAGAAGAGGTAAGACAGGTGCCAGAAGGCTTTGAGGTGCAGTGATTAGGAGCTGGCTCCACACCGTGAGGAAGATAGCTTAGATCCTGGCTGTGCTGCTCTGCAAGTGACTTCACCTCTCTGTGCTCCCAGTGGGCTGCATCAGGACACCCCTCACCCAGGGTTGGTCTTCAGGTTTTCATGAGAATTGATGTGATACCCTTCCAAGATGCCCACCAGGGCGGGTATGCCCAGCAGATACAGGTGACTAAAATTATTGAGGACAGACTATGGGCAAAGCCAGCCCAGGGTCTCAGACTGCTTACTACATGTTGGTGGTGACAAAAGGAACATAAGCTGGAGCAACCATGGTGGCAAGTTAGTGGAAGATGAGCAGGGCTGATGAAGAGGGGAGCAGGATGGACTGTGATGGCAGGACTCCCCCTGTGGATGCTCTGAGCTGAGGGTCCAGAGGAGCAGAACTGCCCAGTGAGGTGGTTGTCAAAGGTGTACAGAGGAGGTGGGAGCTGAGTGGGTCTAAAGAGTTAGTGGAACCTCAGGAAAGACAAGAGTGCACAGTGCACAGCTTGGAAATGGGAATACTAGGGTGAAAGCAGACATGGTGGCAGTGTTTTATTCGAGGGGAGGATGCAGTGGGGGCTAGTGTCGGGAGAGGCCGGGCTGGACTGGCCAGCCCAGTGGGATTGTGAGGAGCACAGATGCAGAGGCTATTGGCTGGCCATTCCCTGTAGTGTGACGTATCTCAACTGCTTTGTGCAGTTGAAACAGACCAGTTGTTTTCATGAGCATCTCCTTATGAATAAAAGAAAGGCAAACCAGGGACAGACAAACACAAATATTTTGAGAAGTGTTGGTATGAAACATTTCGCATTTCGGCATCATTCTGCTGCCAGATCTCTGATAACACCTGGTATGCTCAGGGCCCTACAGAATCCTTACTCTGTTAATCTGCATTTTGCAGCACAGGCGGCAGTGGCGCAGAGAATCCAGCCACTGGAATAAGCAGGCGTGATGGGGCCAAAGGAAGCTGAATTCCGGAGGCTCAGAAGCAATGGGCTCAGTTTCCTGAAAAACAACGCGTCAGACCCCCTGGCTGGGACCAGCCAGCTGGACCTCGAGAGGGAGATGGAAAAAGAGATGAGCAAGGAGACACAGAGTCATGGATATGGATGGACCTGCAGAAGAATCACCTGAGAACACTGCATAACTAAAAATGCATGAGCACTTTACTGGATTTGAAAAGCATTTGCTGAAGTAGTTTGGTTTCTAGGGAGGGAAAGAAAAAAACATTTTAATGCTTTCTTTTACACACAGAAATGTACAGAGAGCTAGAATGAGAAACAAACTATGTCTTGTTTTAACTTGCTATTGCATTTTTAGCATCAAATTAGCCCTCTAAGCTGTTGTTGATGCCGACAGCCAGCACATTTTAGCCTAGGCTGTGCTTCAGAAGGGAGGCTGCTTGACAAAATGGTGTGGTTTTTGCTTACTCAAGCTTTGCACACCCTGGAGGACATGCCTACTGTATACACCTATGACATCATTGTAATGCACCTGTGTGCGTGCCTGGACAGCAGAGGGGTTTAAAGAGATGCACCTCCTTTAGATGTATGAGGGCAGCAGAGCCAGGAACTTGATGACTACTGATCAGGCTGGAATCATGAGATTTTTACATGCACAGCACTTCATGGTTTCTGGAGCACTTTCACAGGAATGTGTGGACTAAGGGTTCTCCACCTCAACTCCGTTCCTCCACTCTGGGGCCACATCACTTTCTACTGGGGGGCATCCTGCCTCCATTGGCCAGCCCCCTGAGTCTAGTAGCAGCCTGCCACCCCACCCCAGCTCTAACAACCAAAACTGCCTCCTGACCTTGCCAAACATTCCCTGGGGGGCAAAACTCCGGATTGAGAATGGCATGAATTTACTCATGATGCTCTGTGTCTGGGGGTAGAGATTTGGTGTTGAGAGACTTGAGTTCTAGACCAAGGTGGTCACTGCCTTATAGTGACCTCTAGCCAAGTTTCTCAGACTATGTGCACTTGGGTTCATCCATTGGGGGAACGGACAGATAACTCAGAAAAAATCTGCCTCGGGAGTGGGATGAACTTAGCCCTGGGCTAAATATTGCTCTAGTCCTGCCTCTTATAAAGGACTAAACTGTTTCCAGATAAGTTACCTGTGCACCAAAACAAAGATCGGGATTATTAATAGGTGTACAGAAATGCCCACATCTACCAAAGTAAAACTCAAAATATCTGGCATCCAATGAAAATACCAAACATACAAGGAAGCAGGAAAATATGACCCATAGTAATAAGAAAAAGCAATCAATAAAGAGGTCAAAGTGAGAGCTGGTGGACAAGGACAATGAAAAGGTCTCTCTCTATCCTGCATGTTCAAGTAGGTAGAGGAAAGCTTAACCATGATAAGACACAAAAATGACCCATATCAAACTTATACAGATGAAAACTACAGCATTTGAGATGAAAAATACATTTGATGGGATGCATAGATCAGACACCATGGGAGAAATATTGAACCTGAAGATATACTAATAGAAAGTATCCAAAATGAAATACACAGAAAAATAGAATTAATGGGACAAAGAATAAGTGAGTTATAGGACAACTCTGAGTGGCCTGACAGCCATGTAATTATACTCTCCAAAGGAGATGGGGCCAGAGGGACTAGAATATTTGAAATGACGATGAGTTCCCAAATTTGATAAATACTGTAAATACAAAGATTCAAGAAGTTCAACAAAACAGCCTCAAACAAAAGAAATATCAAGAAAACTAGGCCAAGGCAGCGTATGATCAAACTGCTTAGAACCACTGATAAAGAGAAAAATCTTAAAAGTATGTGAGGAGGGGTTAGTTTGCTTTATGTCATTAGATTAGAACAAAGTTAAGAAGGATGGCAGATTTCTTGTCAGAAATGATGCAAACCAGAAATCCTTGGGACAGTATTTTTCAAATATTTACAGACCAAAAAGAGTCCAAAACTTCCAACCTAGAATTCTACATCCAGCAAAAATGACAAAACATAGATTTCCTTAGAATACAAATGTTGTAAGAATTCATCACCAGTAGATATGCACCATAATGAATGTTACAGGAGGTCCTCATGACAGAGGAAAGTGACACCAGATAAAAGTATGGATTTACACAAAGGAATGACAAGCCCCCGAAATGGGAAGCAGAAGAGACAGCTCTTCCAATTTTATCTCTATTTAAATGGTAAACAAAACATAGTTTATCTCTGTTATGCATTTATCACACCACCATGGTTTCTTGTTTCTGTGTCTGCTGATTCTGGTCTTTGATCCCTGGACAGAGGAAAGTAATGCATATTCATTTTATATCCTTAGCAGAAACATGGCACACATCAGACACTTCACGGTTTGCAGATGACATGATCCTCTATACAGAAAACCCTAAAGACTCCACCACAAAATTACTAGAGCTAATCAATGAATATAGTAAAGTTGCAGGATATAAAATTAACACACAGAAATCCCTTGCATTCCTATACACTAACAATGAGAAAACAGAAAGAGAAATTAAGGAAACAATGCCATTCACCATTGCGATGAAAAGAATGAAATACTAAGGGATAAATCTACCTGAAGAAACAAAAGACCTATATACAGAAAATTATAAAACACTGATGAAAGAAATCAGAGATGACACAGATAGATGGAGAAACATACCATGTTCATGGATTGGAAGAATCAGTATACTGAAAATGAGTATACCACCCAAAGCAATCTATAGATTCAATGCAATCCTTATCAAGCTGCTGCTGCTGCTAAGTCGCTTCAGTCGTGTCCGACTCTGTGCGACCCCACAGATGGCAGCCCAGGAGGCTCCCCTGTCCCTGGGATTCTCCAGGCAAGAACACTGGAGTGGGTTGCCATTTCCTTCTCCAATGCAGGAAAGTGAAAAGTGAGAGTGAAGTCGCTCGGTCGTGTCCGACTCTTAGCAACCCCACAGACTGCAGCCTATCAGGTTCCTCCATCCATGGGATTTTCCAGGCAAGAGTACTGGAATGGGTTGCCATTGCCTTCTCCACCCTATCAAGCTACCAATGGTATTTTTCAGAGAACTAGAACAAATAATTTCACAATTTGTATGGAAATACAAAAAAGAAAACAAACAAACAAACAAAAAACCCTCGAATAGCCAAAGCAATCTTGAGAAAGAAGAATGGAACTGGAGGAATCAACCTGCCTGACTTCAGACTATACTACAAAGCTACAGTCATCAAGACAGTATGGTACTGGCACAAAGACAGAAATATAGATCAATGGAACAAAATAGAAAGCCCAGAAATAAATCCATGCACCTATGGACACCTTATCTTTGACAAAGGAGGCAAGAATATACAATGAAGAAAAGACAATCTCTTTAAAAAGTGGTGCTGGGAAAACTGGTCAATCACTTGTAAAAGAATGAAACTAGAACACTTTCTAACACCATACACAAACATAAACTCAAAATGGATTAAAGACCTAAATATAAGACCAGAAACTATAAAACTCCTAGAAGAAAACATAGGCAAAACACTCTCTGACATAAATCACAGCAGGATCCTCTATGACCCACCTCCCAGAGTAATGGAAATAAAAGCAAAAATAAATGAGACCTAATGAAACTTAAAAGCTTTTGCACAATGAAGGAAACTATAAGCAAGGTGAAAAGACAGCCTTCAGAATGGGAGAAAATAATAGCAAACAAAGCAACTGACAAAGAATTAATCTTAAAAATATACAAGCAGCTCCCATAGCTCAATTCCAGAAAAATAAATGACCCAATCAAAAAATGGGCCAAAGAGCTAAACAGACATTTCTCCAAAGAAGACATACAGATGGCTAACAAACACATGAAAAGATGCTCAACATCACTCATTATCAGAGAAATGCAAATCAAAACCACAATGAGGTACCATCTCACACCAGTCAGAATAGCTGCTATCCAAATGTCTACAAACAATAAATGCTGGAGAGGGTGTGGAGAAAAGGGAACCCTCTTACACTGTTGGTGGGAATGCAAACTAGTACAGCCACTATGGACAGCAGGTGGAGATTCCCTAAAAAACTGGAAACAGAGCTGCCGTATGACCCAACAATCCCACTGTTGGGCATACACACTGAGGAAACCAGAACTGAAAGAGACACATGTATCCCAATGTTCATCACAGCACTGTTTACAATAGCCAGGATATGGAAGCAACCTAGATGTCCATCAGCAGACGAATGGATAAGAAAGCTGTGGTACATATACATAATGGAATATTACTCAACCATTAAAAAGAATGCATTTGGGTCAGTTCTAACGAGGTGGATGAAACTGGAGCCTATTATACAGAGAGAAGTAAGAAAGAAAAACACCAATACAGTATACTAACGCATATATATGGAATTTAGAAAGATGGTAATGATGACCCTATATGCGAGACATCAAAAAAGACAGATGTAAAGAACAGTCTTTTGGACTCTGTGGGAGAAGGCGAGGGTGGGATTATTTGCGAGAATAGCATTTAAACTTGTATATTATCATATGTGAAACAGATTGCCAGCCCAGGTTTGATGCATGAGACAGGGTTCTCAGGGTTGGTGCCCTGGGATGACCCTGAGGGATGGGATAGGGAGGGAGGTGGGAGGAGGGTTCAGGATGCGGAACACATGTACACCCATGTCTGATTCATGTCAATATATGGCAAAAACCACACAATATTGTAAAGTAATTAGCCTCCAATTAAAATAAATAAATTAATTTAAAAAACAGGAAAAAATTTACTATTAGAAATTAAAAAAAAAGAATGTCTGATGCATTAACATACACTTGGGGCTTCCCAGGTGGTGCTAGTGGTGAAGAACCTGCCTGCCAAAGCAGGAGATATAAGAGACTTGGGTTCAGTCCCTGGGTTTGAATGATCCCCTGGAGGAGGGCATGGCAACCCACTCCAGCGTTCTTGCCTGGGGAATCTCATAGACAGAGGAGCCTAGTGGGCTACAGTCCATGGGGTCACAAAGACTCAGACATGACTGGAAGCTACTTAGCACAGCACAGAACATTAACATACACTTGGTGCAGGCCCCATGCACATCCCTGTGGACAACAGTAATGCATGGTACATCACACCTGGATGATCTGCTGGATGGCAACCAAATTCAGCCCTGGGTATCCACCAATCACACTGCTATGGGCTGACCCCTAACCCATGTCTGATGGTATTTGGAGGCAAGCCTTTGGGAGGTCATTAGGTTTAAGATGAGGTCTTGAAGAGGTGTCCTAATAATGGGATTAGTATCCTCATAAGAGGAGGAAGCCATGATTGCATGCCATGAAATTAAAAGATGCTTACTCCTTGGAAGGAAAGTTACGACCAACCTAGATAGCATATTAAAAAGCAGAGACATTACTTTGCCAACAAAGGTCTGTCTAGTCAAGGCTATGGTTTTTCCAGTGGTCATGTATGGATGTGAGAGTTGGACTGTGAAGAAAGCTGAACACCAAAGAATTGATGCTTTTGAACTGTGGTGCTGGAGAAGACTCTTGAGAGTCCCTTGGACTGCAAGGAGATCCAACCAGTCCATCCTAAAGGAGATCAGTCCTGGGTGTTCATTGGAAGGACTGATGCTGAAGCTGAAACTCCAATACTTTGCCACCTCATGCGAACAGTTGACTCATTGGAAAAGACCCTGATGCTGGGAGGGATTGGGGGCAGGAGGAGAAGGGGACAACAGAGGATGAGATGGCTGGATGGCGTCACCGACTTGATATGGACATGAATTTGGGTAAACTCGGAGTTGGTGATGGACAGGGAGGCCTGGTGTGCTGTGATTCATGGGGTCGCAAAGAGTCGGACATGACTGAGTGACTGAACTGAACTGAAGAGGAAGAAGAGATGTCAGAGCTTCTGTCTCTGCCATGTGAGGACACGCCCCAAAACTAGCATCTGCAAGCCAGGAGGACAGTCCTCACCAGGAGCCGAATCTATCAGTATCTTGATCTTAGACTTCAGCCCCCATACCTGTGTGAAACTGTCTGCAGTTTGAGCCCCGCAGTCTATGGTATTTTGTTACCACAGCCCGGACACACTAAGATCCATATAAAATGACATGTCCTGTTGTCATGTTTGAGACAGAGCAAAATCCCCACTGCTCCACTGTGTCTACAACTGTCCCCAAGCTAAGGGCCACTTGGGCACTAGTTCGGAGGATGAACGCCCAGCTCTGGCCTAGCTGTCTGGATTCTCCTGCCCTGGAACAGACAATGGCTCCTAACATTCCTGCTCCCACTTGACCGCTCTCCTGTGCACACCAGGCTCAGGGTAAGCAGTGGGCGTGGCATCTGGATATCTGGACCTAAATACTTGGGGAGATTCTTCTTTGTTGTCTGGGTTGCCAGAAATGGGTCTCAATTTAGAGGCATATTTTTGTGCTCCAAGCAGCTCCGATCCCTGCCAGCAGACGGGAGGAAATGTCACTCCTTGTACGATTACAGACAGCATCAGCTCCCGTCTTACAGGAGTTATATTTACATCTCATAAATGATGTTGGTGCTTTATTTTAAACAACTAAAGCTCTGTGTCTGGGGGTAGGACTGGGAGAAAGGAGTTATTTCCCAGCCCATGAAAACTCCTACAGAATTGAAAGGTTCTGCTTGAGAATACTCTCTCTTAAAGCTTTCACCCAGCAACAGGGTTGTAAACTGCTCCAGGAGGGGAGTTGCCCTCCCCTGGGAGAGAGCCTTGCAATCTTTTTTATGAGCAATGGGATGGAAGGAGGGAATGTTGCTCTGGGGAGGGTGTTCCTGCTGCAGAACTGAGTTCCCCTCACAGTTGCTGGATGAGTCATTCACTGGGTGTTAAGTGCAGGGTAAGAGGGGGACCCACTCAGGAAAGACTGATGACTAAAACAAAGGCATATGGGGTAACGTGCCAATCCATACAAATCTCTTTCTTGTGTGCATGTGTACTTAGTCACTTCAGTTGTGTCTGACTCCTTGCCACACTACAGACCGTAGCCTGCCAGGTTTCTCTGTCCATGGAATTCTCCAGGCAAGAATACTGGAGTGGGTTGCCATGCCCTCCTCCAGGGGATCTTCCTGACCCAGAGATCGAACTGCATTATAGGTGGATTCTTAACTGCTGAGCCACTGGGGAAGATCCTGCTCTCTTGTATTCTACCCCGAAAGTCTTATATGGATTTTAAAAGACCAAGTAAGGGTCAGTCAATTTAGAAAAGTACTGAACATGAAATCCTGCTTTAATTTTTTAATTAACAGACTATTTTAAGAGAAGTTTTAGGTTTGGAGCAAAAGTGAGCAGGAGGTAGAGATTTCCCCTTATACGCCCTGCCCCCTCACATTCACAACCACCTCCATTACCCACATCCTGCATCAGATGGTGTGTTACTTACAACTGATGAACCTGTGTGGATATGTCCTCATCAACCAAAGGCCAGTGCTTACATTTGAGTTTACTCTTGATGCTATATATTCTGTGGGTTTGGATAAATGTACAATGATGTGTATACACCATTATAGCATCATACAGAGTAGCTTCACTGCCCTAAAAATCCTCTGTGTTCATCCCTCCCTCCTCCGACTCCCTGGCCACCCCTGATCTTTTTACTGTCTCCATAGTTCTGCCTTTTCCAGAGTGTCACAGAATTGGAATCACACAGTCTACAGCCTTTTCAGATTGGCCTTTTTCACTCACTAATGTGCATTTAAGATTCCTACATGTCTTTTCATGGCCAACAGCTCAAGTGTCTTTATTGCTGAGTAATAGTCCACTGTCTGGATGCACCATCTCTTGAACAACATCATAGTGCTTCCGAGTGTCAGCGATTATGAATAAAGTTGCTATGAATGAACACGTGCAGGATTTTGTGTGGACATAAATTTCAACTCCTTTGGGTAAATATGAAAGTACGTGATTGCTGGAAATTCTGTTTTTATCTAAGAAACTGCTTCCCAGGTGAAGAGCATTGGATATAACTGCCTATCTTGCAGAGTCACTCTGAGGCCACTTGAACAATGAAACAGCACAGTTCAGTGCTGGCTGTCCAGTGGAATTTTCTTTGGTGATGGGAAGGTTCTGTATCTGCCCTTACAGTAGCCACAATTGGGAGCTCAGCACTTGACACGTGGCTTGTGTGACTGAGAAAGTGCCCACTCACTGTAGTGCACTTTAGTTAATTTAAGTGGCCACATGTGGCTAGTGGCTCCGGCGCTGAGAGGGGAAGGTCTATTGGCTGAGATCAGAGCAGGTGGGGTGGAGGCTGTGCCCAGGTGTAAGGCCTGCTTCTCTCACCTCCCAGGCTCCCTTTCCCCGCCTCTGGAACCAGGTGGGTGGGAGGGACCTCCCTGCTCCCTGAAGCAGGTGCCACATCACATCCGTCTCCAAGGACGCTGTCCCTGAACCTCCCCTACCCAGCACCCACTCCAGTCCTTACTGCACTGGTTCTCGGCATGGTTCTTGTAAACACCTGTTACTGGCACAGCTGTCCTGGCCAGCATCTCAATTCCTCCTCTTCTCGGCAGCTTCGAGCACCTGCTTCCTCTCATGCTCCACTCTTAACCCCGGGGCACTTGGCTATGTCGACAAAATCTGCAAGAATTTTTGCAGATCTGGTGCTAGGTGGACAGGGTGGGGAACCCCTTACTGCCCATGTCTCATTGTTCATTTTCATGTGTTTACATTTGGTATACATACATGTCGTGTATTTGTTCAGAAAAAATAGATGAACACCTCTATGTTTGGAGCATGTATTCAAAACACACACACACTAACACTCACACTTTTAGATCAGCGGGACAGGCAGTGAATGTTTAGGAAATTTTCACTCTGACTTCCATCTTCCCAAGGACAGAAACCAGGACTCAGACCTCCCCACTTACCAGAATTTTTCCTATTTCAAGGTTCAACACAAGATTGAATCTAACAAAATGCTTGTTGAATAAGAACTCAAAGAAACAGCAACAAAATGTTAAAACTCATGTCAAAATTATATCTAATGTAAAATTATGCAGTTGGTCTTTAAGTTTGAGTAATATTCCAGCAAAGAACCATTAACCAGAACCAAGCTGCACTGAGTGTGTTTATATCACTGCTATGAGCTGCAACATAGTCCATCCAGTAACACTAACTATTAGTGTTACTGTTCCCGGGGTGACAACACCCAGATCCCTTTGGTCATTAACGTTCACGCTTGCCCCTTACCCAGCCCAGGTTCATTTTCCTGACATCACCTGAAATTCCATCTCTGGCCACAATACTCAAAAGCAGATGCAGAAGCCACAGTGCTCAAGCAAGATTTCTTGCAAAATCAGTACACCTACGCCTTGCAAATTTATCTCGCAAGCAGCATTCATGTGTAATCTGTGATGAAACAGCAATGCACAGGCACTCAGAGGCCCTGATGGAAGCAACGAGGAGGTTTATCAGCAGGCGTGAAGCTTAGTCGCAGCTTCTCAGAGTCCAGAGCTGTGGGGGCGGGACGTAGGGCAAGGAAGAGACAAGTCCTACAGGGAAGGAGAGTGAGGGTGGGGTGGGGGGCAAGCCTTTGAAGCTCCAATTCAGAACACCCTCATTTCTAGGCAGTTATTTTGGTGGAGTAGAATTGAGGTCTGGGTGTCTGAAGGAGGTTGGGACAGAAGGAGGCTGGGGTTGGGGGTAGCAAGCATTTCTAAACCCCACCGCTGTGGTTCAGCTGAGTCCTCTCTCCAGGTATGAAGTCAGCAGACACAGTTACATGTCCCCGAGTGCCTTTTGGTCCTGGGCTCAAAGTGATGGGGAAAAAGAAGTGGCCGCACAGTATCTGACTTCACAGCACACACATCCCCTTTGTGCAGTGAATCCGAGGCTGGTTTATACACTGCGGGCTTCTCAGATAAAGCACATCATTAATTATGTGGGGTTGCTATAATCAAACGGCATCACAAATCAGAAGTGAATAAGAAGACACTGCTTCTGCTGTATTTGCCTTGGAAATTTTAATCTATCCAGAGATGCTGGAAGTAAATTATATTAGGAGACAGGCTTCTAAATGGACAACGAAAAGCCGTAAGTTTACAACCAGACCCTACAGCTTGCACTACTGATAAAACATTTTGAAATGCTCGATAATGCTGTAAAATCTCACTGAGGCAGAAGCCTCAGCCTGCTCTAGAGTACTTGCTGGTAGCATCTGCCACAGCAGGAATTTTCTTAATAGAACATATAAAAATGCCCCAGGCAGGATCAAAATAAAGTTAAAAAAAAAAAAAAAGGATATTTCCAGAAAAGAGAATGTTGAAAGCAATCATAATTATGTCTTAAAGAGAGGGTTTGATTGCTTCACCAAGTCACCCAGGGCACAGTGATTATAAAACTCATCTCTCCTCCAATCTCAGGTAAGAGGAGTCCTCTTAATAATCTAAAAAATATTGCTACATCTCTCCCAACCTCTGTGAATCAATGCTATTTACAACCCGAGGGTACTGAATTTCTTTTGTATCAAGGAACACTAATAATAATGTACTGTTCCATTACAAAAGAACATCTCACCGAATGGATGTTTTCTGAAGACCCAGGAAGCGGAGGAAGTTTAAAACTCATCCTGTGTGACCCTCAGCAAAAGAGCCTGGATCTTTACAGAGAACCAGAGTGGTCCAATACTCCGTGCTACTTGTTACAACAGAGTCCAGAAGAAGAGCCATAAAAACATGAACTGGTGTGTAGCAAAAGAAGCGAGGAAAAACCCCACCAGTACATAGTTACGCATTCAAAGCTGATCTCCAAAATCACGATTGTCTTTTCCTGCTGTGGATGTAAAAAGAGGTCGGTATGTGTGTGTGTGTGTGTGTGTGCGTGTGTGCGCTCATGCATGCGTGTGCTTGTGTGCCTGTGTTAGTTATTCTGTGCTCAGTGCCTTATTAAAGTTGTTTTAACAAAATCATACAGACTAGGTGGACTTTTCTCCCACAATGTATTTTATTACAAGGGCACAGAACTGAGAACTATAAGCAATCTGCTAAATGAACCAGAAATTCAACTTTCTGCTTATGAGTTAAGTTATGGTGCCTATTGGTTAAAATGTGAGCTCCAAAAGTAGGTTATTTCTAGAAACAAAGCCTTGGGTTGGAGAAAATAACACTCTGGCTGAGTAAGGCAGGAGACCCGTGACTCATCATAAGAGGGGCCCACAAGCTCTCTGGACACAGCGCTCGTGAGTGGGGTGTAGCCAGCTGTGTGTAGCGAACTTCTACAGACACGATGGAGCCCTTTGATAAATATCTAGAAAATGTGTCAGCCTGTTGTGAATCACAACCATGGTTAAAAATTTAAGTGTACAGGGCATCCCCCGTAGTTCAATGGTTAAGAATCTGCCCTCTAATGCAGGGAACACGGGTTCAATGCCTGGTCTGGGAAGATTCCACATGCTGTGTGTGGGGCAGCCTGAGCCTGTGCGCCACAACTACTGAAGCCTGCACACTCTAGAGCCTGTGGTCTGCAACAAGAAGGCATCGCAGAGAAGTCTGCACGCCTCAACTAGAGAGTAACCCCTGCTCACCGCAACTAGAGAAAGCCTGCAGGCAGCAATAAAGACCCAGTTTAGTACCCTCCACATATTAAACTGTATAAACTCACTATGTGAGAAAGAAAGTTAGTCACATGGTCGTGTCCAACTCTTTGTGATCCCATGAATTGTAACCTGCCCAACTCTTCTGTTCACGGAATTCTTCAGGGAAGGGAGTACTAGAGTGGATTGCCATTTCCTTCTCCCGGTAAGGCAACACACTCCAGTATGCCCTTGCCTGGAGAATTCACAATACATTATATTAAAAACAGTAGTAATGAATACTCAAAATTTCTTTTTAATAACTTCACTATTTTCTACTAATATCTATCCTACTGAGGTTATTTCAGTTTATTTTATCTAAAGGTAGAAATATCATATGATGATGTGCTATTTTCAGCTCTTTGCAATTATACCTCAACAATGTCATGTAGCTTGAAATAAACTACAAAATGACACCCTGGTAACTAGAAAATTCTGTCTACTCTAAGTCCTCTCCAGTCCTAAGAGACGAGGATGTCACTAACCATTTACCAGAACATTGCAGGTACAGCTTATCAACTTCACGTCATACTTTTTAACTGGAAGAGAATTAAGTAAAAGCAAAGTTGCCATGCAATCTAATTTTGTAGGGGACTTGCCAAGTCTCTTTTCTTGCAAAAGGGAAATAGATGATTCATACTTGAACACAAAGCCAACATTATTCAATTCTGCTTACTGGGAAAATATCAGCCAACGGTATTGTTTGCTAAAGAAATTCATCAGTCAATGTTGTAGACTTAACAGAACAAACCATATAACAGGCTCCATGAATAACGGTGGCTTCCTGGGAAGTGGAAAAGTCATGACTGCAGAAGTATTCGAAAAATTCCAACAGTTAAGCTGTGTAAGAAGGGCTTCCCTGGTGGCTCAGACAGAGACCCAGGTTCAATCCTTGGGTTGGAAAGATCCTCTGGAGAAGGGAATGGCAACCCACTCCAGTATTCTTGCCTGGAGAATTCCACGGATAGAAGAGCCTGGTGGGCTACAGTGCACGGGGTCGCAAAGAATCGGACACGACTGAGCGACAAACACTCACTTTCAAGATGGCAATAACTTTACACAGAGAGTGGTCTGGCCTCAGACTCTAAGTCCTTGGGACATCCTCCCTGATAGGAGTCTTTCTTGGCCTAGGGGCCTTGGACCAGCCAGAAAGTAACAATGCGAGTAGGGTGGGGGCTTTGGGTCACTGCCAGAGGTGCTGGAGATGAGGTCAGCCACTGGGCAGTCATGTGGTGGAGCTGGCCAAGATTCTGGACTCCAAGTGAGCTTCCCAGGTTGGCACTATTCCACGTACCACTCAGCAACGCTAGAACAGCCCTGCTCTGTCTCCCTGGAGAAACCATGTACTCAGTACCCTCCCAGAATCTGCCCATGAGTCTCTTCTCTGGACTGATTTTAATCTGTCCTTTTGAGGTTAGAAACTGTAACCATGAGCATGACAGTGAGTTCTGTGTGTCCCGAGGTTAGTCCCAGGGGCTCCCAGACTCTGCACTTGGTGTCCAAATTAAGGGTAGTCTAGGAATCTGTCCCCTCTAACCTCCCAGCTGGCCACCTTCACAAAGACCACCAACAGGATTGAAAAGGTGAGCATGGCTTGGGAGAGCCACAGTCTCCACCAATCCTGCTCTCAGTAGGGTGGCAGGGTGTGGAGTGTGTCATTGAGAGTCAAACCCTGAGGTCAGGGGTAGCCTTTCTCAACCCATTCTTCTCATATTCAAGACGATGTTTCAGATAATTGACCACAGAGCTCCTCAACGAATAGAAAGTGTTGAGACTCAAGAGCTCAGAAAGAAAATTTTCAAAAAGAACTAGTTGAATTGCAAACTTGGTACTTCATATTTAACGCATGGCAGCTGAGTGAGTTAAAATGTGTAAGACTTCTTTGCTGGTTTTTATTGGTTTGATTCAGGCTCAATTTAGGTGAACTGGTCGTGATTTTGAGAGTCTGTAATAAGGAGAATGTGACCCCTTCCCGGAGGCTGGTTTCCTTGTCCACAAACCTGAGAGAAGTCCAATTTCCCCAAAGGTTATTTATGAGGAAATACTGTGATGGTGTATTGAAGAACCCGGCACAGAGCAAACACTCACACATGGCAAATACTATCAACATCACTGAGAATATCATTGCTTTGGTGGAAAACATGGACAGAGACAGGAATTTCAAACCTGAATGAATGTTTTCAACAACTATTAAGAAACAACAATTTGACTGGCCAGCTGTCTGAGCCCTGCCTCTCGAATAGGATTAATTCTCAGTTCACTGTGGACTGCAAGGAGATCAAAGCAGTCAATCTTTAAGGAAATCAACCCTGAATATTCACTGGAAGGACTGATGCTGAAGCTGAAACTCCAGTACTTTGGCCACCTGATGCGAAGAGCCGACTCACTGGAAAAAGACCCTGATGCTGGGAAAGATTGAAGGCAGAAGGAGAAGCAGGCAACAGAGGATGAGATGGTTAGAGGGTACTGCCGACTCAGTGGACACGAAGTTGAGCAAACTTGGGGAGATAGTGAAGGACAGGGAAGCCTGGCATGCTACAGTTCATGGGGCTGCAAAGAGATGGACGCAACGTAGCAACTGAAACACAACAACATTGTCACTGTAGGCAGGATGCTGCGAACTGTAATTTATGAAAAGCCTTTTCTGGTCCTGGATGGTGGTTCTGACTTGGCACTGAGTCATCCGCTGTGCTTTTCTGCTCTTGGTTTTGAGACACACTTTGTGTTTTCTCTCTTACGACAACTGTGCTGTAGTCTCTCCCTACTTACCCATAGTTTAGAGGAAAGAAAAAATCATGGGAAGGAAATGTCATTGAATAGGACTGCAGCAAAATCAACTATTTTGGTAAAGATAATCCAGCTGTGTTCACATATTGTCAGACATCTGTAGAGAAGCTTAAAAAAAATCATTCGAGTCAAACCGTCGGATGTCTGGGCCTGCATGAATGCAAACGCTGCTTGCTTCTTTGAAAATCTCTGACTAAATCTTTACATTTTCAGCCTGATGTTGTGGAGGTGTGGGCGTAGCTACAGAGAGAAATAATTGAAAACTCGCATCTCCTTTGGTGGACAGGAGCACGTTACATGCCGTCCACACACTGAGCTAAATGTGATGCAATTTCACAATTAAAGACTGTCCCAAGGGTTGGTTCTATCTTATTTCCTCACCATCCCAAACAAGACGCTTCCTTCATCTGTGAACTCATGCAGGCAAAGTCATTTGGAAACCGGGGAACAGAGGGAAGTCAACATTTGTCCAAAAAAGTAAAGGAGAGGAAAAAGGCTGTATTTTCTACCCTATAAAGGAACATGCTAGACTTGAGAGCCTGTCATGCTGGTTTACAGTCTCTAACAATGTGACCTGCTCACAAGTGAAAATCAAGTTAAAATGTTCAAAGATTGACAGAAACAAAAACCAGGAGATAAATATTCAAAATCAAAGTAAAGCCATTGAACTCCACACCGCCAACAGTTCAGAGAAATGTTCACTGAGATGTCATTCTTCAGATGCACTTCATCTCTGTGTCAAGTCAATATGTGTGGACTGTTTACAGAGACGGGCCCCGTGTCACCCAGTGTGGTGACGGAGCCTCCCTCCCCAAGCATAATCATCTTTAAGACAATAAAAGGATAACTTCACTATAATGAGTACATTTTGCTATGAAATATTGAAGACGTTTGTATGGAGGGAATACAGCAGAGGTTTATAAAAAGATAACCAGGTTCGATTCCCACTTGCCCCTTGCCACTGTCACACCTCCGTGGAAAGTTTTCTTTTTAAATGCATAATTCCAAGAGAAATTCCATTCTTCCTGAATGCTCTGATCAAAATTGGAAAGCCGCAGGTTAGCTAGTCTCATGGAATCAAAACACAGACTCTCCAACAAACCCCTTCCTCGTTCCCAGAGGGACGGAAAAACACACAATTCACTACCCCTTCCAGCTTTCTCTCTGTCTGATCAAAGTCCCTGCTGACAGTCACCTGGGATGTTCAAACACAGCCTCTAAACGTGTAGGCATATGAAACTTGCACACACGTTTGAAGGTCTCTGCACAACGCAGGACCTGCTTAATAAAGGATCCAAATTCGACATTTTCAGACTCTTAGCTTATTAAACAGGGAAAATGTAAAATGCATGACCTGGATAAAAGAGCCATTCTCCTTACTGGGCTTCTTTGTTCTCAGTGAAAATTAGTTTGGTAACAGCTCCAAGTCCACAGCTGGTGGTGAGACCCACCCCTCCACCATTGGTGGGTACTGGCAAGAGGGTCCCCTCTGCTTGGGAGGGGGCCTGGGCTCAGAGAGCGGGAAGACTGAATTGCTTCTCCTCCAGGGAACAGTGGGTACATCAAGTTAGTTAGTGGACTGTTAATAAAGCTGGATCCCTGAGACCTCGTGGTCCAGCTGGTGGCTCTAACCTCAACTCCGAGATCCAGGGAAGCCGTTGGTGTTCACATTTGCCCACACCAATTAACCTTCTCGAGTGCTATTCCCTACTCAGGGACAAAATGCTGTGTGCACAGGCAAAATGAGGGCTTGGCCAGGCCCTCAGTGGTGATAAAAATCCAGCATATTCTGGTCAACAGCCCACCTCTGGATGGTCGTTTCTTAACTGAATTATAGGGAGGCATTAACCTCTCTTCTCCTCTGAGCTGAAAATGGCCAGGAACATGCTCCAAAAACTCACTCTTTACATTCGATCTGGGCCCCATGTGGAGGGTAGAGAGATCACCTCCTGAATATCTCACCTGGAAACTAACCTGTTGGGCCTTCAGTTCACTTCAGTTCAGTCACTCAGTCGTGTCCGACTCTTTGTGACTCCATGAACCACAGCACATCAGGCCTCCCTGTCCATCACCAACTCCAAGAATTCACTCAAACTCATGTCCATTGAGCTGGTGATGCCATCTAACCATCTCATCCTCTGTCGTCCCCTTCTCCCCCTGCCCTCAATCTTTCCCGGCATCTGGGTCTTTTCAAATAAGTCAGCTCTTCGCATCAGGTGGCCAAAGTATTGGAGTTTCAGCTTCAACATCAGTCCTTCCAATGAACACCCAGAACTGATCTCCTTTAGGATGGACTGGTTGGATCTCCTTGCAGTCCAAGGGACTCTCAAGAGTCTTCTCCAACACCACAGTTCAAAAGCCTTAGAACACGTCATATTCTGCTCGGCCATCAGACTGCAGCAGGGCTTCCCCCATCCACCGGGCAGTTTCTCCCCAATACCAATCTGGGGCCCCACATGCCAGGTTTCCCAGAAACTAACAGCCCCTTAACTCTGTTAGCTGACCATAAGCTCTTGGGCATAGTGACATTAGAGTGGAAAATTAATTGTTCAGGGGAGGGTCACTGCCGTGGGCTTATAGTGAGAAAGGCTCAAGTTAAAATCTTCGAATTGTCCTTTCCCCTTTGACCAAGATTGCTGCAATGTTCCCCTCAACTGGACAAAACCCTAGGCAAATTTCTTTCTGACTATGGGCTCCCAACCTCTGTTTCCTTAGAGCATCTACTTAGAAACCTTGTTACTATAAACTCTTCCTCTGTCCCTTTGGACAGGAATGACTTTACCAAGGACCTGAAATGAATCACTGAAGGAGACTGGTCGGCTTGGTCTCTGTGGGCAGAAGGCACCTAACTCTCACAAGGGACAATTAGCACACCCAGGTGGTCTACTCAAGATGCCCACTTAGCCCCAGAGCTCTCCAGGACCCTGCCACCGCCCCCACTGTTGTTCCAGCAGGGTTAAATTCAAATCTGTCTCCTCTATTACAAGAGTCTCTAATAAAGTCTCCCTTGCCTGTTTTACTCACCTGGTGCAATTTTCTCTTTTGGTTCTGGTGCTGTGACTCAGACAGGACAGGGCTCATTACTGGATCCGAGTTCTCTCACCCAGGACCTGGGGCTGCATCCCTGAAGCCTCTGTTTTCCCTCCTGACTGAGCATGATCCACTGGTGAGTCTGAATCCTGGTCCAGTGACCCGGACGGCAGTCCATTTGAGGCATGGGCAGGACAGTTTTGATTCTCAGGATTCTGAGCTCACTCCTGGGGTGGGTTAGAGTTTCGGGTCTATTTGCTTGAGAAGAATCACTGGTTTAGAAATGGGAAATGCTCATGAGAAATGCTCACTGAGCCTTCACAGGGCTGAACTTTGGTGCCTGGTGTTTTTGTTGTTGTTTTTGTTCAGTTGCCAAGTTGCGTCCGGCTCTTTGCCACTCCATGGACTGGGATTTAGCAGATGCTGTTCCATGCAGAGCATTCATATTGTCTTCACTGCTGTTACTCTGGTGCCACTGTCCCCCACAGGGACTCTGACACTCTTCTGACAGCCTCCTCTGCAGACTCTGTGTCATTTCGATGGTACCAGATGACCACTTCCCTCCTCTTTGGCATGGTTCTGCTGAGATTAATCTGATTTCAATAGAGAAAGGGCAGGGAGACAGCAAAGGACTGGTTCTACTCCAGGTTTCTGGAAGGTCAGTATCACTGTGAGGAGGGAGGACAGAGCGGAAGCTGGGGGCCTGCTGGGTGGGGCGCTCACTGCAGGAAAACTGTCACAGGACTCAGGGGCCGGTGGGATAAGGGAGGGAGAGATGGATGGGTCCCTGATGCGCCCAGATGTGCTGCCAGATGATGGGGAGAGAGGACTGATCGGGGTGCCCGGAGCCCTGGGCTCAGAAGGGAGAAAGTAGGGCAGACTCTCAGAACAAACGTGCTTGGCAACCTTGCAGGACACCTATGGTTAGTAGTAGTAGTTGCAGTTTAATTGTTACATCCTGTCCAACTCTTTTTGACCCCATGGACTGTAGCCCACCAGGCTCCTCTGTCCATGGGATTTCCCAGATAAGAATACTGCAGTGGGTTGCCATTCCCTTCTCCAGGGGATCTTCCTGATCCAGGGATCGAACCTGGGTTTCCTGCATTGGCAGGTGGGTTCTTTACCGACTGAGGCAACAGGGAAGCCTGATATTATGGCTACTTAAAGTAATCTCATTACTTTCAGAATACAGACTCAGGAAAAGATTAGAGAATCCTTAGAATGAGGACTGTTGGGTCCTCTGATTTAACAAACAAGAAAGAATAAATTTTTTTTCAGAATCTCAACTTTTGGTATACATGTGTCTCTTTCACCTTTGAAGACCATTCCTTCCCCTCAGAGGACTCCAAGGAAACCCCAACCATGCACGTGCCTGGGCAGGACTTTCGTGTGTTACTTTGCGGGATTCAGAATGGTATCTGAATCACTGAGCTCTCAGGGCATGTCTGTCTTCATGGCCTCGGTGGAAATGAAAGCAGAATTTCAACTGAAAGTTCTAATCTGTAACGAGATTTCAGGAAGGCTGATGGAGGAGAGCATTCATCAGCTGGCCTTCCAAAGCTGCAGCACTCCTAGGTTAGTTTCAGATTTATTCGCTAATCCGGCTAACACCTATTACTTGACAATTTTCTCATCAAAAAGCCTCACTGTCACTCAATAATTTCAAGCATGTGCGAGTGCCTCAGTGGAGCCCGAACCAGGACTATGAACAGTGGCAATCCTTTTGTCAACTCAATTTTTAATGGCGTCTTAATTTTTCATGGACTTCGCCACCGGGTTTCGCCTTGACTCCTTGGCCCTGGGAGCTCACACAGCTTTCCAGTGCTCTGGGCAGCAAAGCGCTGAGTGATCCCTCTCTCTTCGCTCGCTAGTCAAGTGTAAAGAGCATCTGAGCTCATTCCGTCAGATTCCTTTGCAAACAGTACGCGTCTCTGGCGGGGACGATTCCAGGTCAGCGCACAGGTTAAGTGAACAACCTCACAAATGCAGAAATGACACAGGAGGACAAGACACCAATTCCAGAGGGCGGCAGTTTCCGGGGAGGTAATCAAGCCCCCGCCCCTGCATCACCTTTCCCCACCCGGGGCTTCTGCCTCTCCCAGGCATCCATCTGGACTCGCCCTGGGAGCGTCACTTTCCCTTTGCCTGGAGCCCGTGGCTCCTAAGAGGACCATTTGGGAAGACACCTCCTCACTGGACCTTCAGTCTCCTCCTTTCAGAGGAAGGAAAGTCACTTCTAATTTCCTATAGAGATATTCTACGGAGGCTCTGTCCCAGTGCTGGCATGTCAAGTTCTGACAGTCAATATGTTATTTTTCAATGAACTAATGTAGTTCATTAACCCTGCACAACTGACAATTAAGAGTGCTGGAAAGCTTTGCTTTTCTTCATACCCTTTTTAATTGCAAGAAAAGTTGTGAGGGGGGTGAGCAGTGGCGGGGGGGTGGGGGTGGGTTGTATGCAAGGCTGTCTTCCTTCCTGATTCTGAATTCCAGACAAAGGGATTTTCGCATTTGTTAATCCAATTTGCTTCTGAAATTGCCAATATTTTTAAAAGACATTTTGCATAAAATTGGGGGGAGGGTGGGGTGGGTGGTACAACACTCATTTTTTTAAAGTTTGAATTTAGATGCATGCGTCTACAAATACAGCCCAGTTCTGTGTTAGAGACAGGGTCCTTGGTGAATTCTCACAGGGAACGTCTCTGGAAACTGGCGCAAACAGACCAGAGCAGGACATTTCCTGTCAGGGTATCAGTGGAAGGGGTCCCCCCAGTGGTCCACCTCCTCCAGCCCCCGAGGTCTGCTGTCTCCTTACAGCCAAGTTCAGCACCCATCGCCCCCTTGCCCATGGCCAGACCTCTGTCCCAGAGAGCCAGCTCTGCTTCTTCTCAGGAGTCCCTGGGGGCACCCATGCAACCTGTGCCTTTCCTACAGGCCCACCTCCCATCCCGTGCCTGGGGACACCTCTGTTTACACAGGACACTGGCTGCCTGGCCTCTAGAATCCCAGCAGGCTCTGTCCCCACATACAGACCAGGTTGTTCCCAAGGCCGGTGAGTCTAGGGATTTGGGGCCCCATACTGCATCCCTTCAAGACAAAACTGGGACCCAGATACCCTGGCCATTCCAACAAGGCTTGGCTTGTTGGTGTAGCCATCATCATCACCATTCTTGTCATCATCACCATCATCACCAACAGTCAGAGCTCCGAGGCCAAGAGGTGTGCGGGGGAGGAGTGCAGATCACTGAGGGGCACATGGGGCCAGAGGACCACTGCGCCGACCCTAACGAGGCTTCTTCCATCACTGCCATCATCACATCACTGTCACTGCCATCACCAACATCACCATCACAGCTGCCGCCTCCATCGTCACGTCACTGCTGCTACCACTGTCACCATCATCAGCACCACTGTCACCACCACGGCCGCTGTCATCGTCACCTGGCTGCTACTGCCATGTCACCACCATCATCACCACCATCACCACCCTCATCATCACCGCCATTGTAACTGCCACCTCCATCGTCACATCACTGCCATTGTCATTGTCACCACCATCCCCATCCCCACCACTGTCACCGTCACATCACTGCCGTCACCAGATTTTCTCATAGTGGCTCTGTCTCTGCTACTGTCTCTGGCTTTCTCCACATTGGTATTACCTTTAACAGAGCTCCTTGAAGGAGCATAGATAAGCCGCCCCTCCCTCCAGAGCCGGCACTGGCAGCCGTGAAGTTCTGATGAGCAAAGGAGATGCTGTCAGTCTCCAAGGTACTCGGAAAAGCTGGACTGCAGTGGCCACGGCTGCAGAGTCTGTAAAGACTCATTGTTTCTCGACGAGCCGCATGGTGACTGCAACAAGGGAGGCTGGTCCACGAACTCCATGTAGGTACCAATTGCTTTCAAATGACTGTTTCGGCGGAGACTGTAAACATTTGTTTGCCCTCTTTTAAAGAAAATTCACACTCTGAAAGAGGAACTCTGGTACAAAGAGCCTCTTGCCAGTCAGTAATTTTCTGACAAATTAAAACACCGATTTTCCTTTGTGTGGTGAGTTTCCATTTATTACCCTATTGTGAATCCAGACTTCTCCTTCTCTGGGTGTTAACTTGCTCACTCTTAGGAGAAGTTTTCCTATTATTCTCAGAAGTGTCGCTTCATTTAAAGAACAACTGTGTATTCACATAAGTATATATAATCACACTAATAGTACATGCAACATACAGGGCACACTTCCTGTGCTAAGGACACCTGGGGAAAGTTCCTCAGAGACCTCCTCTTGGGAGCTGCCTCCCCTGCATCATGTCTTCTGTAGATGCACAAGCTTTTTGTGCATCCATTTTGCTCGAGGCTGTCTTTAGTATTCCAAAGTCCATTAATTTACATTATGGTGACTTAAAAATAATATAGCTGAGCACCTTCAGCAGAGTTTCTCAGCTGAGCACTCTTGGCCATCTGGCTGGACCATTCTTTGCTGTGTGGGTGGCCTTGCGCTCCTAGGAAGTTTAGCAGCATCCCTGGTCTCTACCCACTCGATGTCAGTAGCACACTTCCCCAAGGTGACAACCAAGAATGTTCTCAGGGATTGCTAAACAATCCCTGGTTGAGGCGGGGTGGCGGTGGGGAGGGGGGTGGTGTAAAATCAGCTCTTGAGAACCAGACCTACAGTAAAACCTCACATTCTTACATAACTTGGTGATTTTACAACGGCCAAATGATTTTCACCTACACGTTACCAACACATTCTACTTAGAAGTGGGAAGGTCCATCCATCCTTAAAGTCCAGAGATGGTGAAGTCAACACATATGCTGGGCAGCTGGTTCCTGAGGGTTTTCCAGGTAAGTGATGTTAAAGCCATCCATCCATCCATCCATCCATCCATCCAGCCATCCATCCATCCCTACCTCTCCATCCATCCACCCATCCTTTATTCATTCATCCAATCATCAAGCCATTAATGCATTCATCACTCATCCATCCATTCATCCCTCATCCATCCATCCTTCACCCATTCACCCATCATCCACTAATCAATTCATTTATCCCTCATCCATTCATTCTTCATTCATCTATCATCTGTTCATCTATCCACTCATCCCTCATCCACCTATCCATCCTTCATCCACACATGTCTGTTTGGCTACTTCACACCTGCCAGGACTCATGCTTCAGATGAAATTTAGGACTAGATACAGGTCTTGAGGAAGTAACTCACAGTTGAGCACAGTGGCTATCTGAGGGGTGGTACCATCCCGAAGAACAGTTTTGGAAATATATGGGCACATTCTGGTTATTCCACATCTGGTTGCTCTGAGCAGTTTGTGGGCAAAGACTTGGATGCCAAGGTGTTCTGCAAAGCCTGAGAAGTTCTGTCTATGCATAGTGGTATGGCCCACTGTCACATCCTGCAAGTCTAGAATTATTTGAGCCTAGAGTTTAATTTTACATATAAACATCACCTGGTTTGGCAGGGTTTTAAACTACAATGAATTTTTCAGGAGTGAAATTGCCACAGAAACAGAAGGAAGGCTGTCCTTTGGGTTGCCAGAACTTTCTAAGAGTTCTTCACCATCAGAAAATCAATGTGGAGCTGAGGCCCTTGTGTCAACTATCAAACATGCCCGTGTCCAGAAACATTTGCCCTCGTCACCCTCCCAGGGGTTCCACAAACAAGTCACAGGTGCCTCGCCTCACCTCCTCTACCTCCTGAGAGTCTGGTGCAGAGCTGTCATTGACTGGACACTCCTTACAATGTTTGAGTGGATGGAACATTAGAGAGGGTCACGCAGCCCTGGGACTGAAAGCTTCTACCAGGTGGAGAGGAAAGGAAGCCCTGTAGGTGCCCCACCATCTGCTTCTACCACCTTGGGGTGTCAGGACCACTCTGGCCCAAGGATGCTTTGCAGTGAGCATGGGTAGGGTGTGCTGTGGCTGGGGTCCATTCCAGAACTCTTTCTCACAACCACATGAGGGTTGGATGATACTTAAACTCGAGGGACCCAGAGGGAGGTTGTGGCTGATCTGGTGTGTGATTCTGAATGAGTGTGTGATGCCCTGGTGGAAGGCAGGGTCCTCAGTGGGCAGATGAAGAAGATGGAGTAGCTGAAGTCCTGAACATACACTAGCCACAGGCCAGGCCTGCAGAGGGGGTCCTCAACTGAAGATGGATCCCTCCCTGCAAAGTCCCTGGTAGGGACGGAAACCAGGTACCTGGCTGGTTAGCCCCTGGCTGTAACCACAAGCAGGGTCATTCCCATGAGAGTTTTAGGACCAAATGCAGGCCACTTGGATGGACTTTTCCATGTTTCAGACTGTATCCCACAATCCCATTAAGGGAGACAGATAAATTGCTTGGCTTTTAATAGAAACAAACCTACAGTCTGCAAACTCTTCCTCCATGGTGCCAGGTGCTTCCCTGGACCTGGCCCCACATGGGTACCCCATGAAACCAGGGCTATTAGCATCCTCCTCAAATTGAAATGTATACTGAACAAGGGTGAGTCCAGCTATGCGTCCAGGGCCTCACGGGGAGCAGGATGGGAGGGGTATGAACACAGACACCACAGGCTGCCACCCTGTCTGGCTCTCTCCCCTCCCACTCTGCCCCTCCAAAGTGAAATCTGAGTTCCCTCGCTGTGAACCTGGCTCTCCAACCCCCACTAACAGCACCATCCCACCCCTGAAAGATGAATGCTTCAACCTGACAATTTCGAGAACTATAAATTGTTCGTGTTCCTAGATATCAAATGATGACATTAAAATTACTTAATTTAATATCCTCAATATACTCTTTCATTGCTTTTTTCCCCCCCCTCTTCCTTTCAAAAGTCTTACAGCTTGTTATAAACTGGGATAATTACTTCCCAGTAAGTTAGATCTTCGCTTCTTCATTTGCTTCTTAATAAAACCCTTTTCTATACAGTTAGCTTGGGAGAGGACACATCGTGAGTCAAATTTGAAGATGTTGCAGGATTAAATTAAATGCCAGCTCTGTGTTTGCTGCCATGTATTATTACAGAAGGAAGTGAGTTGCAGCGGGAGTTGGGGTGTGAATAGATGGAGGGGAAGAATGGAAAGAAACAAGAGTTCCTGGTTTTTCTCTTTTCATCGCACCCCATCCTCCCTCTGTCTTGTCTGATTTCTCAGGGTTTCACCTCCTGAATCACGTACCATGTATGCATGACAAGCAAAGCTTTTGCACTTATCAAAAGAATGTAGCTGAGGATTAATTGTGAAGGAAGAGCCAAGCAACACCCCTGATTTCCCTGCCTTCCTTCATGGGGAAGGTGGAAAACCCTTCCACAACCGCAGAAATTTGGAAACGGAATACATCAGAACACACACAGCAAGCCCACCTGATAAGATGCTTCAACAACCAACTCTACCTTCGAGATTCATTAACCAAGGCGACTTACCGAGCCTGCCCCAGAATGTATTATTCACAGGAGAAGAGCCGCGTTGATAAATATGGAAACCTTGCCTATTCTGCAGGGTGTGAGTGCTTTTACATAAACTCCCACTAGGATTAGCAATCTTTTCAGAAATCAAACGACACACATAAAGCTACTTAAAGTCTGGCTTTTCTTCTCCATCAGGCAGTGTAAAGGAATCTCTAAATGAGGAACTAAGATCCATTACAGGCCAGTGGAATCAGGCATCATCTTGTATAATTTTCCGACACATGAGATTAATTCCAGAGACGCCTGGAGCTCGATGTGTAAATTCACCCACTGGTTTGCGGGCTCAGCCTGGCAGGACGAAGAGGTATGCATTTGATTGCAACCTGGGCACAAAACAGTGACAGTCACAGAGCTCTAAGTGGGGCCTGAGCTGGTGACAAACAAATAAACAAATGGCATTAGATGTCCAAGGGTGCCTGGTCGTTGGGCCAGGGCCAGGGCAATTTTCTGGAGGATGCAAAATGAGTGTATGTTAGGCTGATGATTGAATTTACACTTTTTAAAGTGAACTTAAGTGTTGGGCAATTATCTGGATAATTAATTTTCAAATGGCTTCTGCCTAAATCATCTAAGTGCCCATTAGTTAGGGAGAGGCTAGAGGAGGAGGTCAGGTCTTGGGGCAAGCAGCAGTGGAAGACCTGGTCACTTGGGGGTCAGTCTCTCCTGAGGATGGACCCTTGGGAGAGCAGACCAGCCTGGAGGCTAGAGGTGGTGGTGGGGGGAGGGCTGGGGCGAGAGCTCCTGTCATGGGCTCAGGCCAAATCCTTCCCAGGAATTGTCTTTGTGATAGGACCGTTGGCCAGGAGATGCATGTATGTCCCTCTGATCCTCCAGTGACACAGTCATGTTTCAGAGGTTAGGGGCTGGTACAAACCACACTCCATTGCAGGGAAAACTGACCTACTTGAGCACCAGGGGTGTTTGGGGACAGGCCCAGTGCTCCATCCTTTGCCTGGGATGACGGGGTTGGGGGTGGGTCTCTGCTCTGGGTTCAGGCCTGTGTGTGTGCATCCTTGGGTCTTGTTTAGGCTCCCTGGGAAACACCAGTTTCCCATCCCCACTGGTCTAGAGTTTAAAGCTTGGGGTCTCACAAGGCCCCAGTCCTGACTGGGGGAAGTGTGACCCCATGGAAGCTTGGGGTCTTACAAAGGCCCAGTCCTGGGGAGGGTGGTGATCCCATGAATGGAGTTCATACAGAGACAGTCCTGACTCACAGACTCAGGTTCAACATGAACAAACACAACCACAGAGGACTATTTTGGAAATGTCCAAGATTCCACTAAGACACTCTCAGTCATAATGGCATCATCGTCAACACTGTAGAAATTAACACACCCTGGTTTCCCAGTCTAAATAGGTGTGTGGGTCAGTCAATGACCAGCCCTGCTACAAACTGCTCACCCCTCAAAACAAAGCCTAAACAGTTCCTGCCCTTTAATGACAGGGACACTGAAATAAAGCATATTCTGAACTGATTAGAGAAATTACTTCATTAAGTACTATGGAGTACCACAGAATCTATGCAGCTCTTAAAAACAGATGTCAAAAACTATGTGCAACATGGGAAATAGCCACAGTCGATAGATAAGTTGGGGCAAACCAAAATGGTGTGGAATAATTTCACTTTTGTAGGTTTAATGAAAAAGCCTAGAAAGGATATCTGTAGATTATTGGTGATTTTACATCTTAATTCTTATCCATTTTTATTAAAATTTTCTACCATTGATATGTACTACTATTAAAATAAGTTTTAGAAAGCAATAAAAGTTGTTGTAATCCTTCCTTTTCCTCTTGTTAGGAGACTGTGAAAAATGGTCATTTAAGAAAGATGGACTTTAGGTTCAATTAAGAAGTCTTTGCCAGGTCACATGAGATAGAGCCTGGGACTCAGAAGGCAGGATGGAGGATCCTTATTAGCAGAGGGACCTGGGGGACAGGCAGTGTAAAGAGTAGCTGCTCAGAGAGCTGGGAGAAAACTGAGAACTGAAGGGGATGTAAATGAATGGCTTTAATTTCTGCCTTCCTTGGGTTTGGTGGCAGCCTGCCCGGCCATCCGTATTGACCTTTGCTGCCAGGTCCCTCCCCCAGGGGAGATGAGTGTGCCAGACTGCAGGCCTCTGAGGACAGCCTTGGCTGAGGTTAAAACTCGGGTGCCCCTCAAGGCAACAAAGATTAAGCCTGGATGTCCCCCAGCCCCCATGCAGCCCACCACTGTGGGCAGATGCAATCCTGATCCCACTGGCTTCCCGGGAGGCCGTGTGTGAAGTGACAGAAGTTAATGAGAATCCAGATTTTTAAAAATGGTGGAGCAAACCATTGCATATTCACGACCCAGCAGACCTTTCACATGACCTGCTGCATAATCAAGTTGCCGCGGCTGTCTCCCAATGAAAATTTAAATATTTCAGGACTTTTTGATTTCATTTTGTTTTTTTGTGTGTCTGCTGTTGTTGTTATTATTATTGCTATTTCTCCATCACTAAACTCAAAGATCGACCTAAACAAAAAAAGACAATAGCCTTTTCAGAGTACCAAAAAAAAAAAAACAAAAACCCTTGGATGTGTGTGGAGTGCCTGTTTGTATATTCATTAAGCAGAGCTGCACATGCACACAGGGAAAGTTCACCGTAACGAGGTTCAGCACAATCATGGTCTCTGAGGCTCGGCTATCTGAGTTAGTTCCTCCCAGCAGCATGGTGATAACGCAGGACCGACTATCCCTCCAGCTCCTATAGCAGCTCAGAGCAGCCTTTGTCCTTTTAAAGCACCCATTGTCTTCCCAGAGAACACAATAGGTGTTTATTGCATGGAACCCCCAACACAAATGGAAATAAAAAACACATTCTGGAGGAGATTAGAGGAGCCTGCGATGTGATGTATGATTAACCGTGTTCTGTCGGGGTGTGAGCAGCAAACAACGATGAACAACCCACATTTCTAGCGTTTCTTTTTTTCCTCCATTAATTTCTACATTCGGCTCATAAAATGTTCACATAATGCCTTTCTGGTCTGGGAGAGTGCAGGTTTGTTTAATAAAAAATCTCTCAAGGAAACTGTGAAAGCACCTTCTTCAGAGTCAGCAGAAGGTGAAACAAGCCCCTCAGTGATGGCAACCCTGGACACATGGAGGGGTCCGGTGCCAGGCTTCTCAGGGATGAGCACTGGACCACCCACGTTTCAGACCCTTCAGGTCCATCTAAATTGGTTACACAGGGAAGTCAGTGTCAAGTGAAGGGAAGAGGTATGAACATAGAACTGAGGACAGAAACTGGGGAATGCAGGGGATTTCAGACAAAGGAGTTAACTCCCTGGTGACAAGGAAACAAGGGAAGTAGAAAAATGAGGGAAGTGGAGCATCGGGGAAAAAAGAGTGATGGAAAGGAAAAAGAACAAGCGAAGAAAGCAGATCAGAGAATGAAACAGGGAACATTAAAGACACTGAATGATGAAGGGCAGATAAGAAAAAGGCACATGGGAAAAGACGTGACAACAAAATAAGTGAAACTCTAATTCAGAAAACATGACTAAAACTGAAAGACCAAAGAAAAACAGGAGCCATATGAGCAGGAGGTACAGGAGGCAGAAAGATTCATGAACAGCACCAAAGAATTCATACAAATCAAGCACAAGTACTTTGTGTTTGAGAACACAAGTACTTTGGTGGGAAAAAATAAGCAAGTAAACCCAAAAAGATAACTAATTTACAAAGAAAAAACAAATGGTCAATAAATTAGTGGCAATACATCTTCAGTACACAGGAGGCAATGGCAACCCTCTCCAGTACTCTTGCCTGGAAAATCCCATGGATGGAGGAGCCTGGTAGGCTGCAGTCCATGGGGTCGCTAAGAGTCGCGCTTGACTGAGCGACTTTACTTTCACTTTTCACTTTCATGCATTGGAGAAGGAAAGGCAACCCACTTCAGTATTCTTGCCTGGAGAATCCTGGGGACAGAGGAGCCTAGTGGGCTGCTGTCTATGGGGTCGCACAGAGTTGGACACGACTGAAGCGACTTAGCAGCAACAGCAGCATCTTCAGTAATGATGGCACATAAAAATGTAAACAAACCTTTTGTCTTCCTTCACAGGTCTTCCCCTAGTGAACCAGCAGAAATGGGTCTACCTGTGGCCCCGACATGCTGGGATTCCTACAATTAGTGAATGTTCACACCTGCTGGGCTTTCTGAGGGCACCTCAGCGACAGGTGTGACAATCCTTAGACATATTCTGAATCTTTAGCCCCGTGACTCAACCTCAGGGAAATGATCAGAAACTCATGAAAAACATGCAAAGGATTGTTATTCTCCCTAATAAAAGGTGGAAACAAGCTAACTTTCTAGAATAAGGTGAATAATTTAAACAGTAATAATGTTTAAAATAATCCATATGATGGAATATTTATGGAGTTGTGAATGTTTGATGACCTGGAAAGTTGTGAGATGAGCCGAACAAAAATGTTTGTTTGAAAGCGTAACTCCTGATTTGGTTTAAAATTGTTTTAAACTATGGGTGTGATTAAAGTGTAAAGTATTTTCATTGGAAAACTGACTTTCATAGTGTGTGCTCAGTAGTGTCCAATTCTTTGTGACCCCATGGACTGTGGCCTGCCAGGCTCCTCTTGTCCCTGGGATTCTCCAGGCAAGAATACTGGAGTGGGCTGCCATTTCCTGCTCCAGGGTATCTTCCCAACCCAGGGGCTGAACACATGTCTCTTGTGTCTCTTGCATTGGTAGACAATTCTTTACTGCGAGCACTGCTTGGGTGATCTTGACTTTCACAGGCAAAATAATTAGTCATTTATTTACTTGCATAGCATTAAATCTTGCTCCCCGATGTCTTTTTAAACATACAATTGAAACAAGGTAAATTTATGAAAGTAGTTTTCAGAAAAATAGCAGTTGGCTATTAGGTCTAAGAATTCTTTTATAATTAATCCTCTTGGCCAGTGGTGCCTGGTCTGTGGCAATCCTTCTCTTCCCTAATTCAATTATGAGAGTCTATGTTTCTAGGTAATCTCAGTAAAACTCATCCTTCCAAATATCACCCACACTTCCTGATCTATTTGGGTGTGAATAAGATCACAAGTTTCTACATTCTGTAAGTCAATATCTGATTAATTGTTTTGCTTATGAAAATTACTACTTTCCCAGTTTAAAAAAACCTTTACACTGTAATCATATTTAAGTGTGGAATATGAACCATATCATTTTCCTAAAAAAGTCTGAGAGTTTTTCATCTTTCATTTTTAGCATCTTTCATTTCTTTCTCTCTCTTTTTATAGTCCAGTACCCAGTGACAAACTTTATTAAATATATTTGCATTTTATTGTCTCTCTTTTATTTAGACATATGTATTCCACTGTTTTTATATTTATCTTTTAAAAAATTATTGAGGAATAATTGACAAATATAGCTGTATATATTTAAAGTGTTAATGGACTTCCCTGGTGGATCAGATGGTAAAGAATCTGCTTGCAATGTAGGATACCTGGGTTCGAACCCTGGGTTGGGAAGATCCCACTCCAGTATCCACTCCAGTATTCTTACCTGGAGAATTCCATGGACAGAGGAGCCTGGCAGGCTCTTTTTGCAAAGAGTCGGACACAACTGAGTAATGAACATTTTCACTTTTCAAAGTGTTACTAGTCTTTTTTCAACTGGTCCTAGGACTAAGCAATTGTAAATAAGCTGCCCAAGATCCCCTGGTCTCAATGTCTGTCTGTCTGATGCATTGTAATGAATCTCCAGGTGCCAGAGGGAATGAGATGCAGAGATAAGGACTCTTCTGGAAGAGAAAGATGCCGAAGATTTTCCCAGACCCCGTCCATCAGAGACAAGGGGTAGGGCTAGCCACCCGCCCCCACATCAAATCCCGAAGGTATGAGTCAAGCCAGGAGCCACTGCCTTGAGCACCAGACTCAAGGAATATGTACATAATCCGTGGGGAATGCCCTGCATTTTGCAGCAGTTTACTTCTGCAATGTGTCTCCCCCTACCATTTAAAAAATTTAGAACAAGCTAAATATAACATGAACCAGGTGGATTTGAAGATGGTGAGAAAACCACATCTTTGGAGCTAAAATTGACATCGTCATGGTCCCTGAGCCGAGTGCTGACTTGTAGGAGGCAGGTGAAAGAGGGATGGAGAGGAAAAGATGGAAGGAGGCGGGGACATAACAGTTCTCTCTCAGAATCCAGCCCTTCTGTCATTAGCACTTCTGTCTTCCAGTAGGTAGGCATGTACGGATGTGAGAGTTGAACCATAAAGAATGCTGAGCATCAGAGAACTGATGGTTTTGAATTGTGGTGCTGGAGAATACTCTTGAGTATCCCTTGGACTGCACAGAGATCAACCATCAATCCTGAATATTCATTGGAAGGACTGATGCTGAAGCCGAAGCCCCAATACATTGGCTACCTGATACAAAGGGTCGACTCATTGGAAAAGACTCTGTAGCTGGGAAAGATTGAAGGCAGGAAGAGAAGAGGACAACAGGATGAGATGGCTGGATGGCATCACCGACTCAATGCATATGAATTTGAATGAACTCTGGGACATAGTGAAGAACAGGGAAGCCTGGTGTGCTACAGTCCCTGGGGTCTCAAAGAGTTGGACACGACTTAGTGACTGAGCTAGGGCTTCCCTGGTGGCTCAGAGGGTAAAGCATCTGCCTGCAAGGTGGAAGACCTCGGTTCGATCCCTCGGTTGGGAAGATCCCCTGGAGAGGGAAATGGCAACCCACTCCAGTACTTTTGCCTGGAGAATCCTGTGGAAGGAGGAGTCTGGTAGGTTATAGCCCACGGGGTCGCCAAGAGTCGGACACGACTGAACGATTTCATTTTTCACTTTAGTGACTGAACAACAACTGCCTTTCAGGGACCCTTGTCAGGTTCAGTCCTGGTAGGGGCACTCCTGCTACCCACCTGGAAGGGGCTGGTCCCAGGGTAACCAGGTAGAGTCAGCCTGGGCTTGGCCAGCCAGACCCTTCCTCCAGAGATGGAGTCTTGAATATTAATTGGTGCCTGCGTGGGAGGGTTGTGGGCACATTGTGAGGCTCCAGGCAGGCCAGGCCAACCCCTGCTGCTTCCACAGCCCCTGATGGCCTGCATACTCTGATTGCTAGAGATGCCAGAGTCACTTGTAATTCCTACAGTGAGGAGCAGGAAGGAGTGGAGGGAAAGAAATGAATGGGATGAAGCATTCTGGGCACCAAGAGGGGTGTGAAGAGTGCTTCCTTAACATACACACACCACACGCAACGCCCAGTCCTGCAAACCTGGCCCGTAACATAAAGGGAAAGAGTTGTAGCCTTCAGATACGTTCATGTTAATAACTTAGGCAGCAGTCCTGTCTCAAAATTAGTATCTGCTCCAGAGGCTCCCAGCTTCTCTTGTAAAAATAATGGCAGTTAATAGGGAAGGGCTGTCATGCACCCCGACTCCAGGTACCGTTGTGTGACAGCTCTGTGATCGGGAGAAGAAAGGTATGCAGAGACAAAAGGAATAATTACCATGAGCCACCAGCACCAGCCCTGGATTTAAATGTTTAAATGTTTTAATTTAAAAGAACAATGGCGCCTTGAAGTGTCTTCACAACTGGTACTGACAACCTGCCATTTATTAATCAGTGTTAAATAACACGGCTCCGGGTTTGACACCAAACATCAGATGATGTGTGATGATCCCGAAAATAGCAACCGTGTCCTAAAGCTGATTTCCAAATGACTCTGGCATAACAAGGAATGTTTACTGCACCGATTAGAGGGTGTCAGTCACTCTTGTGGTAATCACAGTCCAGGGGAGTGAGACTTAAGTGTGCGGAGTCTTTTAGTAAATCCAGGTGCTTTGCACACAGGTAGTGAAGTGGATGGTCCTTGCCCCACCCCACCCCATGTCCTCCGCCTGTCTTTTGTCCGTAGAAAAACTTTAGCCAAAGAATAAGTTTAATCAGAGAAGTGAGAAAATGCAGAAACAAAGGAAAACAAAGGAACCCAAATAATAATAATGCAGTCATTAAGCACAGTCAAGGACCTTTAGTTCCTCCTCTAGGGATATGGATAATATTCTGAACTATCTCCCATGAGATGTCTCACAGGTACTAAACACCAGGTGGAAGAAGTTAACTACACGATGACCGAACTGCAGCCATGACATGAAGCTGCCACAATTCTGAGAACTGGGAACAAACTGCAACTGAAGATTAACTGTACCGAAAGCAACCAAGATGACACTTTTTAGACCATTGATGACCAATTTCAAGATGACTGTCAGAGCTGATTATGCAGTTTCTTCGTGGAGTACCCTCCCTTTGTCTATAAAAGCACTTATCCCCTGATTGTCAGTGGGAGGAGTCAGCCTTTGGACAGATATCCGCCCCCTCCCCCACCAACCCCTACCCTGGATGCCAGCATCCTAAATAAAGCAAACTTTCCTTTCCACCAACCTGGCCTCTTTAATTGTTTTTGAGCGGTGAGCAGCCAGACTCCACTTCTGGTAACAGTAGGGCTTGGGGCATTCCAGCCATGGCTCACAGGACAAAGACCATTTAAAAAAGGCAAATTACTAAGACAGCGGTTCTCCATCAGGGGCTGTTTGGTCTCCAGGAGACACCAAGCAATGTCTGGAGACATTTTTGATTGTCATTCTGGGGAGGGGGAGGTGGTGCTGCGTCATCTGGTGGGTGGGAGCGGGGTCTACTGGTGAACACTCTCCAGGGCACAGGACGCCCCCCCACCAACCCCGCAGAGAATGATCCAGCCCCCAATGTCAACAGCATCCAGGCTGAGGAACCTCACAGGGCTGAAACCCAGAAAATGCATTGTCACAAGTGTGTGTTTCTTCTAATCAGCAAGAAGATGGTTAAAAATCTTCTTTGCTACTTATTTTTGATAAGGGACTACACTTTCACAACCCCAGGGCCGCCCTGACCCCCTTACTTCTATCTGGAATTCACTGACAGTGGCTGAGGCTCTGATGAATGCAGGTTAACGTCCAGCATTTTGTATCTCAGTCTCCGCAATGCAAACTCCCGATCCAGAGGCAAGCCACTTAAACGCAGGTGCATGTACGCCCCCAGAGGGAGAAAGCCCTGAAACACCCCAGTGGGCCCATTGGAAATGCCACTTTTACTTAAAATGGTGGTTAGTTCTGCAGTAATTTTATTGGAGTTCTCAAAATCTGTTATTACCTTTAGAACAAACATTTTCTCAGCAGGATGATAAGCATAAAGGATACAGAGAGCTTTCATCGATCTGACAAGGATGATGTTTGTTTAACAATATGTTCTGAAGGTACGGCATTGGGAGGGTCTCATGTTGGGCCACGTTCGATCTAAGTCAGTGACACAAGGTTCTCCACCCAGTGCCAGCCAGCTCTCCCTGCTAGTGGTCTTTGCAAAAAGTGCACTAACATGGCTTTAAAGGCATCTTGAATAAATCCTCGTTTACTTGCTCAATTTAGCAAAGACTGATAAAATCCATCCTGCTAATTAGTAGCAGTGAAACAGTAATAACTGTGTCTGAAAGCCAGGCTGTGCTTGCTCCTAGGTGGTCCCCTGTGGGGGTTGGAGGTGAGCTCTGGGCCGTCGCTCATAAGGACACCCAGACACACAGGACAATCTCTGAACAGGGCTTGTGTTTCCTGATAACACATTTTCTAGTTGACGGGGTGGGGGTGGGGGCAGGAAACCTGGGTCAATACACTGCAAAATGATTTTTTTTTGACTCTTCTTTTATGAACCAAATGGTGACAAAATGGTAGTGGGAAGAGGGAGGTTTCTCTTTTTTGGTCCATACAGTTCATCTGCTGACCGGCCATGAGGGCCTTGCCCACTTCTGGTCAGCTCATCCTGTGGTCCTGGCCCCACTCTCAGCCCTGGGGTGTGAGGATCTGCCCACTGGGGCTGTGATCTGTGGTCCTCAAGGATGGCAGACTCATTTGGAAACAAGGGGCTGGTGAGAAAGCCCCTTCTGTCTCCTGTTCCCAGTAAAATCCCTGATTCTAGACTGAGCCCCATCTCTGTCCACCTTGCCTGAGGACACACACTTCAGCTCACGCGAAGGCCTGGACCACACCAGGGTTTCTGCTCTGAGGCAGCATTTCAAATCACCAAGCCCAGGCCTGCACACTCCAAGGAGGTGCTCCCTACTTTGAGAAGTGCAAAGAACCATATCTTTTCACTCCAAGACTGAAGCTAGAGAAAGAAAAGTCTTTGCAGTTCTATGTGAATGCAACAGAAACTTTTGTCTCATACTCAGTTCTGTGCCGATGGCTTCACGTCTTTCACAGGTGCCTGCAGGTGCGCTCACCTGGCCTTTCCCCCAAAATACGTCCTTGCAGAGGCAGTTCATTGTCTCCTGACATGGGACCACACTCCCTACCCTGTGTCAGCAAAGCACATGGCAACCTGGGACACCTGGTTCCCCAAAGGTGCTCTCTTAATCCTTTAAGGTCTCAACAGTTCTCAGGATGAACATGTTCTATCATTGGCAGAGAGCTGATTGTCTCTTCAGTGATTTTCTGGTTGAACTTCGCCTTCTTTTCATTTGTCAATAATTGTGAGTGTAATTCCTGAAGTTTCCAAAAACACTCTCATCATCTTCATGAAATGCAGCATTTTTGCATTATTTTGTACTGTAATTTTGTGATCAACTTACATTGCAATTATGGTTTATTATATGCCACTTGCAACACTGGGCAATCGGTTAAGACTGACCTAAGGAGAAGGTGCATCAGGCAGCGACCAGCAGAGGAATTCAGCACACGAGTGCTCTGTACAACGAGGACCTTCTCTGCCCCCAAAAGCCTTGTAATGGGGGTGGGGGATGGCGGGAAATAGTGTTGGGGTGTGAAGGCCCACTCCCTGGGGCTGTGATGGGTGGTCCCCAAGGATGGAACCACTCATCCTCCCTTCTGTGTACTTGCCAGCTGCTATCCCTCCTAGCTATTGTTTTTGTTCAGTCATTAAGTCATGTCTGACTCTTTGTGACCCCATAGACTGCAGCACGCCAAGTTCCTCTGTCCTTCACTATCTTCTGGAGCTTGCTCAAACTCATGTCCATTGAGTTGGTGATGCCATCTAACCATCTCATTCTCTGTCACCCCCTTCTCCTCCTGCCCTCAATCTTTCCCAGCATCAGGGTCTTTCCCTGGACGGGGATGCTAAGCTCCTCCCTCTGAACCAGGACTGGCCACTGACTGCTCTGACCAACAGAATGCAGAGCAAGGGGTGCCCGGTTCAGGAGTCAACTTCCATCTAGGCCTCTGGTGAGGCTGTCTTTTGGGGACACAAACAACCACTATGAACCTAGTCTCCAAGCTGTGAGAAACCTGAAGCTCCAACCCACAGCCCCAACCAATTTCCCAGGTGATGACCATGCGTGCGCCATCTTGGATGTCTGGACTCACAGCCTGGGGAGACCCCAGCCGCAACCACCATCTGACTGCAGGTGCCAGGGAGCCCCCATGGGGAACCGTCCAGCCAAGCCTGTCCACAGATGGGCATCCTACCACAGTCCCACAGGACAAGGAAGATGCTGTGTCTCGGGGCCTCTGCATCTGTGGAGGTTTGTTTGTAGGAACAGACAACCAAAACGCACACATCAACACTCTTCTGGATGCTCGCTCTTAATAGACAGGCCCGCATCTTCAATAACATGACTTCAAGTGTCAAGATTGTTTTGACCATTTTGACAAAAAGTCAAACTATTTTTCCAGTTAAGAGACAAGTCTTTTAAAAGTTAAAAATATATTCAGTCAGAACAGTCAACACAGAAGACAAACGCCATGCTAAGAGGAAAAAAAAGAAAATAAGTGTTCAAACACTTCGCCCGACATGTTTCCGCTGTGTGTATAATAATGGAATTTTGTTTTCTTGGTGTTTTTAAGTGAGTTATGTGTTTGTTTGTTTTTTTTTTTAACCAATTTGTACTATTTGTTTGGGGCATTGGAAATGGACTGGACTCCTGATCTTAGGTCACTGCAGATATTGTTGATTTAATAAGACGCAGCATCTATATTTTGCTGAGGATCTGTTTTAGGACAGGGCTGGGTATATCCTCTGGGTGAGTTGCTTCTACATCTTATCAAAACAGGGTTGCAAAGTTTCGCCAAAAGCTTTTTTGAAGCACAGAACATTCTCCCTGATACATAATGCTTTCATGTCAGCTTCCCCACCTTATTCACTTAAAGTTCTGACACTCAAATTTTGCATAAGCTGAGATGTTAAGATACCCACAGTTAAGGACTATGGCCAACCAATTATATCCATGTGTCATTTTGCACTTTTAAAAACCCCTGATAAAAAAGAAAATCTTGAAGAAAATACTTCACACAGAAAATATTTCTTTTATAGCAAAATGTGTCCAATTGATTTATGAGGTCTTTGGTAGGAGAACAAAACACACGCTATAAAACTGGGATGTAAAGAAAGCTTTCCTGGCTTTTCAGAAGAATAAGGCTCACAAGATGGGGGCGGGGAGGGGTTTCATATTTTCTAACATGAATTCTTCACAGAGGCTGCATTTTCCTACTGGTGGGGATGTTTATCTTCATGAAAGAATAAACTGAAGAAACAGTAAATCTTCTCAAGTGCTGGGCCTTTCATGTAAGCCATAATTGGTAAAACGTGATCCACAAATTAGGGAAATATAAGGAAATTTTGTCTGGTTTGGAGCATTTAAAAAAAATCTTTATTTATTTCATTATTTACTTGGCTGTGTCCAGGCTTAGTTCCATCATGCAGGATCTTTTGTTGGGCCTAAAGACTCAGTAGTTGCAGTGCATGGGCTTAGCTGTTTCAAGGGATGTGGGATGTTAGTTCCCTGACCAGGGATCAAACCTGAATCCCCTGTGCATTTCAAGGCAGACTCTCAACCACTGGACAGCCAGGGAAGTCCCTAGTCTGGGACATTGAATCAGAGCTGTTGAAGAGATTGGCTCAGGTATTGATAAACCACTCTTGTGTCCCAGTAGTCTGCACTGTTGTGGGGAAGAAATGCTGCTGGAATCCAGACATCCACCTGTGCCTGTCTCCTTGCCCTGAGGCAGAGCTGAGTAGCCGTGATGCACATCGGGGGCACAAAGCGGAAGGCATGTCCAGCCTTAACGGAGGATGCTTTCTGGGGCTTCGCAGGTGGCTCAGTGGTAAAGAATCCTCCTGCCAATGCAGGAGATGCAGGAGACATGGTTTTCAGTCCCTGGGTTGAGAAGATCCCCTGGAGGAGGAAATGGCAACCCACTCCAGTATTCTTGCATGGAAAATCCCATGGATAGAGGAGCCTGGCAGGCTACAGCCCATGGGGCCGCAAAGAGTTGGACATGGCCGAGTGACTAAGCACGAGCGCTCACTTGACTAACCGAGAGCAGCCAGTCCCTTTGGAATTCCGGGTGTGACTTTAGTTTTCTAAGGGGACGGCACAGACCCAGTGGAATTTCTCATCGGTCTCGGGGGTGTGTCTGCACAATGGGAGGGTCCATAGCGGTGTCATCACTATAAGAACCCCAGCGACTTAATCCCCCTTAGATGGAGCGCAGCGGACCCTAGTTTCACAATTGAAACCACCAGGCAGTGACACGGGAGCAGAAGAAAAACCCTCTCATTTTTTTGTTACCTGAACACACGAAGATCCATTTTTAAAAGTCAGCCTGGCCGGTGGGCTCTCTCTCCCCTCAGCATGGTCCGTGTTGCTGAAACTCTGATTACAACTGCACTCAGGATGAAAGGAGTGGCCCCGAAACCTCACTTAGCAATCAGTGCCCGGGCGGCAGCTCGCTCTGCCGAGGAGGAGGAGGTGTCTCTGCTGGTCACAGCAATTTTGCTGTGTCACAGGAAGAAGCTGGCAGAGCTGCTATTACGGCAGCTAAATGCTATCATTTTAAGCACCATTCCAAAGAAAATAAGGATCTTGCCAGAGGAAAATAGTAACACACCAAAAAGGGGGGAAAAAATGACATCAAGGTAAATAAACAGATTCCTCTCACGGGCCTAGGATGTCTTCCCTGGATGAGAAACAGTTAAAAAGAGTGAGAGACAGAAGTGGTGGTGGTTGGTGGTGGTGGGGTGCTTGTAGGGTGGTGGGGGCCTGCACTCTGATCTTCAAAGATGCGTTTTGGTGGACAGTTTTTCTCCTGTCTGCTCCCAAGTCTGCCACTGGCTCTGCTCCTATCACTCAGACTGATTGCCTCCTTTCAGTGTTAATATTTGGGGAGCACCCCTGTGTTCTAGGCACTGTGCGGGGTGCTAAGATACAGCAGAGAGGAGAAACGGGCAAGGCCCTGCCTGTCCCGAGCCTGCTGAGGGTGGCAGACAAGAATGGAACAAACACACTGTTGTGTAGTAAGAACTGGGCCTTTGTCCCTGGTCCCTGGCAGGGAGCTTCTAAAGCCCTTGGGATTTCCTGAGTGATGGAGTGTCTTTGTTAGACTGATGAGCTGACTCACTGTGGGCTCTAGCTTAGGATGGGGGCTGGTCATCAGAAGGACAAACCGCGGGCCTGGAGAGCTGGGAGTTTGAGCAGGCCTGACCTCTGGGGCGGGTAGTCACAAGGCCAGTGATGCAACCAACCACACCAGTCATGAGCCCCAACAGCAATGCTGACACAGAAGCTCACTGGTTGGTGAACACACTGGTGTGTGGGGAGGGGGCGCCCTGATCTGAGGGGGCGGGGCTGGACGGGATGCCCAGCCTCCTAGACCTAACCCCACACACTTCATAGTAAAGCTGTAACCCCAGGCGCTGCCTGCCTGAGCTCTGCGAGTCTTTCTACTGAATACTGAATCTGGGAAGGGGACATGGGGAGTCTGTAATTATATCCCAATTGGCCGGAAATGCAGGCAGCCTGGAGATGCCTCAGGACTTGGGGCTGGCATCAGAAGAAGAGAAATCTGCCCTCGACCTGTGGGGTCTGAGATAACTCTGGTGGGCAGTGTCAGGATGGAATTGCAGGACCCCTGGCTGGCGTGGGCTGGGCTGAGCTGAAATGCAGTTCGCGCTGACCTGTGTGACAGTGTTGGTGACAGGGTTGCAGAGAGGGGACAAAGTGAGTCAGACCTGAGACTAGGGGGCCTGACCCAGAAGGAGAGGTCGGGGCAGCTTCCCTGAGGACCTGAGGGGTGAGCAGAGCCAACCAGGCCAAGAAAGGGCAGAAGGAAGAGCTTGTGCACAGGCTCTGGGGCAGGACAGAGAGGAGACAGTGTGGCCCAAAGGTCAGGGAGGAGGTGACCCCAAAGATCATGGAGGTGACCCTGAAGATCAGGGAGGTGGTGACTCCCAAGGTCAGGGAGGGGGTGGTCCTGAGGTCAGGGAGGAGGTGACCCCAGAAGTCAGGGAGTCCCATACTAGCACCACAGGCCCAGAAGGACTCTTCCCCACACCTAGATGGGTGCACCGGGTCCTCTTCCCTCCACGGTGAGAACCTACAGCCTTTGGCAGGTCCTTGTGACTAATGGGAAGGCATCAACCTCTGGCCCCACGCACCCTGTGACCTCTCGCTATGGCAGCTGTTGAAGGTTCTGAGCTTGTCCTTGGGCACAAGCCTCCAGAACAGAGCTGCAAACTCACCCAAAGGATGGGCTCAGCCGTCAGGCCCTGCAGGGGTGGGGGGTGGGCAAGAGCCAAGAGGTGACCAGGACATGTAGCCAGGACAGTGAGGTGACCTGTCTGGGGACAGACAGTGAGCAAAGTCAGGGAGGCTACAGCAGAGCCCAGCTGTGTCCTGTGGGCTGAGCTGGGCTGTTAGGTCCCACCTCACATTTGGAGTAAGAGCTGCCCGGGCCTCCTGGAGAGGAGAGGGCTCGTGTGGACAGGGCAGGGCCTGTGTCAGCTCAGGCCTGTCCTGGCATCTTGCCTGCTCCCCGCTCCCGGACCCTCGGTCTAATGTCCCCTTCCCAGTCGTGTCTCTGAAGCCTCACGTTCGGTCCTTCATCCCTTCAGTCTTCTGTGCGCCAGGTAGGGGCATGAGATGAGGCTAGACTGGGTATCCCTGGAGGGCGAGGGGCCCAGCAGAGCCCTCCTGGGGACCCCAGTCCTGGGTAAGAGCCTCAAGAGTGAAAGCCTGGGGGCTATGCTCAGGGCGGGAGACACGCCAGGTCTCAGAGTTGCAGGTTCGAATCCTTCTTCCTCTGCCTCTGATGGCCAGACCTGGTTGCTAGAAATGGGCTCATAGAGAAATCTACACCTGGGTATCTTGAAGGTTCACACAGATCACGCAGACGCAGATGCCGTAGTTTCTTCAAAAACCAATCCCATGAATCCTATGGCCCCATGGTTTCAGAATAAAAACCATGTCTGCCTATACAATTTGGCTCGAGCAAACAGTCAGTCAATCCAGCTTCGTATGTGTGGGCAGCAGTGGGGGCAAAGGCTGCGCTGGGACAAAGAGAAGGAAACTAACTCACATTTTATCTATGTTGTGTCATGGGAGGGGGGCGGGGGTCCCAAAAGCCAAGGATTAAATTACCTGAAACCCTAACAAGACAAGCATCAGAAAGAAGGTGTGGAAGGAGCAGGAAAAGGAAACTGGGGCCAAAATGAGGGGCAGCCACGGAGGAAGGAGCCCCCAGGATCACGCAGGCCGTCTGGATGCTGCTGTGGGCCCGGCGCTACCTTCGTGCCGTCACACTCACAAGATGGGTGTCCTGAGGGTGAGGAGGTGGGGCTGGGCCTGGAAATGAAGCATCCCATGAAGCGCGTAAGAGTTCATCAAGTCCCCTAACGCGCTTAACGCAAGTACCTGCTCCAGGACAGGTGCCACGGAGGCGATTTCCACCGCCATATCTCACCCTGAGCGCTCTGTACAGCTGGCCTCCTCTTCCCCCAGGAGAGTGGATTAGGTGGGGAGGAGCCCAACGTCTCTAATGCAACCTGATCTAGTCTCACTGCACACGCGTAACGTGCCATCTATCTCATAAATGCATCACAATGTTCCACAAATCACCCACGTTTATCCCTTGAGACGTCTTTAACTCGGGGCTTAGAGTTACAAATGAATTCTCCCATGGATCTATTATTCTCTCAAATGCAGAGAGAGAGCCCAGGCTCATTCAGCGCTTTTCAGAGCTGAGCTGAATCGGGTTGTGCATAATCTGATGGGAACCTTCGGAACCAGCATGGAACCATGGCCAGTATGAACTGCAAGCCAGCTCTTGACTGGGCAGGTATCCAGGGGTCAAGTGTGAGTTCCATGAATTACTGGCTGATGAGACATCTGACACTTGTAGGGACAAGTGACCAAAGAAGAGTTATGTAGCATCCATCATGGGACAAAGCTATGGTTTTTCCAGTAATCATGTATGGATATGAAAGTTGGACTATAAACAAGGCTGAGCACTGAAGAACTGATGTTTTCAAATTGTAGTGCTGGAGAAGACTCTTGTGTGTCCCTTGGGCTGCACAGAGATCAAACCAATCAATTCTAAAGGAAATCAACTCTGAATATTCATTGGAAGGACTGATGCTGAAGCAAAAGCTCCAATACTTTGGCTACCTCATGTGAAGAGCCAACTCATTAGAAAAGATTCTGATACTGGGAAAGATTGAAAGCAGGAGGAGAAGGGGATGACAGAGGATGAGATGGTTGGATGGCATCACCAACTCAATGCACATGAGTTTGAGCAAACTCTGGCAGATAGTGAAGGAAAGGGGAGCCTGGCGTGCTGCAGTCCATGGGGTTTCAAAGAGTGGGCTACAACTTAATGACTGAACAACAACAACCCAGGGTCAAGTCCCTGAAGAATGACTGATCACAGAGAGTACAACCAGACTCCCTGGGAGGAGACTGATGGTCCTGACACAAAAAAGCCATACCACCCAAGAAATACCTACTGAAACACACAGTTGGTGGGTCTCTACATGAGCTGGGTTTAGATGGAAATATCCCCTGGAGTAGGAAATGGCAACCCACTCCAGCAGTCTTGCCTGGAAAATCCCAGGGACAGAGGAGTCTGCTGGGCTACAGTCCATGGAGTTTCTCTCATGAGTCTCCAGGGAAATGAGAGTTAAACACCCAGGTCTCACATGACACATTCATCAAAAAGACTATAATTTAAAGGACTGACCATACCACCTGCAGGGTGGGACTCTCAGGCTGCCGGCAGGAATATAAAATAGTCCAACTGCATTGGGAAACTGTTGGGAAAGTTAAACATAACCCCTACCAGGAGCTGTCCCACTCTTAGGGGCTCACCCAGGATGGCTAAAACATACCAGGCTTAGATCCAAGTGCTCAGAGCAGCTTTATTCACAATAGCAGAAACTGAGAAACCATGCAGAACATCCACCCGCAGGTGAATGATAAACCAAGTGTGTTTCCATACGTGGGAATACTACTCAGCAACAGAAAATGACAGATACACAAATAACTCGGACAGATCCCAGAGTCATTAAACAGGGGGAGAGAAGCCAGGCACCAAATTATTCCATTTCTATAAAATTATACAAAATGCCAACTAATCTATAGTGACAGTAAGCTGATTAGTGCCGCCAGGGGATGGCAGAGAGGAGGCTGACTGCAGAGTGGCAGAGTGAGCTTTTCAGACGGGATGAAATGCTCTAAATCTTGGTTATGGTGGTGGCTTCACGAGCGTGTTCATCTGTCAGAACGCATCGTTGAAATGTACACTTAAAGGATCAGAATTTATTGTATGTAAATTTTATCTCAGTAAACTTAATTTTTTTTTTTAGAATAATTTTGGCCAAACAAGGTTTTCTCCTACATTGGAACTTCAGGTTTGTCAAGGAGATCTTCCCCCATTCAGTACTTTACCTGAAATTGTGGGGGAGAGGGGTTTTGCTTGTTTGTTTAAAAGAAAACTGGGCCCTGGTGGCTCAGTGGTAAAGAATTTGCCTGCAATGCAGGAGACCTGGGTTTGATCCTTGAGTTGGGAAAATCCCCTGGAGGAGGAAATGGCTACCCACTCCAGTATTCTTGCCTGGAAAATCCCATGGACAGAGGATTCTGGTGGGCTACTATCCATGGGGTCGCAAAGAGTTGGACATGACTGAGCGACTACCACTTTAAAAGAAAACTACTTCAATGAGCCTTTAAAATTGAGGTCCATCCACCCCTGAAGGATGTGCTGTACTTGGCAGGTGATCCCCAGCACGTGTCCAGTTTCACTTTTGAATGAGGAAGCGGCATGTTACAGCTGAGCAGAAAGACACAACCAGAACAACCCTCCATCAGTGCTGCTGGTGGCACCTCCCTGGAAGCAGGGATCTCATCTCAGGGTGTTTTGGGCTGTGGGCACCTCTTGCTATGGAGCAGACAGAACAGTTTAAAACCCAGTTCCTTAGCGAAACTGGGGCCTGGGGGTTGTCGGCACACAAGAGCTCTCAGGCATCTTTCTCTGTCTCTTGGAAGGTAGGAAATAAAGAATACACTTTTAGCTAAATGAGAGTTGAAGTGTATTGGAGAAGTGTTATGAATTGTATGCAGGCCACCAAATAAAATTCAATTTCAGGTGATGGGAAGGTGAAATGTTTCTGGAGAAGCCGTTTTGCATATCACACCAGACAGCAGGTACTAAGAAGGGGGGCGGGCCTTGGGACGGATCCGTCAGCGGTTGTTTCCTTCTCTGTGCTCCTCTAATCGCAGGCTGCAGTGTTGATTCAGAACACGGCGGCCCATGAAAAATGTCACCGTCGTGTCGATGGTGCGGATCTGCCGGCAATTGCGGCGAGCAGTCGCTGCACATAAAGGGTGATAAGGCGCTACATCCTGCCATGCTCAGCAGGCTCCCCATTTCCTGCTGCAATTACACATCAAACTGCTTTAGCTTCACAAGCTTCGGCACTATAAATGGCCTGGAGGCAGAAGGCCGCCCGGCACACTGATGAGCGGGCTTCAAAGCGGAGTGCAGACTCACGTTCAGGGCAGGGGCAGCGGAGAGGAAGCTACGGAAAAACCGTATCACTCCCATCTCTGCAGGTACACACCCAGTCCAAGAACCCTTAAGATGTGCCCTAGAAATCACTCTCTCGTTAGCTCTGCTTAGTCTAATTAACAGAGGGTTTACCGGAGCATTATCAAGTATCACGGCAAGAGCCACGGCACGAAGGCGCTGGAGAGCTCTCGACGTCCCGGCCCTGGCATCTCCGGTGTGGTCCAAAACTGAGCAGGGCAGCTCCTCTTGGGAGTTTGGGAGGAATTTGGGATCCCAAGACCTGTCTGGGGCCCGCTGACTCAGAGTCTCTGCGGCGGACTCCTGGAGATCCGCTCCAAGATCCCCTGGAGAAGGGAATGGCAACCCACTCCAGTATTCTTGACTGGAGAATCCCCACAGACAGAGGAGCCTGGTGGGCTACAGTCCGTGGGGTCACAAAGAGTTGGATGCCATTGAGCAACTAAACACAGCACAGAATTCTCTTTTTATTAGATTCTTTTTCCATAAAAGCCATTGCAGAGTATTCAGTAGAGTTCTTGTGCTCTACAGTAGGTCCTTGTTGGTTATCTGTTTTATATATTTGTTATTTAGCCGCTAAGTCATGTCCGACTCTTTTTCAACCCCTTGGACTGTAGCCCGCCAGGCTCCTTTGTCCATGGGATTTCCCAGGCAAGAATACTGCAGTGGGTATTCATTTCCCTCTCAAGGAAATCTTCTCAACCTAGGGATTCAACCCATGTCTTCTGCACTGCAGGCAGTTTCTTTACTGCTGAGCCACTGGGGAAGCCCAATTTTATATATAGTAGTGTGTATGTGGAGCAGCTTGGTGGCTCAGCGGTAAAGAATCTGTCTGCAGTACAGGAGATGCAGGAGACGTGGGTTTAATCGTTGGGTCAGACAGATCCCCTGGAGGAGGGCATGGCGACCCACTCCAGTATTCTTGCCTGGAGAATCGCATGGACAGAGGAGCCTGGTGGGCTACAGTCCATGAGGTCACAGAGAGGTGGACATGACGGAAGTGACTGAGCATGCACACACACAGTGTGTATATGTCCATTCCAATCTCCTCATTTATCTGCCCCCCACCCCATGTTTCCCCTGTGGTAACTGTACGTTTGTTTTTGATATCTGTAAGTCTGTTTTGTAAATAAGTTCATTTGTATCTTTCTAAAAAATTAGATTCTACATATGAATGATACCATATGATATTTGTCTTTGTCTGACTTGCATCACTTAGTATGATCATCTCTAGTTGCAATTCACAACTAGAGCTGGCATTCGCCAAAGGGGAACAGCAGGGGCAAAGGACAGGGGCAGAGAAAGAGAGATAGCCAGGCCTGTGGAGCAGGGAGCAGAGGTGGAAGGGTTGGACTCACATGTTTCCTACAGGGTAGGAAGTGTCCAGACTGGAAGCCTAGTGGGTAGAGGGTTCCTCTCTTTCCCAAACATCAGGAGCATCAAGATGGCCGGCTGTCATGGCCTGACTGCTGGACCAAGACAGCCAGGGCTCTGCACACAGGGAGGGGTCAGGCCTCTGGTGGTACCTTCAGAACAGAGGCTTCCTGAGCATGACCTCTGAGGGGCCTCAGGGATAGGGTCAGGTCCAGGTGTGTGCCCCCACCCCCACCCCACTGTACACGCTCGGAGTCTGTCTCCAGCCCCCCCGGGACTATTTCAGCAATAAAACAAACAGTGCAAGTCTGGAGAAACCGACTGACATTCTGAGAAGTAAGCAACTAGAGATGCCCCCCAGGTGCACTGTGTTCAATTCAGCATCCTCAGATATCAGTATATAAACGTGCTGTGGCTGGAGACGGGCCGGTGTGTGGGGCAGTTGCTGGTAACAATCAGCTCAGACGAGGATGTGCAGATGGCCTGATGGTCACTCCTGAAGCACTCACTTGCACCCACAATATTTTCAGAGGAAACAGCTGGCGCTTTGGTACATATTGTATACCCCACCGCTGGTTCAGGTAGAAACAGTGACCTCAGCAGGTTTGGTGGTACAGGGAGTGGGGGAAGGAGGGAGGAAAGAAAGAGCTGGTGTGGGAAGGAGGGGAGGGAGTGAGGGAGGCCTGGACTACACGGCCCTCAAGACAGGCCTCTCCTTTAGGAGAAGGAGCTGGGCCACAGAATCTGAGTCTCACCCACAGTGCTGTGGTCAGCTCTGCGGGCCTCGTATTTCTCTACTGAGCAGTAATGCCAGGCTGGGCTGGTCCTGCTGAATTCAAAATGAGAATTTCCAAACACCTCCTCAATTCTGCCTCTCCTTGGGTCCACAGTCATTCCATGCAACATGTGGGCCAGCCCAGAGATGTTCACCCTTGTGTCTGTGCAGACGTTCAATCCTCCCCAAGGGCAGCGAGCTGGGAAAAAATAGTCCAGATTTTACCAGCTTAAAAATACTGCCTTAAATTAAAATGCATAAACCCATATCCCCCAAATCAAATTCAGAACTTTGTGTCTGACATCCACCCATGACAAAAACTCTCCAGCAAGTGGGCATAGAGGGACTGTACTTCAGCATAATAAAGACCACATGTGACAAGCCCACAGCTCACATCATATTTGATGTTGAGAAGATGAACGCTTTCTCTCTAGGGTCAGGAATAAGACAAAGATGCCCACTCTCACCACTTTCATCCAACATGGTATTGGAAGTCTTAGTCAGAGCAAGTAGGCAAGAGAAAGAAATAGAAGGAGTCTGAATTAGAGAGGAAGAAATAAAACTAAAACAGAGCCAGGCCCTATTGTCCATTTCTACCCTCCAGGTCCTTTGCCTGCCTTTTCTGTGGAAAACTTTTGTCAAAGAATAAGCTAATTAGAAAAGTGAGAAATGTGGAAACAAAGAAAAACAGTCAAAGGAGACTAAATAATATTAATGTAGTCATTAAACATAATCAAGGACCGTTAGTAGACATTTTTCCGAAAAAAAGAGATAGAGGTGGCCAACAGAGACGATACATGAGACGATGCTCAGCATCACCAGTCACCAGGGAAATGCAGATCAAAAGACCACAATGAGATGTCACCTCACACCTGTTAGGATGGCTGCACCAAAAAGATAAGAGTTAACAAGTGTTGGTGAGGGTGTGGAGAAGAGAATTCCTTGTACACTATTGGGAGGATGTAAACTGGTACAGCCTCTGTGGAAAACAGTATAGAGGTGTCTCAGAAAGTCAAAAGTAGAACTACCGTATGATCTAGCAACTCCAATTCTAGGTATTTATCCAAAGAAAGTGAAAACAGGATGTTGAAAGGATATCTGCCTCCCAGGTCCACTGCAGACTTACTTACAATAGCCAAGACATAGAAGCAACCTAAGTGTCCATTAAAAGAGGAATGGGTAAAGAATATAGGGTGTATATACACAATGGAATATTATTCAGCCTTTAAAAGGAAGGAAATTCTGACACATGCCACAATGTGAACAAACCTTGAGGACAATATGCCACGTGAAATAAGTCAGTCCCCAAAAGACAAATACTATATAATTCCACTTATGGGGGTCCTGAGAGAAGCCAAACTCATAGATAGAAAGCAGACTTCCAGATGAAGAAGTTGACAAGGCTGCTACAGACCCAGGTGCCCAAGAGGAGAGACCCACATGGGGCCTGAGGACAAGCGTCTCCCCCCAGGTTGCGACATCCAAAATACAGCAAACTATCTTGTCCACCAGCCTGGCCACTTCACTGACTTTTGAGCAGCAGGCAACCAGACCTCACTTTCAGTTACACTGTTAGCCAGCCCCAGTCACCCTTGGTTCATGCCCTGCACACAGGTTTTCTTGTTAACACTCACTGAAATTCCCTTGTTTTTCTTAGTATTGACTAGACTGCTTCCCTGGTTGGCTCAGTGGTAAAGAACCTGCCTGCCAATGCAAGAGACACAGGTTCGATCCCTGGGTTGGGAAGATCCCCTGGAGTAGAAAATGGCAACCCACTCTAGTATTCTTGCCTGGGAAATCCCATGGACAGAAGAGCCTGGCAGGCTACAGTCCATGGAGTTGCAAAGAATCAGATATGACTGAGCGACTACACAACAACAACAACAGACCAGACTGAAGACAGATAGTCACCTGCCTACCAGGATTCAGCAATGAGTCAGGCTGGGGCAACCCCAGAAGAGAGAGTGTCTGGTGCCTGCAGGGGAGGGTTGGTTGTCTCAGTGAAGGAAAGTGTCCTCTGTCTGCTCTGCTGAGCAGAATGACAGGGAGGGGCCTAGCTCTTCGGCTCTAAGGGTAGTGGAGGTGGGGGTGGGGGGCTTGGTCTCATTCACCTCTTTCTAGATGAGGCAGGTGGCTGAGAGAAGGGAAGGGATGAACCCGTGGTCACACACTGAGATGAGGCCTTATCCACAGTCCCCCTGCTGGGTCAGGCTGAGGAGTGAGTGTACTGCTGGTCAGACACCCTGTGGGCCTGACCAGTGCCTGGCCTGAGTCTCTGTCCACCCTGCCCATGCCTGCTGGCCGCCTGCTCTGTCTGCCCACGTGTGGATGTACCCCGGCCACACACATGCCCCACCATCCACATGCTGCTTGCCTTCCAGGTCTGGCACTCACTGCTCACTTTATTTTCATTTAATTTTTTTAGCTGAAAACTTGCTCTGCACCAGAGTTCCATGAAATGAGCTTCCCGGTGTAGATGCAGAGCATATGGTGGGCCGTGTTGGGGGGTGGCTGCTGGCGGCATCTTTGAGGCGGTGACACAGTGCGCCCAGCCGGCAGCTGAGCCTCCGTGTGGAAGCTGGGCCGTCTGACCCTGTGGGAAAGCTGCCCGTATAAAAACTAAAATAAAGAAGATGAGAGAGTCTCACTTGAGGTTGTGCCAAGGCAATTATCCAGGCATAAGCTCTGTTGAGGTCTTTCCATCTCAAAAGGCAGCTTTTCCTTGCATGAGGGAGTGACTAATGCAGTTCTGAGATCAGACTCGCCCTAGATAAGCCCAAAGGTGGATCTCTGGGGGCCCTGGTCAGGACACCACACAGTCTCCTATTCTGATGATGGTACAGGATGGTGAAGAGTAAACAGTAAGAATGTTAGATTCATGAAAGGAGAGACTCTGTCAGCCTTGTTGACTGCAGAATCCCCATGATCCGGGATGGATGGAGGCATGAATGGATGGATAGATGGATGGAAGCAAGGATGCATGAGTGGGTGGATGGATGTTATGTATGAGGGATACACTGGATGGATGAATGATGGATGGTTGTTTGCATAGATGGATGTATGGATGGATGGATAAGTGGGTGGATGGGTGGATAGATGGATGCATGGGTGAGTGGGTGGGTGTTTGGATGGATAGATGACAGATATATTGATTGGATGGATGAATGAATGATGGATGTCTGGATAGATGGATGGATAAGTGGATGAATGGGTGGATAGATAAGTGGATAGATAGGTAGATGGATGGATTCATCGGTGAGTAGACAGATAGCTGGAAGAACGGATGCATGGGTGGGTGGGGTGATGGATGGATAGATAATTGATAGATGGATGCCTGAGTGGGTGGGTGGTGGATGGGTGGATGCATGGGGGGTGGGTGGATGGATAGTTACATGGAGGAATGGATGCATAGGTGGATGGGTGGATAAATAAGCGGGTGGTTGAGTGGATGTATGGATTATGGTCACAAGGTATTCTTTTATGACAACTTATGGCAAAGGCACTGAAGTGTCACCAGGCTTCCCTGCAACAGGTCTGTCCTGTCCCAGTGTAGAAGAAGCTGCCTGATCCCAGAACTCAGACTTGCTGGTTGAGATCCTTGCTCAGTTCTGAGCTGTGTGCCCTTGAGCAGGTTGCTTGACTTCTCTGAGTTTCCTAGTTCTCATCAGGGAAAAGAGGGTGAAATGACATTCCCTCTAAGGTCTGCGCAAGGACGGCCTGTGGTTTATGAGTCCCCAGACATGAACTACGGTTATTAGCGTTCTAAAACACCGAATATTCCCAGCTACTTAATGCCGTATCTTTGGTAGCTTTGATTGATCCCCTTTCAAAGTTTCTAAACTGGGAACATTAAAAAATAAATGACATTTCAGGGCCACGGGGAAATTGCAGTGTTATAGAATAGTCCCTAAAATCTTTCCAGAATGATTTCTGGGGCTCACATCTCTCATATACAGAAGCTCTTTCCTGCTCAGGACATGCTTAGTAGTTCTTATCCTGCTTCCTTTTAAAATAACTCTAAAATACACGAAGTGAAGGTACAGCACACACCGAGCTCCACCTCAGGTTGGGGGTGGTTGGGGCCTGATTTCTGACGTGCTCAGGCTCTGCTGAGCATGAAGCCCTTCCTGGGCCCCAGCAAACCCTCATGTTTTGATGCTAATTTTCAATTTGCATCTTTAAAAAGGTAACATTTGATCCAGATGAGCTGGTCTGGTCTGAAATTTTTATCTGTGAAGAACACATTTTAGTTCCTTCTGGGGAGGGAGGGAACCCCTTTCGACGTGGAAGGTATTTAAAGAGCGTTACGGGGGTGTGGCGTGCCTCTCTCTGAATCCCAGCTGTTTCAATGTCTCTTTGCCTGTTCTGACTCTGGTATTGAATGAGGGATAAGCTCAAGGTCAGGGCCATGCTCCCCATGGCAGCTGCAGGGCTGGCATGGGCGTCTCTGAGGTCAGTGATAGATTGGGAAGTCCCTGTTGGGGGCCAGCCCAGCTGGGCCCTGGAAGCCAAACACACCATGCAAATGTCCATGGTGCTGCCTTCTGACAAAACTGCCTGGCAGTTTTCTAAGCTGTTCATCATGCAGAAGCTTAAATGTCACACTTGGGAGTGAAGAAGCAGATGGACGTAGGTGTCTGCAAAGGAATGCACTCTGGGTGGCCCCGGTGGACCTGTCCCCCTGGTAGTTGTCTGGCTGGGCAACCTGAGGACACACAAGGGACCAGGGCACCAATGGTCACAGAGAGCTTCATCCCATAGATGTCTGTAAGAGGCCCACCCTGCAGACTGTTAGCATGCGTGCTCAGTCATGTCTGACTCTTTGCGACCCCATGGACTATAACCCTCCAGGCTCCTCTGTCCATAGAATTCTCCAGGCAAGAATACTTGAGTGCATTGCCATTTCCTTCTCCAGGGGATCTTTCTGACCCAGGGATCAAATCCACGTCTCTTACATCTCCTGCATTAGCAGGCAGGTTCTTTACCACTAGCACCACCTGGGAAGCCCACAGACTGTCAGAGGCCCTGTTAAAAAAAAACAGTTATTCTACCTTCCAATAGCATGTACCTTCCATGGGCATTGTATGCAAAATGAATCAGAACCCAAGAAGGTCCATAAAACAGGGTTTCTGTCCACCCTCCTTCTGCTCCAGGCCTCACACTCCATCATGGCAAACTGACACTAGAATCTGGCTCTTTATTTATCCCACTGAGAGTGGGGGTGTCAGTGCCACAAGGACAGTGCAGTGTCTGTCAGGGGACTGACCTTAACTTTTTTTTCTTTTTCAAAAAATATGTACTGATGTGTAACTCATACACAGTAATAATGTGCACTGGTTTTCAGGTGACAGCCTGATCATTTTCACAAATGCAGATGCCTGTGTAAACAGTACAGTGATGCAGACCATTGAACATGGCCAGCACTCCTGTCCATTCACAAGCACCACCTCCCCACCAAGGCAGCCTACTATTCTATTGTCATCAACTAGTGTGGGAGCCAGAAGGATGGTCCCCAAAGATGTCCATGTCCTTGTTCCCAGAACCTGTAAAGATGTGACTACATGACAAGAGGGACTTGGCAGAGGCCACTAAGTTAAGGACCTTGAGATGGGGGATGATCCTGGATTCTGGGTGGGCCCAGTGTAATCACAAGGGTCCTTGTAAGAAGGAGGCAGGCAGGTAAGAGTGAGAGGAGGACAGGTGATGATGGAAGCCCAGGATGGGGTGATGTGGCACCTGTAGAAGCTGGAGAAGCATGGTAGCCGACTCTCCCCCAGAGCCTCCAGAGGAACAGGGCCCCAAGGACCTACCCCAAGGACCCCCTACAGGGTTAGACGTCTAACCTCTGTGACTGTAAGAGGGTGAATTTAGGTCTTTAAGCCACTATGTCTGTTAACTTGTTATAGCCATAGGAAGCTAGCACAGTAGGTTTGGCCTATTTATCAATGTCATGCAACTGGAATGGTTAGTGTGTGCTCTTTGGGGTCTGCTTCTCTTGCTGGCGACCCCCATGCATGTCACGTGAATAGCTCCTCCCCTCCACTTCTGTGCTGCATCCTGAGGTACACCTGTGCCCCAGTCTTTTTACCCACTCTCCTCTGAGTGTGCACCTGGGCAGCTCCTGGTGTTGATCAGATATGAATAAAGCTTCTGGGGACATGCCTGAACATTTTTAAATTACTTTTTTGTTGTGATATATGTACTCATTTCTCCTGTGAATATCCCCAGGAGTAGAACTGCTAGGGAAATTCTTCATAAGAAAGTTTCTGTCTCGCTTTAGGGAAAGCTGGCCAACCCTTGTGTGAAGTGTTTGCACAGATCTCCACCACTATTCATGAACCACAAAGAAGAGTACAGTTCTTCCACACCTTTGATGACTTCTAATCACAATTTCACCACTTCTTCACTGAAAAGTGACTTATCTGAATGATTACTCGGGGTCAAGGCCCTTGGATTATACTTCTATTTCAGTCTTGGTTTCTCCTGCTCTCAGCCGCAGATGTGAGAATATTAACTACTTTAATAATATGAACATGGGGGCTTAGGGCCATAGCTACGGGTATGTGGTTCAGTCACTCTGATTTCTTATTCCTTGCTTTTGAACACGATCCCTAAGATCCGGTGTGGGCACCCAGGTCTGTCTCTAAGACGTGGGACCCAGCCCATGCTGGGAAGTGTCAGTGCTGTGGGGATGGTGGATTTTAGGGCACTTTATAAAGCCTGGGGTCTCCTTGAGGGACGGGAGTGGTAGCAGCAAGGTGTCCACAGGACAGAGGGAGAGGCAAGTCGCCAGACCCGAGGAGGGCAGAGGAGGGGAGTGCGGTTGGAGTGGCTTCTGGGGAGTGGGGCCAGAGCTCCTGCATCTCCTAGGGGGGCATGTGCAAAAGATGGGGGACAGACAGCTTTAACTGTGGTCGCCAGGCCCTAAACAAAATCAGCCCAGAGAAGGTGTTTAGACCGTGTCTCAACTGTGCCCATGATTTTCTTGACAATGTTCTCCCTAAAAATGACAAGACCTCCCCCACTGAAAGTCCTCAAAGCCCTGGATGTTGGGCATTTCCCTTAGGAAAGGATGCAGGTTAACAGGAAACCTGGCCTTAAGGGAACAAGGTGCCACTTCCACCCAAACCCCTGCCCACGCGGCTTCCTTCCTCAGTCTCAGCCATGTGGAGAATCATCACATCTCCTTGCGTGACTCTCACAATCACCATTAAATCTTGGAGCCCTGGGTCCGAGCCAGGTGCACTGGGTGCCACTGGATATTTCAGAAAAGGCAGGAAGCATGAAATTTATCTGATGCCTCTACATAAAACCGTTCCACCATTGGGGAGGAGAGTGAAAGGCATGAAAATTAGACAAATCACCCCAACTTTCCCCAGAAGTGCCATTGTTTCAGACTTCACAGCTGTCCTCATTGTTTTCAGAAATTAAAACAAACAGAAAAAGAGCAAAAAGAGCAGAGGAACGAGGTGGGGCATGCAGGGCCTCTTTCCCGGAGTCAGGAGGAGAAACACCCATGGGACCAGAGACAGTGGGGGGTCGTGGTCCTACGCCCCTGCCTGCCTGGCCTCTGGGCAGTGTCTGGGCATCCTTCCCACCCTCCCTGCCTGGTGCCTGGCCCCTGGGACTCCCGGCTGCACTTTCTGATCAGCAGCACGTGAAAAGACATGGTCCTCTCATTAGTCCTTAACTGAGGTTGTCAGTCATCTAATTGCTTCAATAAAATATAATTAATTAAGAATAACATGTGGCGATATTTCCATGTGCTGAAGATCACACACGGCGATTTCTAGATTCTTCCTGATAAGCTGTATCCTGCCATCCACTTTCTCGTTGTATTTAGCTGAAGGGGGAAGCAATTCCACAGTTAAAGATGGGGCTTTCCATTTGCCCTTTGGACTGAGGGGACAAAGAGAATTTAAGATCTACTATTATTTGTGCAGAACAAGTGTCCCATGTGAAGCCTGGAGCATAGGCAGAAGCTGCTTGGAGAAAGATGCAGATGTGGGAACATGTGAGGTGGAGCACCTGGAGAACAATTCAGAAGGTGATGCTGTGAGATCTGGGCAGAAGTAAGTAATGTGGAAAAGGACCACTTCCTGTTGTCTGGATCTGGCTTAAATATTTTCCATAAGGTTATTTAGTTGGAGTCATTGCACCCATAGCGGGGAGGGCAGCACAAAGCGGCCACTTTCCAGAGTGCTCTGAGTTCTAAAGAGGTGACCACAAGCCACAGAGCATGACAGCAAATGGGGCCAGTACTACGTGCCCCTTACTCATCATGTCCAGAAAAAATAAAAGTTATATAGCAGGAAAAACTGCGTTAAGTTTAACTGGACACACAGACATTCCCTCAAACTTGTAAAGGTATATTTGCTCATGTCAATGAAGGCTAGGGGTGTGCAATCCAGGAGATTATATAGTGGCCAGAAGGATGATGTAGACTTAGCCTCCTCTATTTCTTTGTGCTGTGTACCTGTGGTTTCCCTCCTCAAAGTCCCCTCATGGTCCAATGTGACTGCTGGACCTCCAGCCATCACTTCTATGTTCCACACAGGATAAAACAAGGAAAGAAGGAAGTTGAGGGGCTGGGGCAGGTATAAGGAAAATTTTTCAAAGAAAGGAAAAAAAAAAACCTTCAATTCCCACGAAATATTTTTGGTGAGAACTTAATTGTCTGGTGAAACCTAGCTACAAGGGAGCCTGGAAACAAGCCTTTTGGCTGGGTAGATTATTTGTTCTGAGTAAATCTGTGGATCTGTAAACAAGAAAGAAAGGGAAAAGGGATGTTCTCCAACAGACTCCACCCCATGGCGACCAGTGAGAACGTGGTTTAACCTTCCTGTTTTCTCATCTGTAAATTGGTTCTAACACTCATTCAGATAAGACAAGTATGTGTTTTAAAGCTAAAGCTCTTTGCAAGCACTCATTATTTAAAAAAAAAAAAAAATCCATTCTGCACCAAAGAGCTAAATAACCAGGGCAGACATGATAAACAAGATTTCCAGCCAGAGCAAACTTCAGCTGACACCACTGGATCCCCCACCATGCATCTGTGAGGTGGAGCTGTATCAGTGCCTCAGGAGCCACGCTGTCCCACCACCAGAACTGAAGGTGCTCCCATGTCCCCACCACCCCTGACCCTACCCCCATATTGCAAGGTTTCAGTTTCCCTGAAAAGGCCAGTTTCTCTGAGTGGCCATGAGTCTAGTTCTGGCCAATGGATGCTCTGGCCATGGGTTCCTCCCAGTGGGCGGGTCCCTGCAGTGGTGACCAAGGAGTCCTTGGGCTCTGGATGGAGCAGACAGCCTGGATCCCTGCCTGACTATGTGGAACAGAGCCCTCCAAAAAGACATCACCTTTGATATTAATCCTGATGTTGGGGGGTGTCTGTCCCCCACACAGATCCCAGCTCCCTCTGCTTGTCCAGGCTGCTCTCGGGACTGCACCCCTCTCCTTGGGCGGCTGCAGCTCAGTACTGCCCTCACCCGCCTTGGAACAGCACTACTGGGCTCCATCCTTTCCCTCCTTTCAACAGGCACTTCTGGATTCAACTGTGACTTCTGGGAGACACTATTGGTTGCAAGCATGGTTTCAGCAGCCTTCAACCTGGGGAGTTGTGCTGGACAGATAGAAAAACATTCTGGCCTCCAAGGGTTTCTAAAGTTGAGGGGGTGAAACCCTCCTGGAGAAGACTCCTGAAATGGGGGGTTTCTCTGTTTTGCCACTAGGACTGTGAGAGTCAGGTGAACTATACTCCATGTCAGTGTCCTCTGCGGTCAGGCCATGATCCACCATGGCAAGGGCTGTCCCTGCATGGGAACCTGTCTAAAGAGGACAGGAAGGGGTCCAGGGAGGCCACCCAGCAAACCCTCACTCCACCTCTGGCATCTGGATTGCTGTGTCCAGCAGGGAAAGCTGGGCTCAGGGGTGGCCCCGTGTGCTCACAGCTCCCTCACCCTAAAGGGCACAAGTCACGGCCACCACTTGTCTGGGAGCCTGCGAAGGGCAGGCGCAGAGTTCATTTCACCCTAGTCTCTCCAAGGCTCAGCATCATGCATGCAAGCAGCCACTGAATAAAGCACCGGTTATTGTTCATGACAAATATACATATGGTTCCTCTCCCTTGTTCTAGAGAAAAAGGCCAGTGAGTTGAAGAAAGGAGGGATTGTAGGCCAACTTCCAAAAGTGGACTGTGTGTCTGAGGGTCATCCTGATTCATGAAGGGTTGGTGGCTGAATTGAGGTGGTCTGGGGGACCTGGAGAGAGTGAGAAGCCATCCCAGTCACCTTGACAGAGTGGTCTGGAGGGACTGGCTTCACTGACCAAGACCGTCACAGTCAAGACCTGCAGCCACAGCTCCAGGTCACTTCTAAATAAACATCTGTGCAACAAGTTTTGATAAGAAAACCAAGCAAGAAAATGGACACTTCGTAGCTTTTCCAAGAGCGAGGATGTCATTTGGTGAGAATCTTAATGAGAAAGGCAGTCTGGAATATGTCCAAATCTAGTGCTTTTCTGGATCCTGCATCTGAATACATCAGCACAGAATATACGATGCCCCAGAAATATGTCAAAATCAATCCTCACTCAGCTGGAGTCTACTGGCCCAGGGCAGGGGTGTGCAGCAGCCTGGGTGGGCCTTCCTCTCCAGTTTATAGAGAAGGCCACTGGGGTCACCATGGGGGTGGGCTGGGCACCGTACCCCAGGCTTTGGGGAGGTTAAAGCGCATGACTCATAAGAGCATGCAGGCAGAGGAGGCTGGCCATCCTCACGTCTCTGACCGCTCTGATTTCCTCTCTGTGAGAAACAACAGGGTTGCCAGTGATGCACGGCAAGTGCAGCTCCTGCCCACCCATGTGCATGCTTCTTCCTATTAAGTCAAGTCTCAGTGGCTCATGCAGAACATGATCTGCTTCTCTCAAGAGGCAGGTGGTTCCTCCACCTGCGGCCAGCAGTGAACCTATGAAGCAGAACAGGTCTGTCATGGTTAATGCTGTGGGTCAGCTTCGGCCTTATGTTCTGTCCAATAGCAGCCTGCAGGTGGCCTGAGGTGTTTGGGGATGAGATCAACATAGAAATCAGGAGACTTGGAATAGAGCAGAAGGCCTTCCATAACCTGGGTGGGCCTTGTCTAATCAGGTGATGCCTTGACAGAGAAAAGCCTGCAGTACCTTGACAAAGAGAAAACTCTGCCAGCAGACTTCCTGCCTTCCAATACAACTACACCATCAAATCAGCTCTTCCCTGGGTCTCTGGCCCTTTCTGCAAATTTCCCCCATCATCATGTGAGCCAAGGCCTTACAATCCCTCTCTCCCCATCTATACATCCTACAGATTCTTTCTCTGGAGAAGTTACTAATGCAAAGTCCCTCCTGCTCCCTTTACCCTTACAAGTCTCAAGCAACATGATTCTAGTCTTTTCTTCCTCTTCTTTATCTGTAAATAGCACTCTTGGGAACATCATCTCTCCTCTACATAAGTTGCAAGAATCCAGGATGCAAATCTATCATAATGCAAAATCAAGCCTCCGTAAATATTTAAAGCTGAAAATCTTTCATGGTACATCATCAATCCCAAGATAAATAAGCCAGGCTGATCTACTTGGATGCTCATTCAATGCTAATGTGAGAACACGGGTCTGTAAATGAAAACAGCAAGCAAATCCTGCAGAAAGGACACTGCGAGCTCACCCTCCCAATGGTACAACGTGTGCGGAGCTGCCACTGCTCAATGCTCGTTTCTGTCACACAAGTAAGGCCCCTGTCCTCTAAAATATCCATTTCATGGATGAGGCGCTTAAAAACAGCAACCTCAACACAGCCAGGCACTTACAGAATTGTCTTCGCAGCCTGGTTCCTAAACTTTGACACGTGGAAGAATTTCATCATTCCTTCCTCCATTCAAACAACTTCCGTTTCCTAAGGCAGGTGCAGGGCCCATAGGCACTGCCCACACAGATGCCAAATGGATGGGGGTCTCTACTCAGGCAGAAACTATTTCCTTTTTAAAAAATTAGTTCATTTATTTATTTGCTGCGTTGGGTCCTAGTTGCTTCTTACAATATCTTTCGTTGCAGCACATGGGCTCTCTAGCTGTGGTGCGCATGCTTAGTAGTTGTAGGTCTGCGGCATGCGGGATTCTAGTTCCCCGACCAGGGATCAAACCTGTGTCCCTTGCATTGGCAGGCAGATTCTTAACTTTTGGGCCACCAGGGAAGTCCTAGAAATTATTTCTTTTCCCAAAAAAACCCTGTAATTTAAATGCTTAAACTTCATATATCAACATTTTAAACAAGAAAAATATACAATGCCACAAGACTATGCCTTTCTGAAGAAAAATGACAAGACCTATACAAATTACCAATTCCAAGGGCAATGCAGGGGACACCCAGGAACTGGATACAGGTTTCAAGTTCAATTCCATCAGTATGTCAAGGTGACCCTAGGTCACCTTGAGCCTACCTTCTAAAGCCTCTATTTCAAAACACATGTGTTCAGGAAAGCATATAATGCATGCAGAAGGCCAGGACATCCAGACTGATGGATTTTCACAAAGTGAACTCATCTGGGAACCCCTGTTGGGTGGGAGAAGGCCCCTAGAACTGCCCGGACTCCCCTTCCCAAAGGAATCACCCCCAGAAGAGGCTGTATTTTCAGAAACTTCCCAGATGTTTCTGATTTCAATACATATTTTTATCAAAATTCTTTTCAACTAGTTTAAAGAAACCCACTAGACTCCTATCACCCCTCCCCAGTCCTATGGCATCAGCCCCCTGGGGTTGTTTCCAGGGCTGAGATGGGGTTACAGGTGAAGCAGTGACAGGGATAAAGGGGAACCAATACCCCTCTGGTGCCTCCGCATGGCACTCAGGGCTCTGAGCCTGAGGAACCTGGAAGGACTGAGCTGGGAGAGACTAGGACACAGGGCAGGTCATTCTGGGGCTGTGCCAGGCATGGACCCTGCCGCATAGCCTGTCTGTGGCTCAGCTGTGGTTAAAACAACAGATTGCCCACCCGGCAGAGGGGTGGGAGCAGGATATGCACCTGCTGTGAATACCCAGGTGAGCTGTTTCTATGCAGACGGTCTGAGGACAGATTTACCTGGAGAGACCCTGGTCAGGTGGCCTTGAGAAACAGCCCTCAGTGCTTAGCAGATGTGAACCTCACAAGATATCACTGAGAGGCCAGAGTGTGTTCTAGATTCTTCCCAATGACCCGAGAAGCTCATTAAAATAAAGACCCCAGTTTCTGCCTCTGGGATCTGCAGAGGAGGAGTCAGGATCCAGATGATCAACAAGGGCCCCTGGTGGTTCAGGGGTGGCGCACTCCATGTTTGGGAATCATTACTTTTCCAGAAAGGGCTGTTGAGTAAATAGTTTAGACTTGGAGGCCCATGTGGTCTCTGTTGCAATTACTTAACTCTACTACTGTGTAAAAGCAGCCACAGATGATACCTGACAATAGGCTGTGTGCCAATAAAACTTTATTTATAAACTCAGGCAGAGGGCCAGATAGAGTGGCTCCACTTTTATTTTAGCCCATTCTGTCAGCCACATTATGAACACCAAGACCCCTGAAATCTGTAGGGGTACTGCTCTAGCTATCTTGGGAAAACTACAAATAAATAAGAGTGGGAGATAGCTCCCCCCACACAGACCATGCAATCTCCCATCTTGACTCAGGAGGTCTGAAGGATTGCAACAATGATTCCAAAGAGGCTGACAGTGCTGCCAAAGATCTCCATGGAGGAACAAAGCAGATTTGATGAAATCATCCCAAACATGTGAAATTAATAAGACTCTCTGGATTTAATATGGATTCATCCCCAGCTCATTTGTGACAGAGCTTGCCCTAGGTGTTTACTGTGCTAGGAGACATGCAGATAGTAGATTTAACAAGGCCTTTAAAAGCTGTGTTTAGAACATTAGTAATGTTATTAATACTGTCATATACATATATATATATACACACACACACAAGCAAAGGTTCTCTTACTGTTCACAAATTAAGTAAATATCTGTCTTTCTCATCCTTTAATGTGTCCATTTATGTTGTGTGTTTTTACTAGATAACAGTATTACAGGAGCTCCCGCATATAATTTATAAAATAACAAATATGGGCTAAATGGTTGGGCCTTTACCTCTGGGTTTGAGAATCACTGATCAGTGATGAATGGCTTTTTTTTCAAAGCCTCGAAATTTCAGGCCTAGGAAGAAGTGAAGGCCCTAGAAGCTGAAGGCAGACCCCCAGGGGCCCTCCAAAGGTCCAGCCCTGCCCTGTCATGTCCTGCCCCTCCCGGTTGAGGTGGGGAGAGCCCAGCTTCAGATGGAGAGATGACTACCCCTAATTCACTGGGAGATGCTGACCTCTGGGCTTAGAGCCATGGCTGGGGATCCTGCATGCTCTGAGTCCAGGGACCGATCTTCACGAAGTGCCCTGGAGATGCTGTAGTCACTGTGGGCATGGGGAAGGTGAAGGGAGGGGGCTTGAGGGGCTTACAGTCCAGTGGCTGCTGAGGCTCCTAAAGTACACAAGTGTTAGTTTTGGCCCATGCAGTGGCTGTTGTGGTTTCTGTGTTTTTTAATATGAAGCTTCCAACATTTAAAAATGGAAAGATTTCCCATAAAATGGATTTGACTCCTTTAGAGAAGTTGGTCGATGTGGTGGTTCTCACTCAAGGATCTGCAGTGGGGAGGGGCTGACTGCTCAGATGAGGCTGGTCGCCTTTGGCCACAGACCACACCCCTGCCCCATAACCGCCCCCCCCCACAGTAGTGCTCGGGGGCAGTGTCTCACTCTGTCCCTCCATCAGGGTGGGAACGTGGAAGGCCAAGGCTCTCGAGGTCCAAGTGAGCAAAACCTTTGTTCATGGAAATACAGCCAGCTCCAGACCCCAGGGCCACTCCCCTCACCCGCCGAGAGAGACAGGCAGGGGTAGGACAGACTTTGGTGGGGAACGAATCCTTGAGTCAAGTCTTGACAGGCGAAGGAGAAGATATCAAGGGGGAGATGACACAACTGATGGAGTGACCCGAGGTCGAAGGTATGGTCCGGGGGAGATGGTTTGAGAGGAGAGAGACTCTCCGGAAACTGCCTGCTTCTCCTGAGATGCAAATCAACAACAGCACCTGGGAACCCCTCCAGGTGAACAGGCAGTCCCCTCCTCTTCCTCACATATCTCAGAACACACAGCACAGTGCTAGATCAATAACAGTAGTAACCACGATGGTAATAACAACATTATCACTTGTGTAAGTATTTTATATTATGATATGGACTTCCCTGGGGCTTCCTAGGTGGCATTGGCGGTAAAGAACTCACCTGCCAATGCAGGAGACTTAAAGATGACTCTAATTCAATCCCTGGTTTGGGAAGATTCCCTGGAGAAGGGCATGGCAACCCCCTCCAGTATTCTTGCCTGGAGAATCCCATGGACAGAGGAGCCTGGCGGGCTACAGTCTACAGGGCTGCAGAGTCGGACACGACTGAAGTGGCTTTGCATGCACGCATGCAGGGGTTTCCCCTGTGGCTCAGTGGTAAAGAATCCACCTGCCAATGCAAGAGACACGGGTTCAATCCCTGGGTAGGGAAGATCCCGTGGAGAAGGAACTGGCAACATACTTCAGTATACTTGCCTGGGAAATCCCATGGACAGAGGAATCCAGTGGGCTACAGTCCGTGGAGTCACAAGAGTCAGACAAGACTTAATGACTAAACAACAACAACAACAACGTGTGATACATGCACACAGACTAACATCATCACACTGAGCGAACATGATAAGATAGTATCAGTCATGAGGATGATTGGACAGTGACTGGTTCACTCTTCCTGAGTGCACACTCTGCCAGGTGTGTTACAGACCCACTTGACCGGTGATGGGAGCTCCATGCAGTTGCAGCCCAGGTCTGTCTTGGCAGTAAGGGTGGAAGCAGCTGACACTGCATAATCTCCAGATCAAGCAGCCGAGGCTTGAATCCAAGCTCTGCTGTTTCTCAGCTGTATGATCTTGGGCAGGTTACTTAACCTCTCTGAGCCCAATATTCATCTGTTAGAGATATTCTAAGAGTAACTACAATACTCTGCACACTGTATGTGCTAATAGTAAAGTGTTGCTTGGGCCACTGCCCAGCACATGTGAGGATTTAATGAAGGCTGGCGTTGCTGCTGGTGGTGGTGGTCGTCGTCATCCTTATTAATTATTGAGCATTTATCCCTGGCATGATGCCCACCTCCATACATGCATTAGTTCACTTAATCTTCACAAGAGCCCAGCAAGCTGCACTCTTATTTTCCTGATGTGATGGGGGAGTTGGAGGCCCAGAGTGGTCGGAAAAGGCAGCTGGGAAGCCCCCCCCCCCAAATCTGCGCTGGCTCGACTCTGCCACTGGGGGCATCCCAGGTGGCGCTAGTGGTAAAGAACTCACTTGCCAATGCAGATTTAAAAACGTGAGTTCGATCCCTGGGTTGGGAAGATCCCCTGGAGGAGGGCATGGCAACCCACTCCAGTATTCTTGCCTGGAGAATCCCATGGACAGGGGAACCTGGTGGGCTGCAGACCATGGGGTCGCAAAGAGTTGGACATGACTGAAGTGACTTAGCACTCTGCTCTGCCGCGGGTCTTCCTTACACGACAGGCATGGAGCAGACACCTAACATGAGGCTCACCTGGAGTAGTTGTTCAGCAAACACCTGCTCAGAGATGGATGTGCTGGGTATAGATGCTGCTGACTCAGAATTCTCAGTTTTGTGAGAGCAGCTCCTCTCAAGATGCTCCTTTCTGTTGCCAATCAGAGCTTCCAGGGTTAATTCTGCCAGTGCCTGGGCATCCCCCAGATCAGAGGGGCTAGGGGTTGTTCATCATCCCTGCATCAGATACTCTGTAAGGAAGGCCCCCATCCCCACACACTGATGGACCAAGTGCTGCTCTGTCTTTTCTCTCGAGGGACAGAGGGTCCCCCATTAGGGGACAGGGAGATGCAGCTGCCCCAGGCTGCCTCATTTGAAGACCAATTATACAGCATTGTCAATGTCACCAAGACCTAGTGGTAGAAAGCAAACAAAGGCCTCAGGTCAAATAAGATAATAAAAAGGATTTTCCTATGGAAAATCAGCGGGAACTGACTCAGAAAGAAATTAGAAACAAAATGAATTGCACCAAGCACAGACTGGGCCCAGCAGGAGGCATATGTGTCACCACTCCCACCCTTTGTCCCCTCGGTCCTTTGGTGGGTGACACAGGCACCCCCGGCCACGGCCCCTAGCCTCTCCAGGGATGGACAGGCCTTTGTACCTTCTTCCCCATTGAGGAGCCTTTGTGTTGGTCAACGTTATTTCTGAGTCAAGTGACACAGGAAGACAGCAGCGGGGCAAAGTGAGGGCTAATGCATTTGACATTTCTGCAGGAATCTTGGGGGGCTGATGTTTCTCCACCCCTGCCCCCCACCATGAAATAAATGTGCAATATTGAGTTTCTGGTGAGTGCTGGGAGAAACAGTCCCAGGTTCTTTGAAAATGTCAAATTTAACAGCACAGGAAAATGTCTTTTGAATCAGAAGATGGGAGCTCAGGGGAGTTGAATTAACAACAGAGGACAACATTTTACCAAGTAATAGGACCATATTTCCCCTTTATGGGACACTGCTCAGGGCAACACTTAATCTCTGGAGTTTAATGAACTTTTAAAACTACTCGATAAATACTCAAGGCCATGACAAGCGCTGTCACAAGATAAATCCAGCCCTACTTCAATGGACTATATCATTTTGTTATTAAAAAAGGTTAATTTTCATATTCAAGGAACTCAGTTCTCTGGAAAATAACGTCAGAGTCTCGCATGTTCCATGCCGGCAGCTCCCCGTGAGGGCGCATACTGAGTGGGCCGGGTGACTTGGAGTCTCTCAGAATATGTGGGCACCTGCTTCCACAGAGGTGGGGCCCTCAGCAGACACAGCAGTTCCATCACCATGGACTGTCCTGCAGCCCGGGGGTCTCCACCCAAAGTCATTTGAGCTGCAAGGCTCTCTGGGCATTTTTCAAAAGCCCACCATGAAGCTTAAAGCCATGCTCACTGCCCCCCACCCTGCCCCTGGTGGTTGGACGGCATCATCAATTCAATGGACATGAACTTGGGTGAACTCTGGGAGATGGTGAGGGACAGGGAGGCCTGGCGTGCTGCAGTCCATGGGGTCCCAAAGAGTCAGGCGCGACTTAGCGACTGAACGACAACCACCCCCGCCTTACATTCAGGCCCTAGAACGCATCCTGAGCTCCCAGGACAGCTTCCTTGCGTGCCAGGTCTGGGGAAGGCTGGGGACCCGTCCACTCTCCTCACTTCCCTGTCTACCAGGATCACTTCTGTTCACCACTCGCAGAAGGAAGCTTCCTCGGCTGGCTCCTCATCACCTTCTACTGGATGCAGGAAGAGAGAGGGTTCCCTGCAGAAATGATCCCCCCAAACCTGCAGCCAGGGTGTCTCTCTCCTTTCCACTTCTCTGTCCACACTGGCAGGCCCAGGAGAGTTGCCCGATGCAGCAAGCTGGGTGCAGGGTGGATAATTAGGGACAGACTGTGTCCTCCACTGTGACTGTCTGACCTCCAGGCTCAGAGAAGGGCAGTCCACCAGCACAAAAATATCATCTCCCTATCTTTTTTTATTATTTATTTTAATTGAAGGATAATTACTTTACAATATTGTACAATGGTTTTTGCCATTACTTAGCTATAAAAAGGAAAGCATTTGAGTCAGTTCTAATGAGGCGGATAAACCTAGAGCCTATTATACAGAGTAAGTCAGAAAGAGAAAGACAAATAATGTATATTAATGCATATATATGGAATCTAGAAAGATGGTATGAATGATTCTACATGCCAGGCAGCAAAGGAGACACAGAGGTAAAGTACAGACCTTTGGACTCAGTGGAGGAAGGAGACGGTGGGATGATTTGAGAGATTAGGACTGAAATATATAATTACCATATGTAAAATAGATAGCCAGTGGGAGTTTGATGTGTGATGCAGGGCACCCATCTTTTAACCTGAGGATCTTTCTGCTTATGTCTCCAAAGGGAGAGGGGAGGAGGGGAGCGGAACCAGCCAGAACAGATAAGCCAGAACTGGTTGGTTCCCACAGGAAACAATGAGGACGGATGTAGCCCACACTGCGTTGTCTCAGCTCACACACCTGGGCCCTGTGCATGGGATGGGACTTCCCCACAAGGCTGCAGGAACAGTCCTTAGAGTGATGGGGACTGTGTCCAGCCCTGACCATAGCCCTCAGTCCACCAGAGGGGTTCAGGGGGTGCATGGAGTGTGGGGGTGGCCCCTTGCCCTGGCTGATGGGCACCAGTGATGCTGCAGATATCGGCCGAGCGTGTTCTGCCCACATCCCACACAGCCCCGTCCAGCCCGCCTGCTTCTGGGCCCTGGGAATACAGTGCTACAGTTCAGCCCTTCTCCTTAAATGATGCTGGTTCTGCCCCTTTGGGTAAATTACTGATTTCCTCAGCTCACTTAGTGGCAAGCCAGAATGAGCACATCTCAGGGGAGCTTTCTAGAATATTCTTTGAGTCTGCACAGGCTCGAGGGCCTAAGAGCATGTTCAGAGACTTCCCATGGAGGACAAAACCAGCAGGTGGGAGGCTGTGGACAGAGGATTCCTGAGAGTTCCTACTGCTCCCTCTCAGCTCATATCATATCAGCTCATACCTCTTTTATAAGTTTTAATTACACAATGATTTCAGAGACTTTGGGAAACTGACACAATGAAAAGGAAGAAACGACCTCGTGACCTAGAATGGGGGTTCTCAAACTTGGTGCTGCTGACATTCTGCTGGATCCTTCTCTATGGGGAGATGTCAGCGGGGGGAGGGCTGTCCTGTGCATTCGGAGGGTGTTTAGAAGCATCCCTGGACCCCACCCCCTAGATGCCAGCAGCAACTCTCCCCTCTATTTGTGACAAAAATGTCTCCAGACATGGTCCAGTGTCCCTCAGCCCAGCTGGGACATCCTGACCTATACAACCACCCTTGCATGCTGGCTGGCATTTTCCCCACCTTTTCTCTACACGCTCATCAAATTGAACACTCAGGACTTCCCTGGTGGTTCAGTGGTTAAGAATCTGTCTGCCAAAGCAGGGGACATGGGTTTGATTCCTGGTCCAGGAAGATCCCACATGCTGGGGGGCAACTAAGCCTGTGTGCCACAGTTACTGAAGCCCACGCGCTCTACACTCTGTGTTCCACAATAAGAGAAGCCACCGCAGTGAGAAGACCACACACCACAACAAAGAGTAGCCCCGGCTTACCACAACTAGAAAAAGCCCGCGTGCAGCAACAAGACCCAGAGCAGCCATAAATAAACAAAAATTTTAAAAGTATTGATTCCACAAGGCATTTGTGAAGCATCTACCATGTGCTGGGCTTTGGAGTGAGGTGAGAGAGACACTAGGCTTCCCTGGTGGCTCAGATAGTAAAGTGTCTGTCTGCAATGCAGGAGACCCGGGTTTGATCCCTGGGTTGGGAAGATCCCCTGGAGAAGGAAATGTCAGCCCACTCTGGTACTCTTGCCTGGAAAATCCCTCGGACAGAGAGAGACACTGTGGTGAGAAAGACAAGCTCACTTTTTAAAGGGAATAAATATATTTGCAAGTTGTGCCAAGTGCTAGGAAATGCTCCCTGGGACACAGATGGGACCACAGGATAACGAGGTCTCTGGCACAGATCAATGTCGAAAAGCCATGTTGTACCACGAGGCAGAGTCCAGCAGATGAAGGGGCGGAGTCCGCCAGAGGGAGGGGCGGAGTCCTCCAGAGGAAGAGGGTGGAGTTAGTCAGATAGAGGGGTGGGGAGAGAGGCCCAAACCTGCCTCCACTTCCGTCTTCCTCGCTGAAAGCCACACTCAGAGCACGGTCACAGTTTGGCGGGGGCCATGGCTGACACTCTGCCCTCCCCGGGAACTTTTGGTTATTTTCTTTCTTTGAAAACAAAAAGAAACGCCACCAAACAAAAACACCACCACCAAAAAACCTCCATTCTTTTATCCACAGGTATCAGAAAGCTTTTAGAGTCTGTCCTCAACTCGACACTTCTACTACTTAAAATATCTCCCAAGGGCAGAGAAATTCAAATGTAAAAAGATTTAACTCCGAGGCTGTTTACCCCAAAGCTGTTTATAATTGTGAAAAATTGAAACAACTTTCAAGTACAAATATAAAGGATTAGTTAAATATAGTACGTTGTGCTCACACAATAGCATAATTAAGGTTATGTTTTGGAATATTTTGTTTTTATGAAATTGCTTCAGGAGATGCTGTTAAATGAGAAAAAGCAGACCATAAAAGTGTAAAACGTGTCCGCCTGTGTGAGAGTGTGTGTTTATAAATGCACAACATCCATCAGTTGTCATGATGTTTAAACATCATGTCAATTGTCCATGATATATTTAAAATTTGAGTTGTAGCACAGTATGCAGTAGTTCTATTTGTGTTAAAAATGACAAGAAGATAGAAAAATGGGCAGTAGAGATGACTAGGAGCATCATAAGTAACATGGATGGTGCTAGGTCCACAAGGAGATGGTAAACCACATTCACTGTCTGGATCATCTTGACCCAGTTCAGTGCACAGGGCTAGCAGCCCAGCATCGCCAGATTGGGAGAGGGCATGATGGTCAGGCTCTCTCAGCCGGGGTTCTTGGGAGTACATTTTGTTATTTCTACTTTGGAGAGCAATCAGGCACGATTGCCACGTGTGGAACTTTCGAATTCCTCAGACTCTACCCAAGTGAGAGAACTCACCTGTGGGTCCATAGAGATGCAGACCACAGCTTACAACTGCAAAGGTGTCTGATGTTTACACACTGGGGGTGGATAAATTGTCGAACTCATACAACAGAGCCTTAGATGGTCAAATGTACACTTTCTGACTCTTACCAAAATAATTTTGAGTCCAAAAGTCAGTGACCAAAGACTACATACAAAGATCCCCATTTATTAAAATTAAAATAACCAAAATCAAAGGACATACACTTTTCAGTGAAACATACAGATGTAATAAAACTATATGAGAAGGCAAACTGGGAACAGAGATAGCGTGATTTAGGACAGTGGTCTTCTGGGGGCAGGGGCAGTGGGAGGTGAGGACAGGATGTGGGGGAGCAGCCATGAAGGTGGGTACAAATGCCTATGACCTTGTTATTTAGGGGGCTATGACTAAAAATGAATTTATAAAAATGAGAATGTGCCATGAGCCAAATGCTAGCATTGTTTTAATGCTATACTTCATTTAGTGTATGTATCAGCTAGAAGGGCTGTCTGCTCTGTCAGCAGGGTGCACTAGCAGCCTTGGAGATGGGGTGGGGTGTGCATCTTTCACCTTCAATCATTCTGACTTGCAAGGTTTCTCTTTCTCTTCTAACCATGGGTACTTGTTATTGTTCAGTAGGTAAGTAGTGTCTGACTCTTTGCGACCTCATGGACTGTAGCATGCCAGGATTCCCTTGTCCTTCACCATCTCCCAGTTTGTTCAAGCTCATGTCCATTAAGTCGGTGATGTTATTCAACCATCTCATCCTCTGTTGTCCCCTTCTCCCCTTGCCCTCAATCTTTCCCAGCATCAGGGTCTTTTCCAATGAGTTGGCTTTTCACATCAGGTGGCCAAACTATTTGAGCTCCAGCTTCAGCATCAGTTCTTCCTATGACTATTCAGGGTTGACTTCCTTTAGGATTGACTGGTTTGATCTTCTTTCAGTCTAAGGGACTCTCAAAAGTCTTCTCCAGCACCATAGTTTGCAAGCATCAATTCTTCGGCTTTCAGCCTTCTCTTGTGGTCCAACTTTCACATTTGTATATTTTCATTTTATAATTTTTTTTTTAACAAAATAGCACAATTTAAAAGGAATCCCATCCAATAATATAAACCCAAACAAGAACATGTAAAACTGGTCACAGGAGGGCTGAATGGGCTCTGCCTCTCAGGTCACATGGGCATGGACTGCCAGGAGGGCCAGCGCTCCCTCCTCCGGGTGCCACCTGGTCTTCTGGAGGGTCTAGCTTTGACTTCTTCTAAGAAGCCCTTTGGTGCCTGCAGTTCCTGGATACACAAAATTTCAAGGTCAATAACTACAGTTTCCTGACTTGAGCTCTTAGTTTATGCACCAGCCACTGGACTGGGTGCTTCAGCAAAGCTAGATCACCTTGAGAGTGATCCCAGGGGCTCACGCATCATCCCCAGGGGGAAGTAAGACATGTCCAAGGTGGAAGAAGCTATCTGAGCCTCTGCATAAGGGCAGAACCAGGGAAACCACAGTCCCTGTGGCCCTATAGCACCACCCTGTCTCGTCACATTGGAGACCTCGGGACCCTCGCTCCTTTCTTGTTCCCCCAAAGGAGTGAGTGGTGTAGCATGGGCTCTGAGTATGCTAGGACTGCCGCAGGAGGTCTGGTGGGAGAACAAAGTGAGCTGGAATTATTTAGAACATGCTGCTGAGACAAAGCATCAGGCAGAAGGTCAGGAGGCATGGGGGTGGAGGGAGAAGCTTTAAGACCTCTCGACACAAGCCCAAGGACACTCTGGGGCCCCAGCTCACTGGCCAGCTCCTAGATCAAGGGCAGCACACTGACCCCCAGTCCCCTCTCAGGCTTGGGGCTCCTTTATTCCCCCACCTGGATGAGAGGCCAGCTCTTCAGTACGGGCCAGGTGGGGCTTGGTTCTGACCCAGTTCCCACACTGTGGAGTGACCCTGACTCTAGCCTCATGTTTCCAACCCCCTGTCAGTCCCATCCACTTTGCCACGACGCCCACTGCCCCTACTTGGGGTCACGTTGTGGGATGAATGGTGCCCCCTCAAAAGATAAGTCACATCTGGACCCTGTGAACATGACCTTATTTGGGAAAAGGATCTTTGCAGGTGTGACAAAGCTGAGGATCATCCTGATTGGGGTGGGCCCTAAGTCCTGTGACAAGTGTCCCTATAAGAGGACAGAAGGCGGGACACAGAGAACATGTGACAAGAAGGCAGAGCTTGGAGGGATGTGGCCACAGGCCAAGGATGCCTGGGCCCCTGGAGCTGGGTTTCAGGTGTCTGGCCTCCAGAATGGGGAGAGGATACACTCTTATTGTAAAGTCACTCACTTGGTAATTGGTCATGACCCCAGGAAACGAGCACTGTCACACCCTCTGCCTCTTTATGTGGTGGCGATGGAGACCCTGGTAACCTGCTCAGGGGGACATCCATGCCTGGGGCTGCCTCTTTCCACCCCAGGGTCTCCTGTCTGTTTGCTCACCTGCACCCCTTGCAGAGCCTCCATCTCTCTTTCTTATTATCATCCTGATGTGAAAGTGACCCCACATCCCAGCCTGGTCTTCTCGCAGTAAGTTAGAGCCACCACACCTGAAAATTCCATTCAGCATCTAGATAGTTAACAAGTGAACTCTGCTTCCAGTTCTCATTTCTTATTTTTATATTTGCACCTCTAATTAAAGGAAAGATTTAGCTAGAGGTATCAGATATCCCTTCTATTAGACATTTCTTCTGATAATGGCCAAGTTTTTAAATAGTTCTCTGAAAGACATCTTCTGATTGAGATTTTTTCCTGTTGCTTGATTATGTAAAACTCAAACTGGGGGAAAAAAAATAAGTAAATAACTTACATTCCTTTGAGTGGGTGGATGGGTGGCTCGCTCAAATTTTCAAAGTGGGACTTTCCAAGGTCCAGGCCCTGCTGGTTCTGTTGGATTGCCCCTTAGTAATGATGCCACTTTGTTCTGAGCTTCAATCCACCTTGGGAGGGAGTGTTGAAGCACATTCTTCCCTCCTTTCTCCTCCTCTAAAAGATCTCACCAAGTGAATGTTTTTGTTTATCATCATCTGCTGGTTCATGTGCGATGGACTAATTATTTCCGCACGGCCTAAAACAAGCCTAGGGTAATTGTCTACAATTTTCTGCACTTGCTTTCTCCCAAAGAATGTGTTTTTCTCCCTTAAATTTCAAAACCCAAGTTCCTGATTAGGCTCTGGTGATGTCATGTATAAAATGAGCAGGATCTCGTATCCAGTGTCAATCACAAACGTCCTAGTGACCTTTCTGCCCTCTAGGATCCTTGGAAGGATAAATCAGAGGGAGCCTCATCCAGTGGGGGTGGGGGTGTGGGGGCTGGGACTGCAGGCCCTCCCTCCCCCTCCACACTTAAGATGTTCCATGCTGAGGCCTGCCCAACCTTCCTTTTGCAGAGAGCACCATTCTAAATTTCCATCTGCCGCCTTCAGACGGTGGCGATATCACTTGGCACGGCTTGTAGTTTTCAAATATTTGCTAGATTATAAAAGACTAAGAAGTGTTGTCACTACACACACACTTGCCCACGTCCCCCCCTCTCCCGGGTGATTGGTGCTGGTGCCTTCTGAAGCAGGTGCAGCCGCGAAAACTCTGACGGAGCCCAGATGCCATCTTTCCTTGTAGAGCCCCAAGCTTCTCCTTGGCCAGAGCTGTGGTGGGCCCCCACCCCCTTTTCTCGCTGTTAAAAATCTCCGAGTTGTAAAAACCATGCCCATATTGAGCCATTTAACAGTTCATATGGTCTTTAAAATGCATGTCGTGTGACAGTGGATCTGGATTTGTGAATGACAGCTTTTTATTAGAACTGCCTTCCATCCTCAGGAAGACCGCATCTTCCTGTCGTTGCAACTTGCCAACAGCATCTTGAGGGACCCAACATGGGTTTATGTGGGTGGGAGGCAGCACAGGAGAAGCAGAGTCTGCAAAGAGGAGTGTCTGAATCTTGGAAGTTTACGCAAAATGGACAACGCATCTGTTCATAGGCATGGAGTCCGTGAGATGATTGCAACTCTGTGACGAGGCCCTGAAAGGGAGGGGGCCTTGACAAGGGAGGGGGTGTGATTAATTGGCATGGTGTCTGTCCAACCACTGAGGCAGTGATAAAGGTATTAATTTAGCTTCAAACATTAAAGTATGTACAGTAAGATGGATTTTTTAACAGTTCAGTGTGGCATAACCTTAATGCAGTGTATTAAAATCATTCATTACGATGAATAAATAGCTTAATGAGACTGGAAGCATCGACCAGTCTCCCCGTAAATGTGTGATGAAGTGAAGCAGGCGATGTCTGTCACCGAATATAAATTATGCAAAAATAATACCCTTAATACCTTCTCTCCGGGTGCATTGTTGCTTTTGTTGAATATTCAAAGGGACGGCTTCCCAGGACAATATCAAATTAGTCCGTGTAATAAAAAAAAGTCTGCCACAAATTATCTACACAATCCTTATCTGCGTAACTCTCCGCTTCAAACAAAGGCCAATTACAGTCTGGTTTCCTTTTCAGTGATTTGTCCCTGCTCCGAAGAATGCTACCTGCTATAAGTGATTCTTCTTTTTGTTTCATATTCCCAAAGTTGACACTTCACTTCTAAAACTTGCAGTGGGGACTTAAACAAAGACTGTTCCACCACAGGGGCAGTGAGCAGAGTTGCTTAAACAGTGAGAACAGGAGAGAATGCCACAGAGGTTTTTCTGTTGCTCCTTACTTAGAAGGATGCTTAGTCAAATCAGTGCATTTAAATGAGGTATTGGAATATCATTTTTTTCTTTTTTTTAAAGGTAAGTTCATCCCTCTCTCCATTTTATGTTTCAAGCAGTGGCAGTTATGCTATAAACTGCAGGGAGGGGCAGAGTATTTAAACACCAGTACTAAGAGTCCCCGCCAATGCCTCTTCCCTCGGGAGATGAGGTTCTGAATTTGCTTCATGACCGTCAGAATTTCCTACACAGAGGTAAACGCTGGACCAACTTTGATAACCATAACAATCACGGATGTAACTGTTCTGTCCTGAATGGTAAGCTGGGAGAAGAGCAGGAATATGCCACTTGGCTGACTGCCCAATAACTCAGCTCCATCCTGCAGGCTCGTCTGTCAGGGGCTGAGAGAGCAGAGCTCTTGCTGCAGCCCCCCAGACCCAGGCAACAGGCTCATTCTGAAATCACTGGCATGTTCCACCTCTGATCTCCAGACCCTTTGAAGGAGTAGATCCTGAAACACACATGTTCCAAGCTCCAGCTTTAATCTGTCAAAAGGAAGCACCCCGCCATACCATGGGCAGGCAAGATGTTCCATCCAGGTGTCCACTGTTGCTCAGCTGCTCAGTCATGTCTGACTCTTTGTGACCCCATAGTCTGTGGCCCACCAGGCTCTTTTATCCATAGGATTCTTCACGCAAGAATACTGGGTGGGTTGCCATTTCCTTCTTCAGGGGGTCTTCCTGACCCAGGGATTGAACTCGTGTCTCCTGCCTTGGCAGGTGGGTTCTCCATCACTGAGCCACCAGGGAAGTCCCCGGCATCTGTACGATCTCCTAATTTTCTCAACCACCTTAGCCGGCATTCTCACTCTCCTTTCATAAATAAAGAAAATAAAACAAAAGAAAACAGCCCTGAGCTCAGGAGGGTGAAACTTTGCTTAAAGTCACATAGCTATGAAGGGGGACCTGGGATGTAGACACAGTCCCTCTGATTTGAAATTCAGCCTTGAATGAAAATTATTCCTTTGGGATTTCCTTCCCTGGTGGTCCAGTGGTTAAGAATCTGCCTGCCAGTGAAGGGAACACAGCTTTCAATCCCTGGTCTGGGAGGATCCCACATGCCACAGGGCAACTAAGCCCATGCGCCACAGCTACTGAAGCCCATGGACGTGGAGCCCATACTCCACAACAAGAGAAGTCACCGCAGCGAGAAGTCCGCGCACCTCAACTAGAGAGTAACCCCCGATTACCACAACTATAGAAAGCCCTCGCAGTAACAGAGACCCAGCATAGCCACACACACAAAAAAAATTAAAATTAAAAAAGAAAATTACGCCTCCAATATAAGGATTGTACCTCTGCCCCATTTCCCGCTTGTGATATTGAACTGGTGCTAGAGTCATGTGACAGGTTAGAGTAGGGGACATTGGGTAAAGGGGCCTTTCTGTGCTCTCTTTGCAACTTCCTTGTAAATCTCTAATTTACCTCAAATTAAAAGTGTATAAGTTAGACCACCTTTTTATACCCTTTTATATTCAAAACTATACACGGTGGGTTGAGTGGTGCCCCCTCTCCAAAAGAAATATCCGTTCATGTCAAGCCCCGGGACCTGTGTAGGTCATCTTATTTAGAAAAAAAAAAGTTTGCAGACATAATTCAGAATCTTGAGATAAGAGACTATCCTGGATTATCTAGTGGGGCCCTAAATCCAACGACAAGTGTCCTTATTAGAGACACACAGAGGATGACTCCGACTCTGCCCACTGCTTGTGACAGCAGCCGTAGGAACTCAATCCACTGTACTCTCCAGCTTTAAAAGGAAGGAGCTCTATGTCTTGTTGAAACATGTAGAACCATTTCCCCAAACGTATCCATCCAGATTCAGATCAAGCAAAACCAACACAACATTAAGAACTAAAAGGACAGTGGTCACAGTATTGCTTACACATGGGGACACAGGGAGCACCCTTGACCTGCCTGCCCATTCCTTATGGGATCTGCGCTGACTGCTCTTCAGCCACAGGAGTGGACCCAGTGAGGTTTAGACCCCTGTGGGCACCACCTGAAGCAGTCAGACAGGAAGGACGGTAGCGCCATTTACAGGGTGCCGAAAGGGTGCCTTAAACTTGAGACCGTCATTCCTTAATTCATAGCAGTCTGGATGCTTCTGAAAGGGACTTGAAATGAGCTCAACAAGGAATTCTTTCAGGGAATTCAGTGCACACTTATGGGACCTGATTAAAGAGTAAGGTTTGGAAGTGACAGCAGTCAGTGAGCTACAGAAAGCCATCAGCAGGTGGTTTTGTTTCGGATCTGAGCTGAGAGGAGAGAGGCCAAGTTCCCTCCCAGACAAAAGCTCCAAAGGCTGTTAGAATTTGCAAGAGGTCAGTTTTACTCAAACCCTCCAGGGGCCTCTGGACTTTGATATGGGGATGGTTTCTGTCCCCATACCCACTAGGGAGGCCAAAGCAACAGATCCCCACCAGGTGGGATGGGAGGACACTGAGGTCCAGCACCATCCAGAGCGTCCCAAACACCCCTGGAGTCAATGACACTTCAAGGTCACCTTAACCATCATTTCTCATTGAAGTGGCACTTGGCAAATCTTGATGCCAGAGGATTTTGCACTGAGGCCAGGGATGAAGTGGCAGAGGAGGGGATGGAAGGGCACAGGCCACCTGACAGCTGAGCCACTGACTGCAACTCACGGGGCTAGACCCTTGGGACCTGCCGAAGCCCAGGAGCCCCGACCTGCGGCATTTTTTAAAGAGAGTGGGAAAAGCAGAAGCAGAGAGCAGGCCACGAGAGACGACCATGCTCCTCACACTTCTTCCTCAGTTTTAGATCAAGCCACAAAGTCTTCAGTAATTGCAGAGCGCTGCTTGCAAAATATGTCACCACCGTCCCCTCCAAATCCCCCGTTGCCTTGGCAACACAGAGTGAGCGACAGCAGTCGCCCGTCACGTACTGGTGGTGGGCGCACACGAACATTTTGAGCATCCTACCACTCCAAGCTCGCCTGACTGGTGCTCACGGTAGGGCTGAAGATGATGAGACAGCCCTACAGGGAGGGGAAGCACGCCCGTGCATGGGGACCATAGAGGAAGCCAGTGGGACTCAGACACCCTGCAAGGATGTCTTCTGGGAAGATATGGAAACTTCTGGAAGGAGAGGTGGTGTTGGGAGTGTCCCACACTGCCTGCAGCCCTGACTTGGGAGCACAAAGATGGGAGACTTGGAGAAGTTTTGTCACATTCTTGATGTGGAAGTCTCAGCACCCTCAACCCAGGGCTCACTTGAAAGTCTGTGCTAGTCAGGTAGAAAGGAGGGCCCATGCCAGCCGCATGGGGAAGAACACACAGGACGTGGCTGTTCCAACACCAGCCCCTCCCCCATGACTGATCTGAACTCTGTCCCGGGTAGGTATTTTCCATGATTATCATGCCCAAGTCTACGCCTCCACCTGATCCCCTTGCTCCCGCTGTCTCTGTCTTAGGACCCCAGGCCTGTCCTGCCTCCACTGCTGCACTGGGGCCGCTTCTCTGACTAGGAGAGTTGGCCTCCCTCCCCAGGCCTGGTCTGAGCCTCACACCCTAGAGGAGGTTGACCCCTGCTATGGCCTTCCCTCTCTGGAGACTTTGTCTAATAGCACACACATTCCACACCATGGAATCCCACACTGCGGAATCCCACACCACGGAATCCCACACCATGGAATCCCAGGGCAGTTCTTCCTTGTGGCCACTTTCTTATGGATTCTGTGCTCATTTCACCAACCCCATGGGGATGCAGACGACAGAGCATCACCAAGCCTCTCTACCATATTTACCACCAACACACAACTATAGTCACCACCTGGACCACAGTCTCTAACATCAATAGCATCACACAACCACCATCATTGCCAATCCCATCTCTACCACCATCACCTCCACTATGAACTATGACCACCATACCATTCCCAAACCAGTTCTGTCACCACTAATATTATGGTCATCACCATTTCCATCACCTCCACTATGAACCATCACCACCATCCCAACTAATACTGTGGTCATCATCACCTCCTTCACCTCCATCACCACCAGCATGACCACCACCAGCATAATGGTCACCACCATCACCTAGTATCGTCTCTATCACCAAGACCACCACCACCACCACCACCATCAACATCTAACTTTACTGGGCACTAAATAGACATGAAGCATATGCTTTTAATCATGTGCATTAGTCACTCAGTCATGTCTGACTGTGTGATCCCTTGGACTGTAGCCCACCAGGTTCCTCTGTCCATGGGATTCTCCAGGTAAGAATACTGGAGTGGGTTGCCATTTCCTTCTCCAGGGGATCTTCCTGACCCAGGGGTTGAATCCAGGTCTCCTGCATTGTAGGCAGATTCTTTACCACCTGAGCCACCAGGGAAGTCAATGCTTTTAATCATAGGGTTGGCCAAAAAACTCCTTTGGGTTTCTCCATAGCATTTTACAAAAAAACAAATGAACTTTTTGGCTAACCCAGTGCCAACCTTATGAAAACACTGTGAAGTGGGTATTTTTATTCCATTTTGCAGCTCAGAAAACAGAGGCCCAGACAACTTAAGTCACTCACCCAAGGCCACAGGGGAAGTAAGTGGTGGAGCCAGGACCGTCTGACCCAAGTCAGCACTCTTAACCCCAATCCCAAGTGCCCCCACCCCTCAGGACTCCCTGGGAAATGCCCTAGCCGGTCCAGACCTGGCCCTCTGTTCGGTGATCCCATAGCTCATCCTCTCCCTGCCCCTACCTTGGCCATCGTCTCCTCCGAGCAGCCTCCCTGGATCCGATGCTTGGAGGGGTTGCACCCTCCTCTGTAGTGCATGGTGCTATGTTCTTCTTACAGATTTTTCTCCCCTGTCAACCCGTGAGCCCCTCAGCAAGGACAGGCCACCCTCCTGTCAGATGACCAGCTCTGTGCTCCATTCCTGGTCCACAGCAGGTGTTTGATGAACGTTTAAAAACTCAGAAGGCCTGATCTGCCAAAGCTGGTTGACTCCCTACAGTCAGGAGTGCCATGATCTCCATAGCTCTAGGCTCTCCCAAACCCCCCATGTGCACCCCAGCCCCATGCGCCCACACGTACACCCAGAGAACTCCCTGCTCTGGGTGTAGCAGTCTCCACACCTGTTTCTGCAGAGGCCTGGGTGTCCCACATGGTTAATGTGAGTCCAGAGACTTTACACAGACACACACATATTTCCACCTCTTCACGTCACCATGCATTTGCCTAGCTTACACTGAGCACTCATGTTGCCCTCCATGTTTTCAATAGTACCCAAAAGAGAACTGTGAGTGTGATGTCACAGTTGACAAAACAGCCCCAGATATACCCCTAGACAGCTGGCCAAGGTCACTTGGCAATTCAGGTGTGATCCTGGAATGAGAACCCATGGCCCTGGTGTCTGGTTTCTAATCCTGTTTAGCGGGGAGGTCAGAGGTGGTGTGGGATTGCTATAGCTTTATCTGCTGCTTTTTCTCCATTAAGTCCAAGTGGTCCTGAGAGGCCCAGGATGACATCCATTATGAGAAATGTAATAGGAGAGACTCTGCTGCATTATCTGCGAAGAACAAAGAATATCATTGCTGTTTTTAGAACAATAAAAGGAGCTTTTGAACAAGTCTCCAGGAATTCAGAATGGGCAGTTAAAGGGCACAGCCCGCTTCACTCGTCTGATGCACAAGAGTGCAGCCAGCCTTACTGCTTACCGATCTGTGCCAGCCATCCTCTTGGAGTTGTGACCGTCCTGGGTCCCAGACTTGGCTGGTGTTGAGTGTCACATGCACAAAGGCACATGACTTTATCTTGGGCCACAGGACTGGGTGGGAGCCGTGACAACACAGGGAACCCACCCAACCAAGGGCCACCACTGCCCCACCCCGGGCCACCCCTGCCAGCAGGAACAAGCCCTACAGCCAAAGCCTCCACTGTGTTAGAGAACAAGGCAGAAATCATGACTTAGTGAAAAATATGATTAAGTGTTGACATCTGATGAAGAAACAAAAATCTGAAGCACAAGGCACATAGAAGATGCAGATCTGGCCCGACTGCTCCTTCATGCTGCAGGGTTAGCACTTTTCATTGTTTCCAGGAACGCAGGGCACTCCTGGCATCACTCCACATGGGCAGTGTCGCATTCCAAACCAGTGACCACCCTACGGCTAAGGAGCTGGCCCTCCTTCCACCTGGCAAAGGCCTGGTGGACAAGGTTTTTCTTCCTCATCTGAGGCAACGTGGTGGGGGTGGGAGGTGCAGAGGGTTGGCCTGGGCATCCTGCAGATGTGATGCCAGGGTGACCAAGATCTCTCAAGGCCTGTGGGAATCCCCGAGATGCCAGAGGCCCAGCCAGTTTGGGAGCTGCTCCTGGTTGTTTTTACTTTATTAAGAGAGGCACCTGCCATCCCTGGTCCAGGGGAAGTCACTGCATCGGCAGGTAGATTCTGTGAAACTGCAGGGAGCACAGCACCCGCGGAGCATAGCGTCTTCAGGGTATAGCGCCTGGCACGGCCACCTTGACTGACAGTCTGTGGCTGAGTGCCGGCCTTGCTGGTTTCCTTTGGATGTGATCACGGGGGCAGGAAGGGCTGGGGTGCCGGGTCCTGACACAGCTGAGTGTGACTCAGGCCACGCCGTGGCCGTGTGACTGCAGGATGGGGCAGAGCCAGACACGAGGCTCGGGGCCTGGGAGGACGTGGCGTTTGGCTCCCAGGGGTGATAAGGCAGCCAAGCTGGTCACATGCTTCTTTTTGGACCAAAACACCCTGCCAGTAAGAAGTATGAGGTGGAGACAAGATCCCAGACATGGAGCAAAAGCACTGAATTCAGATGTGCATTCATGTAGAGCGATTTCTTTAACCTGAACTGGACAGTGTGTTTACAAACACAAGCTGCCAGCCTGTCACTGGATCAAACTCCACTGTGAGTCATCTTCACGAGACCGGCCCGTGTGTGTCCCCAGATGAACCTTGGCAGAGGTGAGAGGTGGAAGACTGAGCCATGTCGCGGCAGGGGACAAGTTCAGACTCCAGACCTGCCTCCAAGATGTGCCCAACTCTGCGTGAAGCCTGTTTCCTGCAAGGAGGCTCGGCTGGGCTCCCACAGAGCAGATCTGGGCATGGCCCTGGGTCCCCTGGGAATGCACAGCCCCCACTCTCAGGGCCAGGTTCTAATGACCAAGCTGGAGGGACACACATTCCACTGAGGTGAGGGGTGGGCCCTGCAACAAAGGCCTCCCAAGCCCTGCGGGGGCCAGGGTGTTGTTCAAGCGCAGAATGGGCCAGAAAGCTGAGATGCCCCAAAGAGAGAAGAGGAGTCTGGAGGGCAACCAGGTGGCTGGTCTGCACCACGCTAGCTGGACGGCATTTCCCAGCGGACGGAGGCCTGGCAGGATGAAGTATGTCCCCATGTGCCCCAGTTCCGGAGTGGGAAGCAGTGACTTTATTGATGCCTCCTGGATGCCGGTGTTGGGGGTGTCCCAAGAAGAGTCTCCGTCTCTCTGCCACCTTCTCAGGACAACAAGCCCCAACGGGGTCTCTGGGAGACGCCACAAGGTGACAAAAGTGCTCCCAGACTCCCAAACTCAGTGCGGAGGCCTGCTGGTACTGAGAGCACCTCCTCTGACCCCTCCGCCTCCCCACACTGCACCGTCGCTGCCAGAGGCTTGCGCAGTGCTCTGAGCACCAGGCTGCAATCAGATTACACGCTCCGGTGCCCAGCCCTGCACGCTGCACACAGAACGGAGCCATTCATTAACACCAAGGCCAATTAAAAAGCAGGCAGGCTCCCAAATTAAACCCCCAAGCTGTGCACTTCCACTCTTTCCCAGGAAGTGACCACCACCCTCACAGCTGGCATCCTTGGGGATACAGGCGGGGCGAGGAGGCGAGAGAGGGGGCAGTGGGCACTCTGTTATCCCTGGCTCAGACAGGAGGGTCACCGTCGGTTCCCAGACCCCTCACGACTTGGGCACAGCACTGAGCCCCACTGCAGCCCACTCCAACCCAAGTTTTATGGGGCCATTTTGTGTATTCTCATTAAAGGGCTTAATATTCAGGCGACGGGGGAAGTGGGGGGGAACTGCTTTCTCATTAAGAGTCTCTGTAAAAACAAAATTGTAAAAATTTACCATTGAGCTATTTACAAAGTAAGAGATGTGATCAGTATTTGGACAGCTTGCTGGAATGATCTGTGACCCGTGGTCATTTTGCAAGCCCAGGTTGGCAGCATCTGATTCCTTTTCCAGGACTTTAGAACCAATCAAGGATGGTCTCTGATCTTTGAGGATGAAATTCCTGGCCTTGGTGCAAACAGTGACCCACATGAGGGCAGAGGCCTGCCAGTCAGTGGGAGGAGGCATGGTTATGGGAGGTGCAAAGGCCTTGGGGAATGCCCCCTGCTCCCTGGAACCCACCACTAGCCCCCTCCCATCCTGAGGGCATCACAGATACCACTATCTCATTCATCTTGGAGCCAGGAGCTTCTTTAAGACTCGGGGTCCATCTTAGCTCTCCACCCGGGTGCTCAGGATGAAAGGACAGGGTCATCTCTGAGCTTCCCTTCTCCCTGGACCCCCCAGCTCCATCTCAGAGTATATCTGAACCATCCACTCCTCTGCATGTCCCCCCCCCCGCCCCTAACTCTGCCAAGTGTGGGCCTGCAGCATGGAGGCCTGCAGCCCCATCTGGATGGCAGAATGGCCTTCCTGGCTGGAAGCACCCACCTGATCCCCAATCAGTTCTCTCAGCAGCAGCAGACAACAAATGCTCCAGACCCAGGTGGTTATGGCACTGTGCTGTCTGGAACCCTCCCCCAGGTTCCCCGGTACCCTGTAGGACTCCACATCCTACCTGAGCTCTGAATCCTGCCCCTCCCCATGGTCCCCCAGCCTGAGATAAAACGCGGCCCCTTGCTGTCCCCAGGACTCTGAAAAGCTTCCCGCTGTGGCCAGCTGCACCTCTTCTGTCTCTGATATGTGTGGCTGTGGCTGGTACTCTCACCTCATTCATGTCTCAACTCAAATGGCGCCTCTGCAGGGGTCCTCTCTGACCATCTGATATAAAGATCTCCCTGGAGCCCATCTCTCTCAATCTGACATTGCTCATGTACTTTCTTAAACTCTTATTTCAATATAATTTCTGACTTACAGAAAAGTTACAAGAATATGACAAATAATTCCCCCGTATTCCCTTCACATATATTTCCTCAACCCCATTTGCTTTATCTCTAACAACTCTAATGTATGTTTTCTGCAACCAAGGATGCCCTCTTACACATCCCAGTTTAGATATCAAGATGAGGATGATAATGTTGACTCAATATTATAGCCTAGTCTACAGATCTTACCCATATTTCATTAGTTGTCCCAAGGATGTCCTTTAGTAAAAACAAAACAAAAAAAAAGAAAAAAATCCCAGATCAGGCACTGAACTCTGTTGCTTTCACTCACATTTTCTTTAACCTGGCCAGGTAATCAGTTTTTGCATTTCATGACTTGGACATTTTTGAAGGGCACAGGCCAGTTACTGTAGAATGTTCCTCAGTTTGAGCTTGTGTGATGCTTCCCCAGGAATAAGTTCAGGATGTTTAAGGACAGAATGATGCTGTGTCCTTCTCAGTGCCCCATTTCAGGAGGCAAGTGGTCTCCATTTGCTCCGTTTCTGCTGATGCTAACTTGAATCACTTCACGAGTCAGTGTCAGCCAGGTTTCTCTCGTGTAAACTCACTATTGATTTTATAAACAGTAACTTCAGGGAGGTATTATATACATATCCTGTTGTTCCCTGACTTTCATCAGCTAGATTTAGCATCTACTGGTGCTTCCTGCCTGAATCAACTGTCATTATGCGCTTGTCAAACGGTGATTTTCTGGTTCCTTCACTCACTCCTCACTCATTAGGTGCTGTTCTGCTATAAGGAGGCTCTGCCCCTCCCTACCACCTTTTCTTTGTCATTATGGATTCCAGGATTCTTACTTTATTCTAAAGGCTATGACCCACTATTGTCATCATTTATTTCTGATTCTCAAATATCCTAGAAGGGGCCAGCAGGAGCCACTTGAGGCTGGTCCTGTGTCTCTTCACCACACCCCCTGTTGTACACATTGTTCCTCTTAAATCAGCTCCCTTAGACGGAGCTGGAATGCTGCCTTCTTATTTACTGACTGTTTCACCATCTGGAGCAGAGAGAGCAGTTAACCAGAGACAAGTATCAGATCTGTTTAGATCCAGCAAGCTTGAGGGAGCAGGTATTCACAGAAACCTTAGCGAATACTTTAGGAGCCCCATCTGTAACTAACCCTGGGTTCCCATGTGACAGGTGCTGTGATGGGCAGTCTGACGCTTGCACACGTGTGAGTCAGTGTCTGGGCAGACTGGGCCTGCTGGGTGGACACCTCAGCCAGTGAATGCTTCCTTGGAGAGGTTCTTTATTAATTAATTTTTATAAACTTCTTGGCCACATTGGATCTTTGTTGCTGTGCAGGCTTTCTCTGGTTGTGGTGAGCGGGGACTGCGGTGCTCAGGCTCCTTATGGCAGTGGCTTCTCTTTTTGCAGAGCATCAGCTCTAGGCACATGGGCTTCAGTAGTTGTGGTACACAGCTGAGTTTCTCTGCAGCACATGGGATCTTCCTGGACCAGCGATCGAACTTCTGTCCCCCACATTGGAAGGCAGATTCTTAACCACTGGATCACCAGGGAAGTCCCCTTGTAGTGAGTTTTATGTGGCTTCTTAGAGGGTGCCCAGAGGGACTGAACTATAGCTGCCCAAGGCTGTGACCCCCATTTATATGCCCTCTGTTAGTTTTCCTCCTTGCTTGGTCACCCCTCCCTAAGCTTCCTGGCCTCACTTCCCGAATAAGCTGCCTGCACCCCATCCTTGTGGCAGGCTCTACTTGTAGGGGATTCTAAGTCAAGATGGGAACCTCATCTTGAGACGACCCCCAAAGCTGCAGACACGACTCTTGCTGGAGATGAACTCGAGGTAGGAGCTCAGCAGTCAGTAGGGTAACACGTTGGACCCCCTGGTCTTCTAATTGCTGAGGAAAACAAGCAGGTCACCAACAGTGTTCATGCTCACAGGTACACATGCGTGTATATACCTTCACGCACACACATTCACACATGTGAGTGCATACACACAAACATGGCCTGGGGGGTTTTACAGTGAAGTTTTACCAAACAATCAAAGGGGAATTTTAATTTTATGCAATTTTTCTACAGAGTAGAAAAACGGGGAGCATTCCCCATTTCATTTCACAAAACTATCAAAAGCTTGATACCCAAATCAAGCCAGAAAAGTACAATGAAAAATTCAGTTAATCTTCTTCTTCAATCAAGATGTGAAACTTAGTAAATTAAATACAGCAAGTTGTCTCTCGTGGCCAAGCAGAGTTTATCTCTGTGATGCAAATGTGTTTATTAATGCAATTTTCTATGTGAACAGATTAAAGAGAAAAATTACAAGATTATTTCAGCGGAAGGAAAAAATTCCAATAAAATGTCATAGCAAACTGGGATTGAAAGAGAACTTCCTTAAGCCTCATAAAGAATATCTTCTAAACCAACAGCAAACACCATCTAATGATGAATCCTCTGAGCCTTTAAATGAGCAGCAAGACCAAATTACAAAGTTATTCATGTCTGCAGTTAACACTGACGGATCGACACAAAAGGACAAGCAAAGGTACAAAGACGGGAAAGAAATAATTAAAAATTGCATTATTCATAGATGATATGATTAACGACATGGAAGAACCCCAATTAATCTACAATTTATTAGAAATAAGAAACTGAACAGATTGCTAAATACACTTTTACAAATGTTCATTGCTTTTCAGTACCATAGAACGGGTAGAACATTTAATTTAGTAAGAGATGGTGTTTCTAACCACATGAGGAATATGAAGTAACTATGAACATCTCTAAGAAGAAATGTACAAGGACTTCAGGGAGAAAATTATACAGTATTACAGGAAAAAATAGAATATTTGCATAATGTAGAAATAAATCTCTAGAGTAAATATGTTAGTTCATATTTTATTGGCCTTTGGCTTGAAAGAAATGCTAATCAGAATTTCAGAATTGTTTGTAGAGGGGGTTCCAGATTTCTACAGAGGAGCAAAGGATGGAGAACAAGTGGGACAGTCTGGGTGGGAATGAAGCGGAAGTGTGCCCACAGAACTCTGAGACTCAGAATAAGGCCTTGTTAATGTGGGGGGGGGGGCGGCCACTGGTGTGGGTTTCAACAAATAAAAAGCCCAGAAACACATCCATACATATATGAAAAGTTTCCACATAAAGAATTTGTATTGAAAATTAGAAGGGAAATGAACAGGTTCCTGATCCATAGTCTGAAACAATCAACTTCCACAAAGAATGAGGTAAAATTGTATTTCTGTCTCATACAGCTCACAAAACCAGTTTCCAAAGGTTGAAGAACTTAAACGTGAACTTTTGGAGAAACCTTAGAAGCAAATAAGGCAGCAGAGTATTTATACAACCTTGGAAGAATTTCCTAAGTAGGACACACACACATACACTTATCAATATATACAGAAGACTACTGATAACTTCCTCAGCACCCAAGTAAGAACTTGTGTTTACCAAAGGACACTGTAAAGACAGTTGAAGGACAGGACACGGATAGGGAGAAAATAGTTCCCCAAACAAGCCTAATAATAAAGAACTAGTATCTAGAGTATGGGCTTCCCAGGTGGCACTAGTGGTAAAGAACCCGCTTGCCAGTGCAGGAGACACAGGAGACATGGATTGGAGTCCTGGGTCAGGAAGATTCTCTGGAGGACATGGCAACCCACTCCAGTATTCTTGTCCAGAGAATCCCATGGACAGAGGAGCCTGGCGGGCCCCAACCTGCTGTGTTGCAAACAGTCTGATATGACTGAAGTGACTTAGCATGCATGCTGCTAAGTCACTTCAGTCGTGTCCGACTCTGTGCGACCCCATCCCTGGGATTCTCCAGGCAAGAACACTGGAGTGGGTTGCCATTTCCTTCTTCAATGCATAAAAATGAAAAGTGAAAGTGACGTTGCTCAGTCGTGTCCGACTCTTCATGACCCCATGGACTGCAGCCTACCAGGGTGCCATTGCCTTCTCCGATGCATGCATCTAGAGTACATCAAAGACAACTATAGATCTGCAAGAAAATGATAGCAGAAAAATGAGTAAAAGATCCAGCTAAAGTTTAACATCAGAAATAAAAATGTCAAACAAACATAGGACAAGGTGCTCAGCCTCATTACAAATTTTGGAAATGGGAACTATCACCCAACAGCAAAACAAACATCTTTTAAACACCTGACCAAAACCTCTGAAAAGTATTTGGAGCAACAGGAATTCTAATACACTGCTGGTGGGAGTGAATATCCCATTTTCCAATCTCTTCGGAAAACAATGTGATGTTTTATATTAAAGTTGAAAGTGAGCCGGTCTTAGTTGACAAGCCAGCAGTTCCATTGTGGGTCTGTTAACTAGGGAAATTCTTACATGTTGACACTAGAGCATGAAATAAGAAAGTTCAGAGAAGTATCATTCATAAAAGAAAAAAAAAAAAACTGGAAACAAACCAATTGACCATCAACAGGCAGGTGAATATGTTACACTGAATTCATACAAACTGTGGCTTTTATAACAATGAATAACTTAGAGCTACAACATGAGGGAGTCACATAAAACTAGTATTTTTTTAGTTTAAAAAACTGCAGGCACAACCAGATGCATACAGCTGCCCTTTGTAAAAACATCAGAATTACGTTTTCCAGATGAGAAAGTGGAGGACCAGGGATCTGGTGGGCTTGCTCCAGACCACAGGGGCCGCCCTGGGACATGAACCCTGTGGCCAGCTCCAGAGTCAACATGGTTAATCGTTTTCTAGGCTGATTTTCAGCATTGAATGAAAAAAAGCCAGATAAGAGAGCATTTGGTACAATTTTCCATTTTTATAAAACTCAATCAAGAAGCAAAACAAAACAATGAGTGTTATGGGAAATGATGAACAGAACATTCATAGGCAGGCAGGGGATTCTATTGGGCGGGTAACTGTCTGTTTTTATTGTTGTTGTTCAGTTGCTAAGTAGTGTCTGACATTTTGAGATCCCATGGACTGCAGTACACCAGACTTCCCTGTTCTTCACTATTTCCTGGAGTTTGCTCAAACTCATGTCCAATGAGCAAGTGATGCCATCCAACCATGTCATCCTCTGTTGCCCACTTCCTCTGCTCCCAATCCTTCCCAGCATCAGAGTCTTTTCCAATGAGTCGGCTCTTTGCATCAGGTGACTGAAGTATTGGAGCTTCAGCTTCAGCATCAGTCCTTCCAATGAATATTCAGAGTTGATTTCCTTTAGGACTGACTGGTTTGATCTCCTTGCAGTCCAAAGGACTCTCAAGAGTCTTCTTCAGCACCACAATTTGAAAGCATCAGTTCTTCAGTACTCAGCCTTCTTTATGGTTCAACTCTCACATTCGTACATGACTACTGGAAAAACCATGACTTTATGTTGGGAGCTTATTTTTCTATTCTTTAAAACATACTTATAAATTTTTGTTGGCATTAAATATTTCATATGTTGTTCTGGAGCCATTTCAGGGGGAAAAAAGCTAAAGTAAAAACAACCACACAGATGAAATCAAAGGAGAGAAGCTCGCCAGCCTGGCCCCTGATCCAGCCTGGAAGGTGTATTTACAGGCATCCTAGCTGACGACTGTGATGGGGCAGGTCTGTGTGTGTGGCCCAGGGCAGTGGGTCCTCAACCTCACCCTGCATCAGAACCCCTGGAGGTCTTGTTAAAACACCATGCGGGTCCCCACACCAAGAGTTAGAGTCAGTAGGTCTCTGAGAACCTGAGTTCCTAACCGGTGATGCTGACACTGCTGGTCTGGGGACCACTTGGAAAACTGCTGGGAATCGTATGAGCCTCTGTGCTCCTCATTATCTCCAGAAACAGACTCAACATTGCTCGGGTTTGAACCAGAGAAGTTTCTCTTTTCTCAAAGTCCACTCGGTGGAAGCAAGGCGTGGGTCAGGTCTCCATCCTCAGATTCTAAAGCAGCAGCAGTGTGTGCACATTCCTGCATTGTTTGTGGACAGCACGCACACCACGGGAAGGCCCACAGAAGCCTTTAGTCCAGGAAGATGGTGAGTTATGAGTTGGCTGACTGGGCCCCAAGCTCCCCTTGGAAGCACTGTCCTGACTGTAGAATAGAGACAAGAATAGAGGCTGAGCCCTGCGGAAGCAGCTGGAGGCACCCCTCCCACCCAGGCTACAAGGCTCCCGGGGCTTCAGCAATGCTGGATTTGAAGGTGGGAGATGCTCGGAGGCATCAGTAGATGGAGGGCAGACACCGCTGGTCCCTCAGCACCGCTTCCAGATGCCCTGGACCCTGCCCTGAACACTGGGGGCTTGGAACTGGACACACAGAAGAGCAGACGGATGCAAAGCCCCTTCTCTCCTCGCTTCACACCTGCACCGTTTCCTGGCTGGACACGGGCTCTTTTGGCTCGGCCCCTATGCTCCCATGGGTCTGGCACCTGCTGTTGAGCAGGTATCCACTCACGGAGGACTTGGGCCAGCCTCCTTCACAGGCGGTCACCAGAAACCAAGTTAGGATGGGAGCGTTTCTTTTCCAAAAGCCGACAGACAGATGCTGCACAGATTAGGAGGCGGCCCCGGCACCATGTCTGGGACTCATCTGCTTTGATCACCAGTGTTGTTCCCACCTCCCCCTGGAAAACCACACCCTGGAGGGACTTACAAATACTTGCAACACAAGGTGCCAAGACTCTGTCTTATCTCCCAGTTCCTCAAGTTCACTCATTTCTTTTTGACACATACAGTCATGAAAGCTAAGACGTGATTTCTCCTCCTCCTTCCCCTGCCCAAACCCACTCATGAGCTTGTATGTACACATGTCTAGAAGGGGCTGGAAGGGGCTCCAGAGCAGCGGGAGAGCCCCATGCTCCATGCCAATGGAGAGGAAGATTTCAGTGGCCTCTTCTGTCCAAATCTCAGCCGGGCAAACACCCCCAGACCCCCAGGCAGAGTTTCAGCCTCAACATTGATGCCCCTAAACTCTATGACACTGGTCACCCTCTTGCCCATGTTCCCTGAGTCTCTCATCTCCTGAGGCTAGACCAGAGCTCACAGGTTGCCCACTCTCCTGGAATCTAAATTCTCTAATACCTTGCTCAGAATTCCTCTGGCTGCCTTTTTAAAAAAATGATTTATTTAATTTATATTTTGGCTGTGGTGTGTTTTAATTGCTGCAAGCAGGCTTTCTCTAGTTGTGGCAAGCGGGGGCTACTCTCTAGTTGTGGTATGAGGGCTTCTCATTGCAGCGGCTTCTCTTGTTGCAGAGCATGGATTCTAGGCACGTGGGCTGTGGCAGCTGCAGTGCATGGGCTTAGTTGCTTTATGGAATGTGCAATCTTCCTGGGACCAGGGACTGAGCCAGGGTCCCTTGCACTGCAAGATGGATTCTTAACCACTGGACCACCAGGGAAGTCCCTCTTGCTGCATTTTAACTCCCTTCCTTCTGATAAAACTCTGTGGAGGTGGGAACATCCAGGTAACCTTCTCCTTGGGCAGCAGATTTACAATCACCAGTTCACTGGTGTACAGGTCTTATTTATCAAAACTTTCTTCCCAAAGTTGATCTATATGCCTTTGCTTGTTCTGGCTGCTTTTAAATAGATTGTGTCAAGATTTTTTTCTACTCTGTGTCAAATGCAGAAAGCCCCATGATTCACAAGCCTCAGTATCTGGTTCAGAACTGAGCCCTAACGAATATCTTAGCTCTTCTGGCTCACCTCTTCCTGGACTCCTACCCCAGGTAGCCTCTTTCTGGTCTTGGGACGACTCAAATGAACCTTCATTGCTGTGTTCATCACAGCCTGCTTTGACAATGGCACCCTAGACCCTGAACTCCAGGACAGGGAGGGTCTTATCTCTGCAACCCTGGGCAAAGCCCTGAGCCTAGCTCACAGCAAACAAATAAATGGGAACCACCAAGGAATGAGTGAATAATGGAAGGAGGGATTCAACCAGGAAAAGACCCAAAGATCCTGACTGCGGCTCCCTCCAGCAGACCCTCCACAGCACATGCCAGCCCCAATGGCCTCTTTTCTGATTCTTCCCACCGACGGTTCCTTCGCAACTCCTCCTTGTACCCCTCACCCCCCTGAAAGGTTCTTGAGGATGAGGAGCTCATCCATTCACTGTCTGACAACTCTGGTCATGCTGCACCCATGGGGTACATGTCAGTGTCCTCTGCTCTTCCCAACAAATCCAGAGTCTCAGTCCCCCAAGACACTGTCTCCAAGGGGGCCTCGCTCCAATCTGAACGCCTCTGGTTATGTTTTGGGCTTGATGGGAAGAGAAAACTGTGTGTGGAAGTTTACTTCTCTTCAGAACCAGGATCTTGCCAAGAGTTCCAGATTTCAGCTTTTGGATGTTATTTGTTCTTCCTTCCAGAAAGTCATCGTCTCTGTTCACATTCCTTCCGAGGATGTGTTTGATCTGTTGTCTCATTGCAGCTTATTATGGCTAATTGCTCAATAAAGAACTTCTTTCCCAGGCCTTCCCTCTAAAGTGCCATCTCGCGGGGTAGAAGTGCTGTCTTCCTCTTTTGATTTCCCTCCATCACAAACACTTTCATCAGGACCCGCCACAGACTCTGGTGGGAGCAGTTAGTGCAAAACGAAGCCTTTAGGTTTCCTCTCTCCCGCTGCCTTTCTCACTAATGCTGAAAATGAAGTACGTGGGAAAGGAGACAATGGCTCCAAATCCATCGCCCCCCAAAGAAACGCACTGAGGGTCTGCCAGTGCCAAGGCCACGGGCCGCATGCTTCATTTACTGCTTTGTGGGCAGGACAAAGGCTGCGGCCCAGCCCTCAGGAGCCCTTCAAACCCACCCTGCGGGGGGCGGTGAGAACAAGCCAGGCTCATCACCCAGGCCAGCTGAGCGCTGGGAACTCGGGAATTTTAAAGGCACATGTTTCTCGAGTGAACTCGGCACTTGGACCCCTATGCACTTTATTGCAGGTTTTCCCAGGGAAAGGGAAAGGGAGCACTCATACACGGATACACCTGGGCACACACACACACATAAGCACAGGCACATATACATATGTGTATATGTATACACATACACACATGGGCACATACATATAAGCACAGGCATACACACACATGGATGCATGCACATGGACACGCACATGTACATAGGCACAAACATGGACACATGCACATATATGGATGCACGCACATGAGCACACACACAAGTAAAGACACACATACACAGGTGCACACATGAACACACATACACACAAGCACAGGCACATGCATGTACATGTGCACACAAGGATACACATGGACTCACATACACACACAAGCAACAGGCACACACCTGCACACAGACACACATGCACATGCACACAGAAAGACATAAGAGACACACAGGGTTACACATAATTTCCAGGGAATGTGCAGAGTGACCCTTGTAATGAGCCCTCTTTCACTGCCTATGAAAGTCAGCCCAGGACACAGAGTAAATAACTCATCAGGTTTAAGAGGGCTTTCCTGTGGTGGTGGTGTGTGAGCTCATTGTTTCTTTACGAAAAGAAAGCCAAGATAAGTCACTGACCCAGAAACTTCCCTTGGAATTAATGAACTCAGGCTGCCAGGGAGAGAAATATGGGCCTGATTCTTTGCTGGCTGCTCTCTGGGCACCTCTGCCTGCTCTCTGCACCCCAGCTGCCCCTCCTGACCCTGACAGGTTAAGGGTGTCACTGTGGTGGACCCTCTGAATAGAGGCCCATCCCCCGCCATGTCCTATGTGGGGTGCACAGAGGCTGGGTACGCACGAAGCAGGCCTTGTCCTTCTATCCCACCCCTGGCTGAAATTCACAGAGCAGATTTGGCAGGACAGCTCCCTGTGGGGCACATGATTTTATATGGTTTTATGTGGTTTCTTCTCCTTCGGCTCCTGCGTTAATGGGATTGTTCCCACTGGTAAGAATTATTGTCTTCGGCCTGAGGCCAGGCTCACCATTGCCTTCAGCCTCTGCACCCAGCCCTTAAGAACATAAGTGAGCGCGTTCCCCAGACAACAACTGTGTGAGTCTGCAACTGGGAACGGTCGTATACTGACCCTCTCCTGGAGAAACACAGGGCCATCTGCTCACAGGGACTTCAGGTTTCACCAATCAATACTGTAAGGCTGAAGCTTTAAAATGTCCTGGTTTAGACATCAGAGAAACTGTAAAGGAGCTGATGGGCAACCCATAATTCATTTAGTCTTTATTTGGCGAATGTTTATGGAATGTTTACTCTGCCTGGGGGCCCTTGGATAGGCATGGGAATATTTGAAGAAATAGTTAGGCCTGTGCCCCACCCTCATGGGGCTTATGGTTCAAGGGAAATACCACTGGGCAGTGAGAATAAGTCTTAGCTGATGGCCTGTGTGCTGGGCTTGGGGCTCAGTGCTTACGGGGAGTAAGGGGACAGCAGGATGATGACCCCGCTGAGCTCACAGTTTGTGGGTGGTGGGAGAGGTGGATGGCACCACTGCCCATCCCAAACTAACAGCTCAAGGAGAGATTCAGGCTGGGGGTGTGAGCCTGAGTGCCGGAGCCAGGTCTGCCGCGTAGCTCATGGGAACCTCTCAGACTGTGTATCCAAGCAGAGGATGATGAGGGTGATTCTTGTTTATTAGCATGAACACATCTTACTGGAACTAATGGTTACAAAGCTAGTATCTACAAACACTTGTTGTTCAGTCACTAAGCCGTGTCAGACTCTTTGCGACCCCATGGACTGCAGCAGGCCAGTCTTCCTTGTCCTTCACTATCTCCCAGAGTTTGTTCAAACTCATGTCCATTGATTCAGTGATGCCATCCAACCATCTCATCCTCTGTTATCCCCTTCTCCTCCTGCCTTCATTTGTTCCCAGCAACAGGGTCTTTTCAGTGAGTTGGCCCTTTGCTTCAGGTGGCCAAACGATTGGGGCTTCAGCTTCAGCATCAGTCCTTTCAATGAACATTCAGGGTTGATTTCCTTTAGGATTGACTGGTTTGATCTCTTACTGTCCAAGGGACTCTCAAGAGTCTTCTCCAGTACCATTGTTTGAAAGCACCAGTTCTTTGGTGCTCAGCCTTCTTTAAGGTCCAACTCTCACATCTGTACATGACTACTGGCAAAACCATAGCTTTGAATATATGGACCTTTGTCGGCAAAGTGTCAGCAAAACTGTTCTAAATGTTAAACATAAAAAGCTTTTTTTTAAAAAAAAATTATTAACTACCACCAGTGTTCAGTTACATAGGTGCTGTAGGGAGCACCAAGGAAAAAAACAAAACAGAACCATGGTTCTAGCTCTTAGGTGTCATCGCATTAAGACAGGAAAGAATGAACTGGTCTGTAGTCCTTGCTGGAGGGGGGTCTGTTTCGTGGGGACTGCACAGTGTTCTGTATGACAAAGGATGAGATGGTTGGATGGCATCACCGACTCGATGGACATGAGTTTGAGCACCCTCTGGGAGTTCGTGATGGACAGGGGAGCCTGGCATGCTGCATGCCATGGAGTCACAAAGAGTTGGACATGACTAAGTGACTGAAATGACTGACTGACTGCACAGTGTTCTAAAAACAGGTGAATTAGTTGCCAATATTTGATGAGAGATTTCACATTTAATTCCAGATTTCTGTCTTCTGAAAAGTGTGAAGAATGGGTCATCCACGCTGGGCCCACTTTCAGGGCTGCTGTAAGTGAGCATAGGGTGGGTCGTGGGTTGCCCATTATCTGTGGTTCTCCCAAGGGCACTGTCTGGTCACTGCAGAAATGGGAACATGGGACCATGATAGTGAGAAGAGGTGACCACCACCAACATGGAGGACAACTCCTCATACCTGAGACCTGAGAGAGGGAGGGATGGCTTCTGGCATGGGGGCGGGGGGCATGGGGCAGGGGGAGAAGCCGAGAGGCTGCCCAGTAGCACAGGTAAGTGGCAACGTGTGGGATTCTCATGAGATACTGGCCAGCCATGCCCTTCTCTTCCTGTCTCACCCAACCTTTCCCAAAGCCAAGGGTGATGCTCAAAGTCCAACGAAAGGCATGAACAAGAAGGCAGGTTTTCACCCAGCAGGACAGGATTTCACGATGGTGGGGCTGGCCATGCCTCACTGCTGGAGGTGTGCTACCTGGAGTGGGCGTCGGGTGAAGGTGGGGGTTGTGGGCTGAGCAAGCACCCAGTGCAGGACTCCATGGGGAGCAGCCCTCCTCTGTGGATGAGGATACCCTGAGGAATCCAAACCTGCTAGTGGCCTTCTTTTATTAGCACCATGCTCTAACCATTTGGGCTAACCGGCCAAAAGACCCCTTCCTTTCTTAGAACACTGGATCCTTGAAAGAACCACCTCTTCCTCCCAAGCAGCTGCCAAAGGAGAGGTTGAATTGGAATAACCTCTTTGAACTTCATTTTACATTAAAAAAATCTGCCCAGTGAATCCCAGCCTCAATCCAATCTCCTGACTTTACATAAGTGTTCCAAAAACTGACTGATTTTCAGTTGCTTTGGCTTAATTTTTTAAAGGGATATTTTCTAATAGATGGAAAAAAATTCCTTTTCATGCTTCACTAATGCAAAAACAGCTGAACCAATTTAGCTCAAACTTTCTCAATAGCTTGTTACAATCCTAATTAAAATATTCACATACGGCACAAGCTTTGGGGAACATAATATTGCACTGCCAATCAAATTCTGGCTGAATATTTACAACCAGCTAAACAGAAAAGCAACTGCATGGCTTTCACTCTTTGTTGCCTCTTGAAGAAAATGTAGTCAGACAATTAATGGTGAGGGGATTAATGCAAGTCCGGGCCGTGGCATTTCTCCGCTTGGCTTAACTCATAAACAATTGGGCATAAAGCCTCTTGGGGCTCTTGGCTGGAGCGGGTGGGGTTCACACAGAAGACCTCATTTGCCCAGGATCTCCCAGGAAACGGTGGCTCTTAACTTGGGAATGGCCATGCTGCCCGGTGGGAGAGGGTGGGCACCATCAGGGAACAGACTTGGTGAGAGACCAGTTGAGCCAGCTTCCAGCTGCAGGACCCTGGGCAAGAGGCTGGACCCTCTACACAGATGGGTTCCCCATCTATTTGGTGGGAATAATGATAGTCCCCAGTGACAGACGGCGTGTCCCAATGCCCCACTGCGCATACCATAAATGCTCCATAAATGTCACTGCCATATCTGCTCCTTCCACCTCAGTGGAACACACTGATAAACAAAGTCAAATCCCTGAAGTGAAAAATAGCAAGAAAATAATTTACTCTTGCTGGAAACAAACTTTTAGCAATTGAACGATAAGCTTCTTGTCTTCTGAAACCCTGGATGCTCTCCTGACAAGCTGATCATTTCTAGAACAATCTATCAACATTTGGTTCCCACTCTACGGGCTGTGAAGAAGGGAGCTGCTGCTGTTGCTAAGTCGCTTCAGTCGTGTCCGACTCTGTGTGAGCCCATAGACGGCAGCCCACTAGGCTCCCCCGTCCCTGGGATTCTCCAGGCAAGAACACTGGAGTGGGAGGCCATTTCCTTCTCCAATGCATGAAAGTGAAAAGTGAAAGTGAAGTCGCTTAGTCATGTCTGACTCTTCACCACCCCATGGACTGCAGCCTGCCAGGCTCCTCCATCCATGGGAGTTTCCAGGCAAGAGTACTGGAGTGGGGTTCCATCGACTTCTCTGGAAAAAGGGAGAGGTTTTCCAAGTTTCCTAATGCTTTTCAGTTCTTGTGATGGCTATGTGTTTGCATGTGTGTGTGCGTGCTGATAAATGTTAATCAGTCACTAAGGCATGTCTGACTCTGTGACAACATGGACGGCAGCATGGACTGCAGCATGCCAAGCTTCTCTGTCCTTCACTATCTGTTGGAGTTTGCTCAAACTCATGTCCATTGAGTCAGTGATGCCATTCAACCATCTCATCCTCTATAGACAGATTGATAGATACAGGTTAGATAAATAGATACACAAACATATATATAGTATATATATATTTATACACATATATAAATATATATAAGACACATATGTGTGTGTTAATCACTCAGTTATGTTTGACTCTGTGACTTCGTGCACTGTAGCCCACCAGGTTCCTCTGTCTAAGGAATTCTCCAGGCAAGAATACTGGAGTGGGTTACCATTCCCTTCTCCAGATATAACACATAGATCATGTACATACACACACACAGATGTATGCATCTCTACTTGTTTCCCTGTGCCTTAACCATCAGCTCCTATTTCCCAGTGTGTGTCTCTAGCCCTATGTTTCTTGCCTGAAACCAGGAGACCAGACGGCTTTATGTGGCTACAGCAGAATAGTCTCTAGATGAGGTTCCCGCACACTCTAATGGACTCTGAGGTTTCCATTTTGGATACAGGTGGCCTCTGCTTCATTTTTAGTGTTTCTCTTATACCTGAAAGCCCCCACAAGAGGAAGATTGACCTGCATCCCCTCCCTACCACCTCCTTAGCCCTGCCAAAGTCCCTCCTTCAGAGCCCCGCGGATGTCTAAAGCCCTTTGCATGACCGTGCCTCACTACACACTTTCCTATGTGGCAAAGGCAGAACAGGAGAAGAGTCCTCTGCCCAAGTCTTCCTCACATTCTGCTTTCTTGCTTCTCTGGGGTCTGCAATTCTCCAGGGAAGAATTTACTGCCTGTTCAGTGTTTACTGCCTGGACATTAAAGGATTTGGGGTCTCTGCCAAGGGGACCACAATGGAGTGCCTTTCTCCCTGTTCAGTGAACACGGCCACATTTCAGGAATTTTATTCCCGCGGCGGCTGCCTTGGATGTGCTGAGTGTGAAGCCGAAACCTCAAAGCCAGCAAGAATTAAGTTGGCTTTGCTTTTCTTTATGACCAAATGGCCTATAAAATGTTAATGCATGGCTCCTAATTAACAGGGCGTCCTTAGGTGTGGAAGCTGCCTGAACACAGCCAGGCAGGGGCTCTGGGCTCTGCTACCCTCCCTATCCAATGCAGCCCTGGCCAGTCTCACAAACTCAATAGTTTGACCAGGAATGCAGTCATCAAATTTGGGACAGTGACTTATATCAAAGAACCAGCAGCAAGTACCATCTGGACATCTGTCATTTGTAGGTATTTTTCTAAGCTCTAAATATGAACTGTCCTGTTGACAGGTCTTCTTAAGGGCCCCTTATCAGAGTGGGGCTTCCCTGGTGGCTCAGAGGTTAAAGCGTCTGCCTCCAATGTGGGAAACCCGGGTTCGATCCCTGGGTCGGGAAGATCCCCTGGAGAAGGAAATGGCAACCCACTCCAGTATTCTTGCCTGGAGAATCCCATGGGTGGAGGAGCTTGGTAGGCTACAGTCCACGGGGTCGCAAAGAGTTGGACACGACTGAGTGACTTCACTTCACTTCTTCATCAGAGTGGGTAGCCATCTCTAGTGAACATATCAGGAAGCTGGGGTTCAGAGAGTGTAAGTTGCTAATAAGAGATGAGGCTTGAAACACAACAAGTAGGGGACCCCAGCTAAGGAGAATGCCCGCTGGCAAAACTGTGTTCTTCTCACTGGCATGGAGCCTGTGGGGCAAGGAGTCTTGAGTCTCAGCCTCAGCATCTTGGACACTGGGGTCCTTGTTGGTGGTCTGAGGTTTCCTGGGCACTAGAGGCTGTTGAGCAGCATGCCTGGCCTCTACTCACATCCTTGCTGTCATGACAACCAACAATATCCCCAGACATTTGAGAGCAAAATCACCCCAGCTGAAAACTGGGGCCGTAGAATCTTCAGAATCACTGCCCATGCTGTAAATTACTTACTCTCCACACCTCAAAACAGGAAAACAAAGACTTCCAACACTGACACAGGAAATGAGTCCTCTAAACCCAGGGCAAGATGAAAATCCATCATTCTCCATTGTGCCCAAAGATAAATTTCATTAATGTAGCCAAGTGAAAGAGAAGTTTTCATGTTTAGATGTTCCTAAAGTGACACATCCAAGGTTCTGACTCGTCTGTTGGAAGGTGAACTAGGACAGATCATAAATATTGCACTCTCATCAACTTTCACAGGCCAAGAGAAAAAATAAAAAAAAAAGAACAAGGCAAAGAAGGCAGAATTAACCAGAATTAAAAGCCAGGCTACAAGGGGAGTGATTAATTTGAACCGTATCCACTCTCAAGGCTGTGGAATAAAATCTGGCTCCCTGTGAAGACTGTGTTCTGTGGATCATCAGTACATTAAGATGGTTTATAAGGGAAATGGTTAGATAACAGTGTAGAAGTGAATTTACAGGCCAAAACTGCAGGCATTATGCAATCTCCATGACTTGGCATCTCGCCAGAGACTCTGACATTAATTTTAATGGAAGAGGTGACTGTTAGTTGGGAGTCAGGCTGCCTTGGAGACGCACAGTGGCCCAAGGTCCCAGGCCCTGGTGCCTTTACACCACCCTTGAGATCCCCCCACCTTCTAACCAAGCTTGGCTTTAGTGGAGGAAGGATCAAATCTGTCATTTAATTCCACAGAATCTGTGCAGTTTCAAATCAAACTCAGGAACTGGGGTGTGTGGGGCAAGAAAAGTAGGGTGGGTACTCAGGCAGGTGAGGCCACCCCATCAGGGGTCAGAAACCAGAGGAGTAAAGAACCTGTTCTTCCTTACTTCAGGTTGGAAGCAGGCTTCTGTCCCCAAAGTGGTAGGGGAACAGGAAAGCCAGCTGTCAGTTCCCCTAAGGCCTAAGTCCAGCTGAGGCCCTCAGTCCAGCAGGACTTGGGCAGAATACACTGATTGTGCCTGTTGTGCTATAAGACTTCAAGGTTTCTTGAGTCCTCTGACCTTCTGCACCAGGTGAGAATAGAAAATTGGCCCCATTTTTCACCATCTGAGTGTCACCCCTTCAGAGGGTGTCAGGTTATGTGCTGTGTTGTTCAGAAGAACTCAGAAGAGCAGAAAAAGGCAGGTAATGGACTGCCAGAAAGTGAACATAATGTGTGACAGGGAATTAACATATAGCATATATAAAGAGTTCCTGTGAATCAATAAGAAAAAGCTGTTCCCCTGAATATATTCATGTAGTAACATAAATGGTCAATATCAGACATGAAACATTCAACCCTAGTGGTTATCAGAGAAATAAAAGCTAAAACAGAATTCAATGCCTTAATTACAAGATGGCCAGAAATTCAAAGGGCTGGGAAGACAAGCACGGGAGGGGTAGCTCAGAAAGAGCTCACTGTGCATCCTTGGGAGGCATGTGAACAAGGGGACTCACTTTTAAAGAGGAATCATCAGAGTTTCTCACATCTTTAGACGTGTTGTCCACAATGCAGAAGGACATTGGTTGTAATAAAGGACAACACAGCAACAATCTAAATGTCATCAATAGATAAATTAGTGGGACCAAGTCATGGGATATGCTGAAATTATTTTTTTTTAATTGGGAAAACAGTATGTTCTAAAGGTAAGTATTCCAACAAAAAAGAAGCTTAAAAAGCAAGTTGCAGAAATCTATGTATAATAAGTTCCATTTATCCTAGAGTAGGATGTACACAGGTTCATCTGTTTATGTAAATACATTGGAAAGAGGCCCCTGGTCATCTCTGTCAAGCAGAGTGAAAGAGGAGGGGTGAACGGGGGCCATTAGGGTTTGCTGGTTACTCACCCCATTGTCTGTGACAATGACAATATGTCATGAATGATTTGTGGGGTAGAGGAGAGAAGGGGGTAAAATTATGATGCAATAATTTTAAAAATTTAAGATGGTGGATGGAAAGGGAATTTGTGGAATAGCACAGACTTCATTCAGCATCTGCTTTCTCTACCTCAGAGACCCACTCAAGCGACACTGAGGCTGCTTCAGCCACATTTAGAATTCAGTGTATTCACACAGAAGTGGGTGTTGGCTGGCAGGAAGGCCCACCCATGGCCTGCACAGCATCGCCTTCCTCTGGGACCTGAGCTTCTTTGGACTGGAACCTGGAAGAAATCGTCACCCTTGCTGGAAAGCACCCTTCCTTGTGACACAGGTGGGGACAGTCACACGGCTCGTGACTCCTTCTGCAGCAGGTGGGTCTGCAGTCAGGGATGCAGTGGGTCCCTGGTCTCACTTCAGATCTGCTCAGCCTGGGGCAGATTCTGAGTCTTTCATGATTCAGTCTCTGATTTGTACAATGTTTCCTTTCAACATTATCTTTCGAAAATAAAGAAAAGCAACATGTTCATGGAATAGTAACTCCAAGGGAAGCTTGGGCTTCCAATTCCATAGCTTTCTCATGAGACCACAAGGTTTACTTGCCTAAAACTGAGCCTGTCCCTTGAGGCCACATGCAGGGGATGGCTCCAGAGTGGAGGGCAGAGGTGCATTAGCCGCAGTGCCTGACTCATGCACCCGGCCAGGGTCTCCACCAACCTCGGGAGTAGAGGAGTAGGAAGAACAGACCACAGCTGTTCAGGGTCAGAAGTCTGATTCCGCCATAGGCTCCTGGTTGCACTGGTGGGTGCGGCCAGGTCCCTTCCCTTTCCTACATGGCTGTCCCCACACTGGGCAGGAGCGAGATCTGGGCAGGGGCTTCTCTGGCTCACAACACTGAGGTGTGCTTGTGGCCAGGCTGCCCATTCGGAGCACAGGGCTGCCTGCTCTTGGCTTAGAGGGGCTGGGCTCTGGGCAGATGACCCCAACCTGGCTGCCATTGGTCTCTTGGAGTAAGTGCCTGGTCTCCCTCTTTTCAGCTCATGCTTAATTTCCTAGAGGTTCTCTATTGTAGACAGATGGGTAAGATTTTCCTTGTAAGCTGTTTATAGATGTAACTGTTGCTAATCTTCAAAACAACCAGGGCTCACCCCTGAGCTCCTGAAATGGAAAGCGGCTCTGGGGGTCGCTGACCCTGCCAGCCCCTCGACCAGAGTGTATTTGCACCTGCCCCTAGCCTAGCAACCATGCTCAGCTGACAGAAGAGGTAGAAGACGGTGGAAAACTACTCTGCTTGCCTCTACTCAGGGTTGCTTGGAAGGTTTTTCCTCACCGACCTTGTAAATTAACTGGCTCACACTTCAAGTGGCTATTTTTGCCCCAGGATTCAGTTCACAGCAAACATGAGCCAGTGCTCCAGAGGGTAACTCCCTGGAGTTACCAGTTATCAGAGCAGATACAGCACATCTCACCCACAGAGGGGACGGGGACGAACCTGGGTTACATTCTGCCTTCCACCTTGAACCACCAACCCCTCCTGGTACACAGCAACCACTGGTCAGAGTGGGCAGGGTGCTCTTGGAGACCAGTGGGTCCCCCACAACTGCTCGTGATGATGACGACCTGTCCTCTAGATCCCAGGCTGGTTCCAGAGATTGGGTCTATGACCTGTCTCTAGAGTACCTAGAGAAGCACTCAAACCACAACAGAAGATAAGTTCCCAGCACAAAGTCCTGGACATCATGGCTACACAGCATAAAACAAGACAGGAAGCACAATACATTACTGGGTGATCGGACAAAGCAAGGCCACCCTTCCGCTCTCATTAGCCAGAGAAGCCCTTGACAGCCAAGAAAGGACCCAGGCTGTATCCTTCACAGAGGTGGAGGCTTGTGGGGCATCTTTGGGTTTTTTATTAAAAAAAAAATGTAGTTGCCTCAAAACACTCAAAACAGAGCTACCATATGATCCAGCAATCCCACTCCTGGGCATATACCTGGAGAAAACCATAATTAGAAAAGATACATCCATCCTAATGTTCATAGCAGCACTATTTACAATAGCTAAGACACGGAAGCAACCTAAATGTCCATTGACAGAGGACTGGATAAAGAAGATGTGGTACATATATACAAAGGAATATTATATTCATTCCAGAAAAAAGAATGAAATAATGCCATCTGCAGCAACATGAATGGACCTAGAGATGATCAGACTAAGTCAGACAGAAAAAGACAAAGACTTACGATATCGCTTATATGTGGCATCTAAAAAACATGATACAAATGAACTTATACACAGAATAGAAACAGACCCACTGACAGAGAAAACAAACTTATGGTTAACAAGGGGGAAAGAGGGGGGAGGAGAGATAAATTAGGAGTTTGGAATTAACATACACACTATTAAATATAAAATAGATAAACAACAAGGACCTACTGTATAGCACAGGAACTGTACTCAGTATTTTTAATAACCTGTAATGGAAAAGAATCCAAAAAAGAATATAATATATATATGTATAAATATATAATATATAGAGAGACAGAGATGCTATACACCTGAAACTAATCCAGCATTGTAAATCAACTAAATTCCAATAAAAATTTTAGTTTGAAAACAAAAAGCAAAAACTAGGAGTTTCTAGAAATCCTGTGTTAATTATATTTAAAAATCCAAACAGTTTTCTCTTCCTTACAGGAAATGAGGAGCAGTTATTAGCTGTCATTGGATTGCTTATTTCAAAGCCAGGAAGAAAGTCACTTCTGAAATGAAAAATCGTATTTCCAGAAGTCTTATATATTTTCACTTCACACCTGTCAGTCCTGCTGGGGAGCCATAACCTCCAAGGCATTTGGAGATACTCAGCCAAATTGTCAAAAGAAGAGACCACCAACTGTAAACTGATTCTGGATTGCATAACCAAAGGAAGAAAAAGAAAATTGAATAGAATAATGACGATGCTCTCGTTGGAAATTCAGTTTTAAGGTTAGAGAAAATTGGGGCAGAAATCAGTCTCCCTCATTTTTGCTAAAGAGAATTTTTCGAGGGGGCTATTGTTCAATTGGTCCGAGAGGCAAATGATGTCTTCCTGTCTCCTTACTCTGTCACGTTAAATGTGGACATTTTTACTACTACAGTGAGAAAATAGCCCAGTGGACATCATCATGTTACTTGTACCTGGGTTCACTTGTACTACACAGAACAAAGTTTTCTCTGATAAACACAATTGTGGGTTTCTGGAATTTTCTTCAGTCATGGAAAGGGCTAACCCTAATTTTACAAAATTGCTATTCACTATGGTGGGAAAGACTTGACAGTCCCAGGATAAAGTCAGTAATTCCAATGCTCATCTTCACATACCCCAAGACATCAACCCCAAGACATACCCTGGTCGGCCATGTCAGCTGGAGCTGGGGAGCCTGATGTCTTGATCCAAACCAAGAAAGCAAAGCCTACCCACTCAAGACAAAGACCGTCTATCCAAGACAAAGAGAAGTGAGCTGACATTTCACAAGCACTCAAGCTGGGTGTATTTTGCTTTGTTAAGTGTCTGTGATTCCTGACTTACCTGAATGGGGTACATCTAGGTGTGTGATGAATGGCAACATCCTTCAGAGAATCTCTTGGCCTTCATTACAGGGGAAACCAAAAGGTCTAATTCATTTTAAATAACATGGACAGCTGCCATTAATGATTCCTTCTGTGATTTGTCATAGATATTTATATTTAGTCATCACAGGAAGAATCGTGGGAGGTCCATATCCTGCTACTTTTTTTCCCCTTTGGTAAAGCATGAAGTAGGAAAAATGTGTTGACTTCTTTTCCCTTTAAGCAAAATCTAAGTAAGAACATTTAGAATAATCTAAGGCAAAAAGTTCTTCTAACCTGATCACAGGCTTGTTGCTAAACACAGGTCAGCCACCACACACAGACCACAAGGAACTAACAGGACACGTCCACGGAGCACTCTTGCTTGGTGCATGCCAGGTCAAGCACAGGTGGGAAACGGTTCTTTTAAATCAAAGGTAAGGTCTTGGCTACACAGGGGATGAAGCACAAGGCTGACCTCATGAAGGCCGAGTTCTAATAACCAGATGAGTTGGGGGTGCTGTGAGGTCAGGATCTACGTGGGGTCCTGGAGATGAAGAACCCACAGGCTGGTGAGGGGACAGAGGAAACCAAGGTAAAGGATCATGTGATGTGTGGCTGATTAGGTGCACGTGACAATTGGTAGGGAACAGGAAAAGCAGGTGGACTGCCCTGTGGGTGTGTGATGGGGATGAGGGGACAGACAGGCCGCCACCTGTATATGGAACCAGAGGAGCTTTTATCCTGTCCTGAGGCACTCCCCATGGCCTCTCTCCTGCAGTATGCATAGCGGCAATACTGGTTCCCCCTGACCCCTACTCCACTCCTGCTCCCATAACCCACTGTCCACACATAGCCCCTGGTAAAGACCCTCCAAAGCCTTCCCGCTTGCTTAGAATGGAACCCAGGCTCCACACCATGGCCCCAACCTCTCTACCCACAAACCATCTCCTTCCCTGACCCACTGTGCCCCAGACACAGGACCTTCTTGTCCCTTTAGGATTTCCCATCCATCCCTGTCTTAGTTCCTCTGCCCTTGCTGTCGCCTCTTCCAGAAACAGCCCCACGGTTTGACCGAATCCACTCCCGCTCCTGCCCAAGAGCCCAAAGCAAGCACTCAATCTGAGGCAGCAGGCAGTTTCAGTCACACCGCCTGCTCTGCTTCCTTCATCATGCCCTCCTGCATGAAATCACCTTGCTCAGGTACTTCCTGGTGTCATGATCCCCACGAGGGAAGGAGAATTTAAAGCTGAAATGCCCAGGGAAGTAATGGGTCCAGAGCAGGTGCCTGAAAATGTACTGGGTGGAAACAGTACCTTGGACAGCACCCCGGACAGCAGTCCACACAGTTCCTGTCCTTCTGGCAAGCAGGGCATCCATTTGCCCAGCACAGAGCCTGTGACTCAAAGCACAGAGTCTCCTCCTGAGGACTGGGTGGTAGATGGGCCTTAAACATCCTTTCCTGCTTCCACTTAGGTGCTGAGCACACGGACACCTACCAAACTCTCTCTTCTCCCAACTGCAGTTAAAGGTGCCAGTGAACCTGACAGTTTACTCCACACTTGCTCAGTTGGATAAGATGAATAAGTGATCAGCAGTGTCCCAGTTAGGCTGCCTTCTGTGGTTATTATAGATTCGACACCCAGGCATCCCACAGAGGCACGGCTCCTTCATCAATGCGGGCTTCTTTTAGCCCACACTATATTAAGCTGAGTAAAAATTAAACACTGACTGTTCAATGAAACATTATATTCCCAATGAAACTTGGCTAGTTAATTACAGGGACTAACACTGCTTTTAAGAACAGGAGGGTTTGGATTTCACTGTGCTCATAATTGCTCGGGGGTGTCACGTGAAGTTTCAGAGCTACTCCAGGTAAGGAATTACGGAAGAAATGGCATGCTATCCATCTCCATTTCACTGGGGGATAAATATCACTTTTATAGATGAACATATCTAACGAATATGTCAACAATGAGGGAAACAAACTAGAACTGGCACCAAATGCTCATACCAATCTACTCATGTTTCTCTTTAGGAGAATGCTCTTGGGAGAATTCAGTCATTTACCAGAAGAGACAGCTAGGAATTAAGTGAAAGCATTTTTGCCCCTAACATTATCAGAGCATAAGGACTCTTACCTTAGATCCTTGCTACAATTTCACTTATCACATCACAGAATGGAGTACCATAATGGGTCCTGAACCCCAATCCTACAGACAACTGGTGAAAGCATGAAATTATATTGTTTCAAAGGAGATATACCCAGTACCTCAGAATCCAGTGATTCATTGTTATATAATTCTGCTGATTTTTGTCCCTTTATAGAGTGACTTCATATAGTCAACTTTGAACTTAGGAAAGTCTTATTTTGAGTGTGTGTCTATGAATTTTTGCTGGCATTATAGTTCTCATCAAAAATTAAAATATTAAAGTTGAATAGAAGACACTGAACAATAAGGACTGAGCTGAAATTTATAAGGAAAAATTAACATAGGAAATGTCAAAATGAATAGAATTTTGTAAATTAGTAAGTACCAGGGAAAAGCAACTCCTTGCTTCTTAAGGAATAGGTAGGTCAACCTCTGGCTATCTTGTCACCGGGAAAAATGGCAAACCTAGAAAACAAAGATACTTGAGGGCGTCCATAAGAAAGGAACAGATGTTTCAATGAGTTACCTCTCGCTGTTTCCATCTTACCACTTCATGTATATAGTATTTTATTGAAAATTACCTCAAATCCCTTTCAAATGTGGATAAAGAGAATAAAGACAAACAAATAAACATGGAAAACCCAACAGAGTAGCTAAGCAATTTCCAAACACATGAACCGAGGGCATATGAATATTCTTGCTCATGTGATCCTGGTGGGAGAGAAGGCTTAGAGCAGGTCCCTTCCAAGAAAAGCAGAAAAATATACACCAAGAGAGAGGTGTCCATGTCAGCACTGGCCAGCACTGTCCTCTGACCCCACGAGGGCAGCATGACCTGCCTCCTTCTCTCCATCAGGCACCACTGTGCCTCACACTGAACACTCCCAGAAAACTTCCAGGAAGACCTCGGTACATGTCAAGATCTGTCATGTCTCTAAGGTTTGTCCAGAATTCTCCTTCCTCTGGAATGTGCCTTCTTCATCGTTCACTGAGATACAGTCCTTCAGGTCTAAGTCAAGTCAACTTCTCAGGGAGTCTCTCACTGTTTATTTGCTTTTTATCTCAGCTCTACTGTGTCCATCTTACAAATGTGAGAGTTGGACCGTAAAAAAGGCAGAATGCTGAAGAACTGATGCTTTTGAGCTGTGGTGCTGGAAAAGACTCTTGAGAGTCCCTTGGAAAACAAGGAGATCAAATCAGTTAATCCTAAAGGAATCAACCTTGAATACTTGCTGGAAGGACTGATGCTAAAGCTGAAGCTCCAATACTTTGGTCACCTCATGCAAACAGCTGAATCATTGGAAAAGACCCTGATGCTGGGAAAGATTAAAGGCAGAAGAAGACAAGGGTGACAGAAGAGGAGATGGTTGGATGGCATCACTGATTCAATGGACATGAGCTTGGGCAAACTCCGAGAGATGGTGAGAGACAGGGAGGCCTAGACAGGGAGGCTGTAGTCCATAGGGTCGCAGAGTCAGACGTGACTTGGTGACTGAACAACAACAATAGTGTCCAGCAGACGTGACTGGCTGTCATCACCGTGATGGGCACTCTGCTCTATGGCACTGATACAGTGGCCCACGCCGCCTTGGACCTCAGAGCCTGACAGTTATGCATTAAAAATTCCATCCATTTATAACATGAGCTTTGAAAAATGCCTTGAAGAAAAGCACAGGTGCCTGAAGAGCAACAAACATTCTCAGCCAGGATTCCAAGATAAAGAAGTCACTAAGCCAACCCACAATAGTGTTTTTGAGCAAGACCTTTCCAGAAGTCACTGAGAGCCTGTGGTCATCTGTTACTGCAGTCATAACTTACCGATGCTGACTGATTCCAGAAACATGGAAGGTTTTTCTGCTGGAACACAGGGGAGGGAGGAACAAGCCGACAGGGGAACAATTACATGAGCTCTTGCTGGACTCTTATCCACAGACACAGACCTAGTCCTCTAAACATATCCCAACTGCGGGTTGAGATCTGTCTGGGTTCCCACATGGAGACACAACGTATACACACGCCTGCACACATATATCCCCACAGAAACGTTCAAAAATTCTAGCTAAATATTGTTCTTTTTATGTTCTTGGCTCCCAGCCAAGCTTCTGATATAATCTGAATGGAAATTATTTTTTGGCAAAGACTATGAACCTGAAGTTCCTTTTACCTTAATTCATAATCATTTCACATCTCATTTTCTGGCCCAGAACAGATATTCATCTACTCAGGTCGACATGACGTTGGCTGAGTGAAAAAAAACTCTTCAGGAACATAACAAATTCCACGAGAGGTATGAGCAGATGCCCGCTTCCTAGGCTACAGAACAAAGAGCATCCTCCACCTTCCCCAGAAAGTGGAGCTCGGAGATGACACCATGAGGCACTCAAAGTCCTGTGGATGGATAACCATGGAAACACCTCCAGAAGTCAGGCAGAGCAGCCTTTTCCTAATGGTGAGGTCATTTGTGAGGGTCAGAGGAAAGGTACTATTGACAGGCCATGGTTGGATGACTTCAAATATTTAGGATTCTTCAACTTCTTTGTGTTACTTTTTTTTTTCAAAGGCTAAATGGTACAGTTGAGTGAATTTCATTTGAGATGCCACCTTTACGTGTGGCCAGAATTGCCATGCAGAATTTTAAAATAGAGCACTTTCCATTTGTGACTCCATCTGGTGTCCCTAATCCGGCTCCTGCAGCCTCAGTGATATGTGGGAAGCCACTGCTGAGTCAATAAGATAACCAGGGAAGTGGTCGTGCAGGGGGTGTCCACATTTGCTGTCTGCCTTCCTCTGCCATTACAGAATAGATGGTCTCAATTATGCAGCTGGGTCTTTACAACCTATGCTCTTCCAGGAAGTTCAAGCTCGCCATTCTTCAGACCAACTGCCAGAGATGCAGGACCCTCTCACAGTGTCACTCAAGCCAGCAGGCCTCTCAGACAGTGGCCTGTGCATTTCTAAAGAGTTTTATGAGCTCTAGACCTTGGATTAAACACCTAGGCTTCAGCATCTCCCCACTGTCCACTAATCCTTATGCACCAAAATGGGTCATAAAAATGTGACAAACAGATGCATCTACAAGACCCTTCATCAGTCACTTCCACTGATGCAGTTTCCTATTTGTAGCATGCGGCAATTAACCAACAAATGTGTTTACCATCTTAGAAGAAGGAGCTCTGGCTGAGGAATCACATTATTTACCCATCTTCTCACTGCTAGTTTCCAAGATGGCCAAGAGTCAAGATGCCCATCTCCTTCCTCAATTACAGCTTGTCTTAAATAAAGATGTACACACATCAAGTGAATGAAGCTAGGTAATCTTTTCCAGACATTTCCATCAAACCAAGGGAATGCTGTGTGTGGGCTGCTTCACAATTCCCAAATTTGGTCACTGCTGGCCACATAGTTTGCTTTGTCACTGGAGTCCTTTATTCTCCCCCTGAGTTTATATAGCTGAATCAAAAGTTCCATAGTAGCAATAACAATGACCAACATTTATTGAGATCAAGCCATGGACTGAATTTTGTGTTGAGCACTCACTTCACCTCTGTTTGAAGCACAGCCAAGGGCAATACTTCCGCCACGTGATTTCTGCCTTGGAAATAGTGGAAGGCACACAGAACAGCAACAGAGCCACACGCTGGGATGCACCTGCCCAGTGCTCATTGTCTAGCACTCTAAGCTGGGCAGTGGCTAGCTGCGGCACCCAGGATTGTGCCTGTTGAGATAAGGCCTGGGGTTTCATCCTCACGTCGGAGGGAATCAGGCCCCACCTCTTCAATGGAAGGGTTACTCTCAGTTCCACAGGGGACACAAGGATGCATCTTAGAGTTTGAATTCTAAAGCTGTGACGCGTCCGGCCAATAGGCTCTGTGCTGGGCAAATGCCCCATGTGGTGGTCAATGCCACGATATTTGGGGCTTTGAAGGGAAACAAAATCAAATGCAGACCCAAAGGGCTGAGAAAGGACCATTTATTTTAACAGCATGCTCTAAATTCTTGACCTGGAGATTACTTTAGGAGGAATAACTCTAATACGAGTCATTGTACAATCTGATCTAGAAAATTCAAAACACCCTCCCTTTGGCAAGATCCCTGACAGATGGATGCCTTGCCTGTGTTTGTCCACCCAAGGTGGTGCCTCCCTTATGCAGCAAGCAGAGGGGATGCTGGTTGGTGGCCACTGCTGGAGGCTCCAGCCATGGGTAACACACCCATATGTTCATGGACACCGTCTCCTTGATGCCCCACTGGCTTCATGACCTCGGGATCAGAACAAGTTTCCTTCCTCACCCACCTGTCATCTCCGAATGGGTGACCTCCATTCCTTCCCTACCCATGGACCCTCTTGCTGGGATTACCCGTATGGTTAAATGGTTATTTTCTACTCTCTCATTTGATTTAAGGTTTTAAATGATGGGATTACACTTACCTGGGTTTTTAAATTATGCCAAAGAGGCTTTCTGGGAATTATGACTTCTTAATTAACTCATCTTCTTAAACTCAGAATACTCTTTATATTCGTAAAATGAACTCGGAAGCAATGAGATGGCATTTAAAATGTGCAAGTAACTAACTCTTTAAGAGAGTGACTAATTCAGAGGGCTTCTCCCTTCAAACATTCTAAATTGGTTGCTCTATATGGGGTTCTGAATTCACTCCTCTGATCTGAGCCTGGGGAGGGTACCTTCTCAAATTCTCAGAGATAATGAATTCGTGCAAGGTATCTGATGTCCAGCTGTGCCTGGGAGGGGAAGGAGCTGCAAGAATACCAGAGTGTCCATGTCACAGGTCTGGGAAAGGCAAGGAGCAGGCAGAAAACGTGTGTCATGACCTGTCTCGAAATCCTCTACGAAGTCCTGTAATGTCTTTTGTGCACTCAGCACACCCCAATTTTCAACTAGACCCAAGAATTCTACCTCTTCTGAGGTTCTGATGTTCTAAAACAATTATGTAGAATCCCTTCAAGTACACAACATGACCAACAGTGTTTATTTAACTATGAAAGATCTCATAACCTACAAAAAATAATCACACACACATCACCTAAATTTAACAAACAAAAGCACTCGCATTGGCTATTAAAAAAAAAAAAAATTGGCTGCACCGCATGTGGGATGCTACTTCCTCAACCAAGGATCTAATCCTGCCTCCTGCAGTGGAAACATGGAGTCCTAACCACGGACAACCAGGGAAGTCCCGACCATGCTGACTTGTAATCTTTGGGACATTCACATGTTACAGTGGAAGCCCTCACTGCCCACCCTCTTGCGTCCTGTTTCCACCTTCATATCAGTTAACACTGCTTGAAATTTTGTTGGTATGTTGACTTTCTTCATGTTTATGCTTTCATTCCATATGAAAATACAGTATTTGAGGGCAATCTGAAACATCACATTAATGATACCATTTACTCAATATCACTGCAATTTTTGTGTACATTATGTTAGAGATTTATCCATGGGGATAAATATATAGAGAAATAGTTCATCACAGAATTACACTGAATATGCCACATTTATTCGCCTATCATTGGACTTTTTGGCTTTGTTTTTGCCATTATGAATGTTTTGACAGCAATGTTCTTGTGCATTTTCCTTGGGGACATGTTCAAGAATGTGTCTGGGGGATATATATAGAGATAGTAAATTCACTTTAGGACATCCACAAACATAAAATGAAGGACAGGATTTTCTCTAAAATTTTCTAAGATAATGCTATCTTGGTCCTAAGGATTGTTAAACAATTGAAAAATAAACACTTTTCAGAGAGACATTAGTATAATGACGACATCCCTATCAATTCCATCTTAAGTCTTAGTATTGGGAAAGTGCTTGACATTATTGTTGAAATTAAAGAATAACAGTTGATCAGGGGCCATTGAGGATGAAGGGTCAGGTCTACTCTTGGAGAACAGGGCAGTCGATCTTGGGTCAGAGGGCCAGACAGAGAGAGGAGGGGTGAGGGTTTGGGTAAAAGAAATGGTGACAGCCCCGTTCTATAGCCCAGCTGCCTGCCTGCTGGTTCTCTGATTCCCCTTCTCCAGAGAACACGTCTTCATGGTGAGAAAACCAGCCTGCCTCATCCTCCCACCCCCATTCTCGCCCAAGCCTTATTTACAATTGCTCAATCTGCCAAGACAGAATGTTCTCCTTTGAAATGTTTAGTTGCAGGAAAAGCCTTTTTGCTGGTTCTAAACCCCTGGTTTTCTTCTCCTCAGCATTTCCTCCACCTCCCTTCTAAAAGTATTTGATAACGAGCTTCTTCAAGTGCTTTTAAGTGACATCTGTAGAAAAGGAACAGTTGAGCCAGGGTCAGCAAAATGGCTGACATTTCTCTCCTGGGTTAGACCAAAAAGGCAAACCCAGCCTCACGATTTTCTTGGGAACGGCTAGAGGTGATGCTATGGGAACAGCTAGAGATGATTCTCTGGGAACAGCTAGAAGTGATTCCAGAGGTTCGAATCTCTCCCCCTCCCTGGATTCTCTGTAAGCCCACAGCCCTGCTGCCCAGCCCTGGGACTAGAACCTCGCCAGAGACCTCAGCGAGGAGTAAGAGTCCTTGGGTATCTGCCCAGTTAATAAGAAGACTGTAAATGCTATCGTGAAATAAGTAAACTAATTAACCCCCTGCTGTTTGAGAAAACTAAAAACTCCGGGGCAGAAATTCACACATTTCAAAATGACTAGGAGAAAGAAGGAAGGAAGCACCATTTCTGTTTTCATAGCAGTGAGACTCAGTAGTGTGGCACCATTCTGAAAGCAGGAAAAGCAAGCACAGTAAAGAAAAAAACCTCAGCACCAAGACAGAGAAATCTTAAAGATGACAAAGGTCACACAACGGGATGCCAAACTTCCAAATGGGGAGGGCCAGGCAGCCCGGGTGTGGGTGTACGAGCGGTGTGAGTGTGCAAGTGGACATCCTCAGGGAGAAGGCTTTGAAAACAAACCACCTAGACTCCTGAATGTGAACATTGGAGAACTTTAAGGACTCGACCCAGAGTGTATCTGCCCAGGGCCATCATCAGCAGTATCATCATCATCCTCTCTTCCTTATCATCATCATCATCATCCTTATCCTTATCATCAGCAGCATCACTATTAATATCAGTCCTCTATTATTATTATCTCCATCATCTTCTTTATCATCATCACCATTTTCATCATTATCACCACCATCATCACTGTCATCATCATTGTTAACTTCATCATCTCACTACCATTATTTTCTTCATCTTCATCAACACTATCATCCCCATCGTCTTCACCATCATTGTCATCATCTTCTTCTTCCTCATCGCTACCTGCATCATTGTCATCATCACCTGACAATGCACTCTGCCAGCCACATTCAAGAATATAACCCCTACTTTACAGTAAAGCCCCTGCCACTCAGAGAGAAACAGTAACGTCTGGGTCAAGGGGCCGAGAAGCAGAGTCAGGATTCCAGCCTGGACCTGTTTTTCTCAAGCTCTTGCCACAAGACTCGTGGGGAGAAGGACCATGGTTTGTCCCAATCAGCCAGACTGAGGCTGAAATCTAACTGCCACCCAGAGCGCCTGTCCTCACTGCCCTGTGTGAGGGGATATGTTTCTATACTGGCTGTTGTTTCCATGAAGAGAGGCAGGGAAGGAAGAGAGACCCATCCCTGGAAGGTCCAGTGCAGGGAGGAGGGCAGACAGAAATACCCCAGGCCCACAGGGCTGGAATTCTCAAGGACTGATTCCCATCTGATTCTCAAGGACTTGGGCCACTTGTCCTCTGCAGGGAGGACTGGAAATTCTAAGTAACAACCTGCTCCATTTCAATTAAAAAGAAGCTGGTCCCTACACACACAGAGGGCTGGATGTGGCAGGCATTGGCTTACTTCCAACAAACACATAGTGAGGACCTACTGTGGGCACAGGATTGGCACTGACCAAAGGAGAATGAAGGGCTTCCCAGGAGGTACAGTGCTAAAGAGCCTGCCTGCCAATTCTGGAGACTTAAAGAGATGCAGGTTCGATCCCTAGGTTGAGAAGATCCCCTGGAGGAGGGCATGACAACCCACTCCAATATTCTTGCCTGGAGAATCCCATGGACAGAGGAGCCTGGTGGGCTACAGTGCATTGGGTTGCAAAGAGTCGGACACAACTGAAGCGACTTAGCATAACACACTGCAAGGGAGAATGAAAGGGGCCCACAAAAGGCCTTGCTGGAAGAGAACAAAAAGCAAATGGAGAGAAGACTGGTCAGTGTGCTGGGGACCAGGTCCTAGGAGGTAACAGGACAGGAGAATCACTGAAACACTCTGAACCACAGTGATGCTACTGATGGAGAAGGAGTTAACAACCTCACTATGTGCCATGTTTATACATACCATCTGACTTCATCCTTGAAATGACTCTTGAGTGAGGCAGGGCTGCTCTTACCCCAATGTACAGATGAGAACACCAGGCTGAGTGAGCAGCTCTTAGCACAGTCACTCTGTAAACATCCCCAGCAGCCAGATCAGAAGGTAACCACCCTGCACAGCTCACTCCGCAGCCGCCACCAGGACCACACCCTGCTCTGTGGCTCCTGGCCAGGGCAATGCCCTGTGAGATCTATTGTAGTCTCTGCTTGGATGATCTCCATGCAGGGAGCTCTTCAAGTCTGCCCAGGTTGTGCTAGTGGTAAAGAACCCGCCTGCCAATGCAGCTGATGCAAGAAATGCAGGGTCAGTCCCTGGGTCAGGAAGATCCCCTGGAGGAGGAAATGGTGACCCAATCCAGTATTCTTGCCTGGAGAATTCCATGTACAAAGGAGCCTGGGGGGGTGGGGGTGGGGAGGTATAGTCCATGGAGCTGCAAAGAGTCAGACATGACTCAAGTGACTTAGCATGCACGCATGCATGCACAATATATGGACCCCATCTTGGTGTGAATTTAATGCAGATTCTCTCACAGGAATCTGATCCTGGACGTTCAGGAACAATCGTTGGTGTAATTAGGGTCCTGCCAGGACCACCTCTGAGCAGACAGACCCACTCGCCTGGCTGAGTAACCAGCAAGCGGGCATCCGCACCAGGTGTGCGGTATCCACGGTGAAATAATCACACTTTGAGCATCACAAAAAGGTGCAATTAGATGCTTTAAATAGCAGATCCATGTGTCCCGAATCTCTAAAAGCTTCATGTGTGGCTCATTCCTAAATTTTTGAACAAAGTGAATATAATTACCTCCTATGTCCCTTGGACCACAAACACTGTTGTTACATGGAAGAGGAAACCGCTGATCTGGACCCGGCTCCTCCATCCTCTTGGACTGGGCAGGGAAGGACAGAATCAGTGCAGACACTGGACATTGGTCCAGGCCCCCACACCCACCTCTGCAGGGCTGCCTGTCCGACACCCGATAGAGCCACCACGTTACCAGGAGCTGTGGGATGTCTTCTTTCATGAGCCCCCTGTAGCACCATTAGAGCTGCCATCGTGCTTGTGAATAAGACGCACAATGCCTCTCACATCTGTTGCGGGGACACTGAGATCTGAACGGTGACTGAAGCTCCGCCAGTTCTTTGCAGTAGCTTCCACCAGGGAGGGGGTCTGGGGGCTTCGTCTTGGCAAGTGAGAAGAAATGTCCTCGCTCTCTTTCCAGGGTTCTTTGTTGGGAGTTGCACACTGTCTGGTCCTTTACCCAGGAGGTGGGTCTCACTCCCATCCCATGGGGCAAGCCCCAGTGGGTGGCCTTCGTCCCATAACCATTTGGGGTTTCAGAGCCCCTGATAAGACCAGACAGGGAACTCCAGGGGATGAGGCTTCTGCTCAGCGCCTGCTCATCCAGGGAGGTCTGAGCACTTACTATGTGCCAGTCATGGGCACAGAGCAAAAGGCTGCCTCTTGACCACAGAGCATCTTGTCTCATGGAGGAAAACAGACAACAAACAAACGAAGAGGAGCAGTGGGTTCAGAGCCTGTGAGTGCTGTGAAAACACAGGAAGGGCACAGCACAGAGAAAGCGGGAGTGAGTGAGGGGCTGAGGACCACCCGCTTCAGACCACAGGTCCATACTGGGGACACGGGAGCTCAGGAGAGGGCACTGCAGGCCTGAGAGGTGAATGAGCCTGGGCACACGAGGACCTGCAGAATTGCCAGTGTGGTGGCTCCCTGTGTGGTTGGGGGGGGGACGGTCAGGAAGGGCAGGACAGGTAGTGTAGTGGAGGAAGGCTGCATGGAGACAGGAAACTGATGCTCTGGGGCCATGAGATGTCCCCAAGTCGCAGGAGCCACCTCTGCCCCTGTGACCTGCTGGGTGATGGAGCTATCGACTCTTGAGTTGGCTGAGCCTTTTCCTAAATAGCCCAGGACTTTTAGGACATTTAGACTGAGACACAGGGTTGCAGACACAGGCTGAGGGAACACAGTGCTGGGTGTTGGGCAGCGAGGACAGAGAGGGTGCAAAAGTGTGTGGGCGTCCCAAGGGGAGAGACCGAGAAAAGGGCTGAGGCAGTCCACCCACCTGCAGGCTGGAGTTTCACCCTCATAACCAGTGAGGCAAGCCCTTCCCACCTGGGGAATCCACAGCCACGTTCACAAATGGAGTGGCCAGTGGGTAGTCCTCTCCCAACCTGGGACTGGCCACAGAAAATGGGACCCCAAGTCCTGGCTACTCAGGAAGAAAGAACTGGAAGGGGGCTCCATCCAATAGGAATAGAACGCAATCCTAAACCTCTAGTGCCATGTTAGAAAAGTAAAAATAGAGGTGAAGTTGATTTCCCTAAAGCTTTATTTAATCCAATACAGCTGAAGCAGGAAACAGAACAGGCTCTATCTTGAAAGCAGGACTCCATCTTGGGCTGGACTGTGGACTTTGAGCTATATGCCCCCTATCTATGGAAATGACATACCAATTGGAAAACCATGCCCCTGGAAGGAAGAGCCCCAGGGCTCATACCTAGACTCTCCATCACCTAAAAGAATACCCTAATTATCTCTGTAAATGAACAGAATCATACATTCTATTATGCTTATTGGGGTATGACCACAGGCCTACTGATAATTGTCCAGTGTTAACTACCTAGGCTTAAGGCATATGATCGTTGGTTAACTTTGATTGTATCTTTCTTTTTCCTTTGTTCAGACTAGTTTCAGGGAACCTTATACACTTAGGGTATATAAGGTTTTCACAAAAACTGGTCGGGGTCCTTGGCTAAGAGGAGACCCTGCCTTGGGCCTGCCAGTGTAATAAACTGCACTCCACTATCTGCATTGTCCTTCTGAGTGAGTTTGTTTCCTGGAACGCATGGCTACAACACAGCAAAAAAAATAGTTTATACACACACACTGCACAAAAGGTTATTAGTGGGAGTCGTGTGGGCTCTTCCATGCAACAACTCAGGAATCTAGTGTCTTCTACACTTGCCTCTCCACCACTCCCCGCATCACCCAGCCTCTTCAGGCCTCAGAAGCACTGTGTTCTGAGTGGTAACACTGGAGCTGCATGGAACATGCCCTCACAGCAGGTCTCCCAGAGAGCCCAGAGCTGGATTTCGAGCCAGTCTGCCACAGGCACCATAAACTCTCTATTACTGGCCTGAAATGTCAACTGGGGACTTGGGCACAGGTGTGTGGAAGCCATGGAAGGAAGACAGCTCTGCTCACCACTTCACCCAGAGCAGCCTTGCATTCCCCTTCTACAGCACGGCCCTTGGGGCCCTGGGCCTCCTCCACCCTCCGCCACCTGGACACACACTGGTCCCTGGCGTGGCCCCTGCACTGAAGAACTTCTCAGAGCCTGGCCACCTGGTGACCTGTGTGGTACACAGCGCCTGCAGGGTCTCAGTAAACCAGAGCATGAGCCCTCCTTAGAGCCCATGCCCCTGCAACACCCGAATGGAGGAGGCCAGCTTGGGATTTGCCAAATGTCCAGGAAAGAGAACCTCACCACCCCACCCCCCAGCCCGGCCGAGGTGTGTGTGCGACTGGAGCGTCTGTTGCACCTACTTCTGCCTCTTTTCTTTACAAGAGTTGCTGAAATGCATCTAAAAATAATTCCTTGCTCTCAAAAGGCCAAGCTGGCAGTGGACACCCAGGCAGCTTCTTCAGAGGGGAAGAGCCCCTCCCTTCACAAACAAAAACAGAGTCCAGCTTGGTCCAAAAATAAAGACTCCAGGTCGGGGCAGGCGTGGCTGAAGCTTTATTCCAGAAAAGGTTCTAAGGAGACCTGGGTCTGGGACGGGAGGGGTCCAGACCCCCACGGGGCAGAGAGGAAGCCATCACGGGACAAGCACTAAGACAGCAGCTTAGTCCCAAAATAGCTGGGAACAGGGTGGGGCCCAGGAGGGGCCAGGGCCTTGTGAGCAGGATGGGTACCATCTGTGAAGAAGGCGTATTTTTTACCTTGAGTTGCCAGGTAAGAGCCAAGAGTGTAATCAAGGGTGCTCGCAGCCAGGGGAGGGACCATGGAAAGTCAGCCTCCGAGTTAGCCCAGAGTGGGACTGTGTGCAGGCAGAAGAGCCCTGGATCACCACCCCCAACCCAGGGCAGAAGGAAACCCACAGCATTCTCTCCACCTAGGAAAGGGTCTGTGCTGGGGCTGGAGAAGTTCTTATAAGTACCGCGCACTAACCCATTGCGCCACTGGAGCTCTCCGAGAAGTTCTGACACATGCAGGACAATGGGATGCACCAAGCATCCCCCAGGGCCAGTGAGAACAGGAGGGAGACCCCAGGGCCAGAAAGCGCTCTTCCCAGGGGGTCAGGAATGTCTGGTCCCGTGTGGGTGGCCTGGGGCCTCTGAGCTCCTGCACTTGCTGGGGGCGGGGTGGGAGGGGTACATCTGTAAGGAAGGACCATGACCTGAACACCAGAATTGCGTCCCAGGAGGTGCCCTGGATTCTTCAGGGCTGAAGCTGGACCTGGCTGGCCCTGAACCCTTAACCATGATGGAAACCGATATGCCCAGGAACTCTGGGTTCTTTCCGCATCACCACTCTGACATGGATTTACGTGTTCTAGGTTCTCTCCAAGGAATCACCGAGACAAGCCTATATCCAAACTGACTCTGCTGTGATGGAGATCATTGTGGGGGCAGTGCCTGCTCTGGCCTGCTCTGTTCAGTGTGGAGGGCATGATTTCATGTGGATCTGTGCTTCCGTCCAGGATTGACCTCTGTCTGTCAGGAAAGACCTTTTCAGGCCAACAAGTGCAGAATCCTAAATACATCCTAAATACAGGGGCTTGTGCAGCGATGGGCAGGGCTGAGGACACCTGCAGGGTCCCACCACGGGCAGCAGGTGCTGCTGCCCAGAAGGCAGGCAGCTGAGGCTAAGACATGGGGCATTCTTGACCTTTTTTTTTTACCATACCATGTGGCATGTGGAGTCCTTGCTCCCTGACTAAGGAAGGAACACATGTCCCCTGCAGTGGAAGCAAGAAGTCTTAACCACTGGACCACCGGGATATTCCTGACACCAGGTGTTCTTGAAGGACCAGCAACAACAGCTTGAACTTTGTTAAGCCAAAGCACAGGCCACTCTGCTGACAAACAGTAAATGATGGTCCAGGGTCTGTGGGGTGGGAGGGGATAAGTTCTAGGAGACGAGAACACGTCCGAAGGCAGGAGAACATGAGAGACTATTAACACAGGAGCAAGACTAGAACCCTCTCGTACATGCACCCAGGTCACTATCTGCACTGAGAATTAGAATACAAAGTGCTTGTGCATATTTGTATTACTTTAACATATAATGGGAAATGGGATCACCATCAACACCTAATAGAAAAGGTAAGCTTCCTCCTTGAGAAAACTGTTGTTTAAATTAGCAATTCTATTAAAAACCAAACCAAGTCCAATATGAACAATCCACAACAGGAAGCAAAAGCCCCTCCCTCTTGCCCCCCCCAGCCCCGCCTCCCCAGAGGAACATGTTATCTTTCTCTCAACCCTTCCAAAAATGTTCTATGGATGGATATACTAAAACATAAGAACAAATGTCAGAGTCCCCTACTTTCCACACACAGGGTCCTAATGAATGCATCATCTTGCAAATTTGCTGTTTATCACATAAGGTCAGTTATGAACCGAAGTTCCACGGCCATTCATAGAATTACACCTCATCTTTGATAAAGGTTGGCTGATTTTCTGTTCTGTACTAGAGACACTTCTTGACTGATGAAGACTGTCATTTCCAGTTTCCTATAATAAACAACCTTTCAGTGAATGCACCTGCATACCTGGCTGTATACAGAATAAGTATCTAGAAGTGAAATTGTTGCATCAGCAGTGTGCCCACCTTCCATCTGATGGATGTGGTCAAGTGACCACCCATAACATTGAATACACATCTCCCATCACCTGTGGCCAGTGTCCTCCCAGCATCCCAACGCTGTGCACCAGTTGTTTAATCTTTACCAATCTGAGTGGTGAAATCGTAGGTCAGAACTTTATTTTGTATTTACATGAAAGTGACAAAGCACCTTCAAAATGTTTCTCAATCATCTAAAATCCTTTCCCCACCATAACTGCTTGTTCACATAATATAGCTATAAAATCACATAATTTAGTTCAACACCCCTGCCTCCCTTCCCCACCAATTTGAGCTCTTTGTCTCATTGATTTTAAAGAGCTCTTTATTTATTAAGGAAAACTGTCAAATACATAAAACCATTTTCCCTAGGATTCTATTTTTTCCTATAAAATTTAAATGGTATGCCTTTGACTGTCAGGAACTTTAATTTTCATATGGTCAAACATGGCTGTCTTTTCTTATATGGCTTCTGGGCACATGAATTTTTCAGATAAAGTATGAAACTTCAAAGCAATTATTTGCTTCCAGCATACCACTTCAGGTGATGTTCACAGAATCCCAGGGCACCCCCTCCCCCTCCTCTGCTACAGGACTGCTCTGGGAATGAAGATGAAGAGGACACCTTAATCCTGCTCGCGGGGGTAGCTCTTAAACCTCACAGCCAGTGAAAATGTACCCGGCAAACAAGTTATTTGAAAACGACATTCAGGAAGGCTACACGAGAAATGGTTATTTCGTGTATCTCACTAACTCCACGGCTGTAGTATCTTGGTTCTTCAGATGCTTCAGGATTACTGAGATGAAAAGTCATAAGAAGGAACATGTCTTGCGTTTACTTGTGCCCTCGTTCCACAGAAAACCAAATAAATTTTTTCTCTAAGAGAATGAAAAACAACTCATTTTGTGCTCCAGATGGATGTGACCTGAGAGATAAAAGCCTCTGTTCATAGACTTAGAGAACGAACTCATGGTTGCCTATACACACTGCTGTATTTAAAATGGATAACCAACAAGGACCTACTGTATAGCACAGGAAACTTTGCTCGATGTTACATGCCAGGCTGGATGGGAGGGGGTTTTGGGGAGAATGGGTACATGTATATGTATGGCTGAGTCCCTTTGCTGTCCACCTGAAACTATCACAACATTGTTAATACAAAATAAAAAGTTTGAAAAAAGAGAAAAGCCTCTAAATTGTAGAATCTCAGCCCCAGTGCTCTGGGGCAGCCAGTCAGCTCCTCTGACATGTAGGACACGGGGTCTCAGTGACCCCTGCACGATGCGTGTGAGCCTTTTGGGTCAAGGAGGAACTGAAATCCATGAACCAGTGTAATGTTAATGCTACTAATACTGTCTTACACTCAGTCTCTGAAAACCGGTCATCTACTGTGTATATAGTAACACACTCAGGCCCCTATCCCATCTGAGTAGCCAAAATTATACTCCTCTGAGATGGCCAGACAACACGTGTGCTGTGAATTTTTAGGAGATTCCCACTGCACATTGGGGAGAAAACCATGTATTTCATAAGAATAACCCCTTTTCTTCCCCCTAAGCAAGCTTCCTGTTATGAATGCAATTTTGCAGCCGTGAGCGAATATAGTTCAAAACATGTCACTCATTCATTTGTTCGTTCGATATATATTCACAGAAACCTACCGTGAACTCCACTCTGGGCTAAACTCTTCCTAAAACAAGTCACTTAAGCGGAGAAGTCTGTGGAGAGTAACTATGAATTACCTGCCTAAATAAAGATTCCATGAGGGAAACTCAAAAAGAATCACCTTATTCCTTTACTATATTTGTCACCTGAAGTTAGTGTCTGAAAACAGAAGGGAAAACATAGTTACAATCAGTTCCAATCAACTTCGTATCTCTCTGGGATCAGTCTGTGTACAGATGGCCCCAGACTTAATAATGGTTCAATTTATGATGTTTTGACTTCAGGATGGTGCTAAGGGATACATGTTCAGTAGAAACCAAAGGCTTTTGAATTGTGATCTCCCGGGTTGGCGGTGTGCCAGTCCTGTGACCAGAAGGGTGTACAAGCAACACACTTATACTCACTGTGGACCCAGACAACCACTGTCCTTCACTTTTCAGAACAGCATTCAGTCAACATGAGATACGCAACATTTTACTATAAGACCAATGGAATGGACATTAGTTTGAGCAAACTTTGGGAGACAGTGAAGGACAGGGAAGCTTGGCATGCTGCAGTCCATGAGACCGAAAAGAGATGTAAGTGAGTGACTGAACAACAATTATAAAACAGGTTTTGAGTTAGATGATTTGGTCCAACCATAGGCTGACGTCAGCATTCTGAGCACATTTCAGGTGGGTAAGGCAGGTGGGTAGGTCAGGTGCATTGAATGCATTTTTCACTTAAAATATTTTCAGTTTACAATGGATCTGTCAGGACATAATCCCATGTAGGTTGAGGATGATCTGTATTAGGAATGGTGATTTCTCATCTCCTGATGGGTGTGGAATAAGGGATATTGAGAGGTGTGGGAATAGGGTGCTGTGCTGACGAGGCCAACTGGGCGGGTCCAAGGAAAAAAATGGCCAATGTCATTGGGGCCTGCCCTCCAAAGCTCACAGCATGGAGCCCTTTACAGAGATAAACCCACAACACACCTGAGGACAGAGCATGCTGTCAAACCCTCCACTTAGACCAGGGCTCCTGGCTTTGCCTTTACTCCAGGAACTTGAACTCTGTCCCCCACAGCCTGCTCTCCACATGCACTCACTCATGCACACACATACATGCACACACACACATGCAGAGATACATATGAGGACACATTGAGCTACATACACATGCATATGCAACTTCTCACATTTTTTTAAGGAAAAGTCTTAGCCTTAGCATTCCAAGGCTCTCATTTTAGAAGACATAGGAAAAAGACAAAAACAAAAATCAAGGTGGATTATGGGTTTTGGTTGAAAGGTGACCTCACCTTCAGAATCCGTAAGAGGTGATTACCTCCCCTCCCCCACTCTCCTAAGGAGCACCCTCCTTTCTCAGATCAATGAGACCATGTACTCACTTCCCAGGCAATTAACTGGTCTAATTTGCAGAGTCAGATAACCGCCAGAGCCCTCTGACCTCAATCGACTACTAACGAGACCCACGGAGCCCCTACCTCCCTGGAAATGTGCAGTGGGGGCTGGTTTCATTTTTTTGATCACTGGCCAAAGGCCAGACTAGCCAGGTCAACACTGCCCCAAGGAGGATCCAAGTGTGGAGAGCCTGGAGGAGCTGGTGTTTCAGGGGCTGGAGACAGACCGCAGGCCACTTCCCCATGCTGGGCTGTAAGACAATGCCTACCCTGTCCCACAGAGGGAGCCAGGCCCTGGCCAATGTCCAACCCCAGCGCCCCTCTTCAGCCCTGTCCTGCCAGCCCCGTGGCCCTGGACTCTCCCAGCTCCTCTTCACCCTTGCTCCTCCTGCCTTATCTTCTTCCCTCTTTTGTCTTCTTGGCTCTTGCTCATTGCTCAGATCTCAGCTAAAGCCAGGTTTTCCTAGCAGTAGGAACATTCTAGCTGGATAACCCTCTGTCTTGAGGCGGCTGCCTTGATAACTGCAGGAGGTTATCAGCATCACTGGCCTCTTCCCATCAGATGTGAACAGCACCCCCTCCTCTAGTTGTGGTGAATGTAAAAGTCTCCAGGGTTTCCAGGTTCATGGGGGCAGATGAGCCCTGGCCGGAGACCACCGCACATGGCAGAGGTCCTTCCCTATCCACCCCAACTCCCCTAGCCTCCACCACTGCTCCTGCCTTCTTCTTCAAGGTCACGGGATTGGAGTTCTCAACTGGCCTACTGGGGTCAAGAACCAGCAAATTAGTTCCTGTGCCAAACACAGTTGGCATCTGGTAGATGCCCCCAAATGTTGGCTGAATGAAAGAACGACCACGACAAAAACAGGAAATAGGGAACCAGAAGAATACACACATATGTTTGCACCTGAGGTGCTCAGGAAGAGACTTGCTCACGGACTGCCTGGATACCTGTACCAGCAACACAGGGGCCCCACAGCAATCCAGCCGTGAGCCCTGCCCCAGAGACACTGAACCAATAAGAGCATTTAACTGGTGATCTTCTCACTGAACAAACTGTGGCAGCATCTGTCTATGTATGGTGGACAGCTAGTTCTAGGAGATGCTCAGCTTGCACAACTGACACTTCATCCCCATTCCACTCTCCCAGCCCAGCTACCACCCACCACATGCTCTAGTGAGCCCACTGCTGGGTATGCACCCAACAGACCTGAAATCAGCCTCGCAAAGAGACATCTGCACCCCCGCATCCGTGCAGCCCTGTTCACAACAGCCAAGAGGCAGAAACAACCCACGTGTCCACGGATGGATGAATGGATACAGGCAATTTAAAATCTGCAACAGTGAAAATGCAGTCTAGTCCTACCTCTTGGTATAATAAAGAAGGAAATTTTTGACAGCTGAATTCTCCAATCTGGAAAGTATCAGAAACGTCAACGTATCCAGTTGACCCTGCACCCATGGCCACACCTGTATACAGAACCAGCCATGGCCAAAGACACTGGTTGGAGGCTGGGGAGGGGTCTTCTGCTTAGCCCTCCACCCCCAGTGCCTGGGCAAGTGGCAGGCACATGGAATACGAGCACGTTTGTTGAATGAATGAACAGATAAGAAATATAACACAGTGCAAGAAGCAGACTAGCTCATTGGTTCAATCAATGACTATGCAATGTTCCTTCTCTATGCCAAAAGACAGCCAAACAGGACACACTTCTTCACTTCATGGAGCTTACAGTTTTCTCACCAGGGGTAATGCTCTGAACTGAGTGTGTAAGCTAGGGTGAGCAAATCACTCCAATTCCTTTGTCTCACTGTGACTGGTAGAGGATGCACCCACATCACAGCCCCCCAGATGCCCTGATTCATGGTTTATTAATGAAGCTGTCGAGTGGACAAGGCTTCCTTAAGAGAGAGTCAATATTAATGCTAAGAGGTAAACAGGTAGGCTACCCAGGAGGCGCTAATGGTAAAGAGCCCACCAATGCAGGAGACCTGAGATGCAGATTTGACCCCTGGGTCAGGAAGATCCCCTGGAGGAGGGCATGGCAACCCACTCCAGTATTCCTGGCTGGAGAATCCCATGGACAGAGAAGACTAGTGGGTAGCAAAGAGTCAGACATGACTGAACATGTTGAGCAAACAAATAGGTAAAAGGGAAGGGAAGAAGAGCATTGCTTTCAGAAATTTTTACATTCTTAGGTTTTTATCATGCAAAGCAGTAGGTCCTAGATGAAATCAAGCACAAGGCAAACTAAAGATCTTGCATGCCACAACTAAGATTCGGCGTGGCCAAACAAAAATAAATACGGCTATTATTTTTAAAAAAGCATTTCCCAGGTGGCACTAGTGGTAAAGAACTCGCCTGCCAATCCAGGAGACATGAGATGTGGGTTTGATCCCTGGGTTGGGAAGATCCCCTGAAGAAGGAAACGGCAACCCACTCCAGTATTCTTGCCTGGAGAATCCCATGGACAGAGGAGCCTGGCGGTCTACATTCCTTGAGGTCTCAAGAGTCAGACACAACTGAGCAAGTAACACACACATATTTTAAAAAAAACAAACCTCAAGGCAAAGCTGCATCCTATGTGATGACACGGTTGAGACCCTGTGAACAGTGGACTCACTGAACCAAGTCAAGTCTGCTACATAAACTTTAAGATTCTGGTGGGTGGGGTGGAGATCTACTCGACTTGTGGCACCAGGTCAAGCCTCGTATGTTAGTTCTCTGCTTGTTGAACCTGTCACCCATCCATCTGGAGTGGCTGCCCCTTCTCAGGTCATTCCTGGCCCTCTGTGTGCGGGATCAAATTTTGAATCAACTTCAGCCCTCTGTCTAGAGCTGTGGTTCTTGAACAGGGGGATTCTGCCCCCAGAAGACACTGGCATGATCTGGGGGCACTTTTGGTCGGGTGCTACTGGCATGGGGTGGGTGAAGGCCAAGGATGCTGCTGGACATCTGACAGCGCACGGCACAGACCCTAAAACAGAGAACTACCCAGTGGTGCTCAAGTCGGGTCCCCAGCACCCGCTGCTGCTGCTAAGTCGCTTCAGTTGTGTCCAACTCTGTGCGACTCCATAGACGGCAGCCCACCAGGCTCCACCGTCCCTGGGATTCTCCAGGCAAGAACACTGGAGTGGGTAGCCATTTCCTTCTCCAATGCATGAAAGTGAAAAGTGAAAGTGAAGTCGCTCAGTCGTGTCCCACTCTTTGCGACCCCATGGACTGCAGCCTACCAGGCTCCTCCGTCCATGGGATTTTCCAGGCAAGAGTACTGGAGTGGGGTGCCATTGTCTTCTCTGACCCAGCACCTGGTCTAGAGCAAAACCAGAGGAGGCCGTGGCCCTGCATGGGACCTCAGTGGGATGCCCTACAGCTGCAGCCTTCCCACCTCCACCAGGACTTGCTAATAAACACTTCAATTCAAGCTTGATTCCACAGAATTACAGAGCAGGTACCTGGAGGCTGGGCTGCTCCAGCACCTTCATTTATTGGGTTTCAGAAATAATGGAGAGCATGGTAGACTTATAGTCCCACAACAAGGTGTGTGCTCTGAAGGCTGCCCTGCCAGAAGAGGTGAGGTGGCCACGCCTACCCGGTGCACCTCCCCACCTGGCCTGCACCTCGGCCCTGACTGTCACCCTGAACAAATGATTATACAACAAGAGATGGACGGTTTCTAGCTCTGGGCATCCACTCAGAGACTCGCCTCCGCCTCCACACACAATGTGGGGCAAGGCCACCCTAACCATAGTGGAGTCCAACTTCGCTTTCATCCTCTTTTACACGGTCAACACTTCTTTGCTACCAATTAGCCAATCTGTTTGATCAAACCTTACTCCCAGCCGTCAGCAGCATTTGTGTCCTACTAAATTAATTGTGCTGAAAAGCAACCACTTTTCCTGTAACGGGCAAAGCAATCCTGCTCAGAGAATGCGGCATATGGTGGACGGGCAGAGGCGAGCGGCAGAAAACTGATAAGAGGGAGTTGACAGCTTTATTCTCCCTTCCAGCCAAAGGTTTATTCTACCTCTGCCGGAATAACACATCGGTTTTGCCATCTGAACCTGATTTAAGGGGAAAGGGGACTTTTTCAAACTCGTTAGAGCCTTCAAATTACAAACTTAGTTAAGCTTGGTCTCCATCTGTGAGGAGCGGGGCCTCTTCCATCTCTGATGTTCCAGAAAATCAGATTTTTCTTTTCTTAACTTCTCCTGATGGAATGGATTTTGAGAAACGCAGATCCATCAAAAAATCCCTTCTGAAAACACCCTTCCCTTTGGAAAACGAGCTTCTATTTCCTGTGTCACAGGTTTCCCAGAAATGGGCAGATCCAACCCAAAGAAACATGCCAGCAGTGGGGAGGTCAGAGGATCTGGGTGCGGGCATGCAGGTGGGGAAGTGCCTGGACTCTCCCTCCCCCGAGATGACCTGCATGCCAAGGCCACTTTCCCAGGCCTCAGGAAGCCCACCTTTCCCTGGACCTGCTCCCTGCTAACCCACCCCAAGGACAGAGAGTGATGTCCTAAGGACCAGGTCCAGTGCACTCTCCCCTCATCCTGTCCCTGCTGCCTGACTCTGCCAGTTCTTAGAACCATTCCTTCTCAAGCCCTTGTCCGTTACTTCTCTTTCTGCAGCAGGAGATGGAAAAACCTGACTCCGAGTAGCTTAAGTCAAAGTGGGACTTGTATGATTTTGCAGCTGGAATCTGACCATATTCTCATCGGTGGGGTCACTGTCCCCAGGGACAGCTTCCTCCCTCCATTCTGAGCTCTAGGCTCCCTGGAAGCTCTACCTCTCCTTCCAGACACCAGACTTCTCCAGGGCATCCAGGAAGTTTCTCTTGCCCAGGAACCCAGAAAGCCACAAACGTTTCACTGGCCGTGTCTGATCACAAGCCCACCCCCACATCATTACTGTGGACCCAGGTAAGAGAAGTGCTGCCACTGAGGCTGGGTCCCCACAGCCCCCATGCACCCTAAGTCTGGGAGGACCCTCTGAGAGCACACGGGAGTTTTCTCAGACTCGAGACACGAATGGAGGTTCTATTACCAAAGATCCCTGAAGGGGTGAGGGATGGACAGATAGACAAACCAGATCCCTCTGCTGCCCAGGCCACCTCACACCCCTGAAGTCCAAGGGAATGAGTTCCCTGCACACTCAGGGCACAGCCTCCTGAGGCCCCTGACCCCAAGCTTTGGTAACTGTTAATTCCTCCTTCTGAGGTTGTCCTTCAGATCAGCAGAAATGACAGGGTAACCACTGTGCTTGGAAGAGGGTCTGAGGAGTCCCCATGATGGAAGGCTCTTCCCTCACACAAGTGATCAGCTTCTGTGCTATGATCTACCTGGAAGGAAAGAGGCTCATCTACTTAAAAAACAGAGACAAATCACTTCTGGGATGTGCCCAGGCCCCAGCAGGGGGACAGTCCTAGCTCCTCTCACACAGGCTGAGACAAGGGGGCCTCCATTCCCACATGAAATTAACAGCTCGCTCCCCTTGGTTCTAAAAACATATTTACCCAAGGTCCATGCACTGTGAGAAGTGACTGCTGGCTCCCCAGCAGGCCTGTCTGCACTAAACAAAGGTGCCAAGGACAACCCAGCAGGAGCCGAGAACCCAGAGAGACGTGCATCCTCCTTTAGGAAATCCAGCCGTGTTCACCAGAGCACCCCTTAAACCCACGACCCTTCTGGCCCCTGGTCTTTGGCCCTGGCCTCTCCCCATAAGCTGGTGCCCTGGGCCCAAGGGTGGAGGGGAAAGTCACTACAGAACAGCAGCAAGGACTGTTATCCCCCTGCTTGGCTAAACCAGGCCGGTGTAGTACACGGGATTAGGGAGGAAGGAATAAGCAGATTATAGACACGACTAGGCCCTGATAAGCCACAACGTGAGAGTCACACTGGACTAGGACCAGCCTGTAGTAAGAATTCCCTCCCTGTGTTGTCGGCCTGGTGTCCACTGTGAAGGAACTGGTGTCTCATCCCTGGAAGGCCCAGGGGGTGGGCACTACCCTGGGTAGTGTGGAGGCGTGGGGGCTCAGCAGGAGAATACCCTGCTCACCCCAACTCCCAGCAGGAGTGAGGCCGTGTGTATGTGGGGAGAGGGTGGCCAATTGAATATTGAAGGAGGGAGGGCAGTGCTGGCCGGGTCAGCTCCCAAGTAGTCTGGGGGTTAAGCTCTTTCTCTGCACTGGGGGGTCAACAGTAGGCAGAGGATAAGGGTAGGAACTGTTGGGTTGAGATAAAGGACAGGAGAGGGGCCGGGGGGTGCCGGCCACCCTACGTGTCCCATCAGTACAGGGGCTTGAGGTCCACCCTGGAAGATGGCCTCGTGCTGCCCACCCTTGGCCCATCCCTCCAAGTGTCTGCTGCGTGCAACGGGAAGCATAGGACCGAGGGACGTGGCCCTGCCTCCAGGGTTCCCAGCTCACAGGGCAGGTGGAAGTGGAGACGTGAGAACAAGGAAAGTGTAAGTCGCTCAGTCATGTCCAACTCTTTGCGACACCATGGACTATACAGTCCATGGAATTCTCCAGGCCAGAATACTGGAGTGGGTAACCTGTCCCTTCTCCAGGGGATCTTCCCGACCCGGGAATCGAACCTGCATTGCAGGCAGATTGTTTACCAACAGAGCTATCAGGGAAGCCCTGAGAAGCAGGAAGAAAAGCCCCAGGCTGGAAGAGTCACTGTGCAGCCATGGGACAGTGACTTTTCCCGACCCTGCGGGCTGGGGCGGGGCAGGTACCACAGACACTGCAGAGCGAAGAGCGCTGGGCTGCCTGCAGGCGCCCCCGCCCTGCTGATGGGGCTGGTCCTACACCCATGGATTCGCCTCCTTTTTTGTATTGACTAGGTCTGGAATCACTGAATAAAAGCACAAAACCATTTCTCTGGCTCTTGGCATGTTTTGTCAATTTCTTTTCTATTTCAATTTAACATTTCTGGATGTAGTATAAAAAATGCTAACTCAACAGATTTGGGCCAGTTTTCAGTAATATCGCTTAAAAGAAAAAGAAAACTTTGTAGAATTGGTAGGACAACAGTGGCAAAATACTGTTTTCAGGTCATTTCCTTGGTTACTCGTGAAACTGAACACTTTTCACTATGTTTATTAAATATCTGCTGTTGTGTAATTTTTCTCTTTAAGGTTTGGTCTGCTTTTCTAATTTGGATTGTTCTCACCAATCTATATTATCTCTTTATATTTAAAGGTGAGAAATTCTGTGTCCTATTTATCAAAGTGATTCTTCCCAATCTGGCTTTTATTGTGAAAGTTTTTTTTTAAATCTTTTTTTTTTTCAGATCCAGCCATTTTTTCCTTTCTGGTTTCACCTGCTTTTCTGTTCAGCAAGCATGTTCCCATTGCTATTCAGAGCTCAGATAAACACTCAATCCTTCACATTTATATTTAGTTTTTGTCTTTTAATGGGCTAACTTTAAGTATCTGCCCACCCATCTGGGATTCAACTGGCTCTTCAGCTCACCCAGAAGGTCAGACCCTAAGCCTCAGGAGGCCGCCCCTCCCCCTCCCCCTCCTCCTTTGTGTGTCTGGCCCAGCTCTGACCGGGGGTGGGGGTGGGGGTGGGGGCGGGGGAGGGCCGTATGTGTCTCTCTCCAAGCCCAGTGGCTGCACCTTGGGATGAAGTGTACCTCCCATCCCAATTATCTGTTGAAGTCCCAACCTCATTACCTTAGAATGTGACTGAATTTGGAGAAAGGGCCTTTGAAGAAGTAGTTTAGGTAAAATAAGGTCATTAGTCCTGATAAAAGAGAACTGGTGTGTGTTAAGAGGAGGAGATTAGGACACAGTGCAGAGGGAATGCCAGGTGAGGATACAGGATGAAGATGGCCATCTACACACCCAGGAGAGAGGCCTCAGGAGGAATCAACACTGCTGAGCATCTGGTCTTGAACTTTCAGCCTCCAGAACTGAGAGAAATACATTTCTGTGGTTTAAACTCATCGGGTGTGCGGTCCTTCGTTATGATGAGCAGGTGGCCGGAGCAGATGGATATAGAAGACTCCTGATCTGGCTGGTGGGAGAGGACCCGCCCACTGGAGTGAGAAGCCCCCGGTGGCTGAAGCATGGGGTCTGTCCATCACCTGGGCCTGGCTGTTTTGAGACCAAGCCAGCTGTAGATGGCCCTGTGCTGGAAAAGTTGGGGGTCAGCAGAGGAGGGCAGGTGACCTGAGCCAACCCACAGGCAAGAGCCTGGATGATGACTGTGCTATCTCTGTGACCAGTAGGAAGGTCCCCCACCCCCACCACAGACACAGGACTTTTCAAAACTGATCTGGACAAAAGTGAAATTGTTAGTTGCTCAGTCATATCTGACTCTGCGACCCCATGGACTGTAGCCACCAGGCTCCTCTGTCCGTGGCATTCTCCAGGCAAGAGTACTTGAGTGGTGCTATTTCCTTCACCAGGGTATCTTCCCGACACAAGGAAGCCACATTCAACTCTAAGATCCTCATGGAAGACATTCACCATGTCTAAATTCCCTACATCTTTCTTGGACTTTGTTCTGTTCGCTGCTACATCCAGGCCCTGGAATTCAGCACACAGTCAAGAAATACTTGAATGTACACAAATCAATCGTTCCACTGCTCAAATCTTCTACTAAATATTATAATTAAGGTCACGTGTTTCCTTCCAATAGAGGCATAAAAAACGATTTGGGGAAATGGTTCTGGAAGCTTTATGACATCTCAACCGTTTCTCTTTCTTCCTGTTTATCTGTGTTTTTTTTTCCTTTTGTTACTTTGCTGTCTGCTTACAACACCCACCCAGCCTGACACAAACTACCTCAAATAAACGTCTAGAGCAGAGAAGGCGGTGTCCACGCCAAGGCAGCTGAAAGGGAAGAGGACAGCTCTGCATGAGTGGTCCCTTTCGAGAGCCCCTCCCCACACTGCAGGGGGTTCAGGAGAGGTGCTCGCCTGAGTTGCCAAGGATGGAGAACCCCCTGGCCCTCCACCCCAGCACTCAGCTGATCTCAGGACTGGCTCCAAGGAGGTCACAGGATCTTCCGGCACAGCTGTCCCTGGAGCAGGGCTGGCCTTGGGGTGTGCCACCCTCACAGCTACAAGGTGGCCGGTGTTGGGAAGGGCTCCTGCTTGGCTCAGAGCTCTGCTGCCACCGCTTTGAAACTCTTCACGAGTTTTGCACAAGGGGCTCCACACTTTCATCACGTACTGGGCCTCGCAACTCTGCAGTCAGCCCGGCTCCGACCCAGGTGGGAGCAGAGCAGTCTGGGCATAGGCTCACCTGCTGGGATCCAGATCACCAGGAATCCATCCTCCTGCCAACTGTGAGCTGCAAAGCCCTGCTCCCACGGCCAGCCTTTGAACGTGTTCTGAGCAACTTCAGATGCACAGGAAAGGGCTATTTCAGGTACCAAGACAGGTTTCTGGCAGCAAAATCTAAGCTCCAGAATCCGGGTGCCCAATCTCCTTACCTGAAATCATCAGAGGCAAGACCTTGGGGTGGGGGTGGTGGTGCCTGAACAGACCCCATCAGCAGAGGGAAACCACACACACTGGAGAACGGGATGCACCTCACATTTTGTCTGGTTTGTGCCAAATGGTAAGCCCAGCTCCCCCCTTCCTCCAGCCCCCAGCATAGGCAATTATTTCGATGAACAAAAGCAGCAGCCGTTTCAGCAGAAAAAAATCTCAGAGGCTGCTGGTGTGTCTGACTTCTGCCAGGATTTGCAGGTGGACAAAGATTAATTGTCTGCGAAGCTTTCTTGCACAATGCAGCTCGAAGGAGGGTGCCACTGGACTTCACAGCTCCCTGCCTCCCTGTTCCCACAAAAGACACTGGGGATCCTACTAGTTCCAACTGCACAAAACCAGTTCCACTCACTCAGCCCCACGGCTTAAGACAGTTCTGTGACAGCTTTGGGTAAGTGTGCAAGCACACGGTGTTTAATATCAAAACACTCATCTGCAGAGCCCTGGAATATCACACTGCCCCTGGCAGTGCAAACTTGTGTGAAAACACATTAGGTACACTTAGAACCAGGAGGCTCACTAGGAATGGACTAAATGATACAGGAATATTTGTATTTTCCCCCCGGGTGCTGAGAAGAGAGTGAAAAAGCTGGCTTAAAACTCAACATTCAAAAAACTAAGATCATTGACTTCTGGTCCCATCACATCATGGCAAATAGATGGGGAAAAAAATGGAAACAGTAACAAACTTTATTTTCTTGGGCTCCAAAATCACTGCGGATTGTGACTGCAGCCAGGAAATTAAAAGATGCTTGCTCCTTGGAAGAAAAGCTATGACAATCCTAGACAGTGTATTAAAAAGCAGAGACATCACTTTGCTGACAAAGTTCTGTATAATCAAAGCTAAGGTTTTTCCAGTAGTCATGTACAGATGTGAACGTTGGACCATAGAGAAGACTGAGTGCCAAAGAACTGATGCTTTTGAACTGTGGTGTTGGAGAAGACTCTCGAGAGTCCCTTGGACAGCAAGGACATCAAACCAGTCAATTATACAGGAAATCCGTTCTGAATATTCATTGGAAGGACTGAGGCTGAAGCTGAAGCTCCAATATTTTGGCCACCTAGTGTGTAGAACTGACTCACTGGAAAACACCCTGAGGCTGGGAAAGATTGGGGGCAGGAAGAGAAGGGGGTGAGGGAGGATGAGATGACTGGATAGCATCACTGGCTCAATCAGTATGAATTTCAGCAAACTCTGGGAGACAGTGAAGGATAGGAAAGTCTTGTGTGCTGCAGTCCATGGAATTGCAAAGTGCCAGACACAATTGGGCAACTGAACAACAACCTGGGTGCTGAGTTCAGACCTGACACACTAAACCGTTTACACCTTTCATTGTAAATGAGAATTCCTGTCCTTACACTAGCACAAGGAGGGCTGTGCTTCAGAAGTTTAGTGCAGAAGCTCAGCAAGTGGCTGTGGTGGGCCCTATGTGACACCGTCTGGCGTGGCACCGTTAGAAAAACCCAAGTGCTTATCAGCATAGACTGGACAGATAAAACATGGACACGCACAGGAAGGAGAGCTCTGTGGCAATGGAGGTGGAAAAGCCTGCCACAGGGAAGCCAACATCCGATGACTTACAGCTTAACCAAAGAAGCCAGAAGCACGAAGAAAGATGCTACAGGATTTCCACTGACGTCCAAAATCAGGCGAAACAGGATGTGCAGTCAACCCCCTTGGAAGGAGAGACGACTAGGAAAGGCCCTGGAGTGTGGGTTCCACTCAGTCCCTTGGTAATAAGTCTGGTGCTGGTGGCACCATGTGTTTAGTTTAAAAAGTTTTGCCATCTGAACGCTCACAACTGATGTGATTTTTCTGCATGTACTTTTAGGTCAATAAAAAGTTTTTAAAAAACCTAATGGCACTGCAGCAATGTAGCCAATCAACCATGTCCTGGAGTGTAAATGGAAGTTTTGAAGGAACCTGGGATGTTTTTGCCTGTGATATTCTAAAGCAACTTGCTGAGTCGAGATTCTCAATCATCATTCTTCCCAACAATTTTGGAAAGACCCTTAAAGTCAACAGATGAAAATAAAATCCTCTGTAACGAAGGGAAGTGGGGAAGCGTCCTTGCTTTTCATGGGGGATAGCCGGGGACTGAGTAGACAGGGCCTCTCCCTGAGCTGTGCTAGTGCGGCCGCTGTTCATAAAAACATTGAAAGGCCTAGAGCAAAAACAGTAAGGGTGCCTTCAGAAGGCTTATCAAGTTCAAGAGCAATATAGGCCATAGGTATTTATGGCCCCAAAGGATCTGGCTGAGGCTCCAATTTTCCCATTTGAATCCAGGTGTATAGACACACACCATCCTGCCAGTTATCCTGAACTCTGCACTCACCCACCTGGTGGACACTGGCTGAATCCATATGGGACATGGAGGCATCCTTCACCTGCTTCTTCTATGCAAGTGGACATGATGAGCACCAAATCGTGGCAGCTCATTCTCATCTTGACCTGCTGAGTGGCCACTTCACTGCGGGTGAGCAACAAGCCAGGCTCCTCAGCAGGTGCAAACTTGTGTCCATCAATACCTGGGATGCTGTCAGACCAAGGGGAGGAGGTAGGAGAGTTAGGAAATTTGTGGGGGTGGGAGGCTCTGCCCCTTCCTAGAGGCGCCCACACTCCTTGGCCCGTGGCCCCTTCCTCTTATCATTTCAACCTCTGCTTCCACTGTCACACCCACTACTAACTCTGCCCTCCTCCTTCCAGTCAGAAGGGGTCCTCTGGAGAGCATCTCCCACCTGCATGTCCTTAACCAAATCCCACCTACAAAGTCCTTTTTTTGTCATGTAAGGCGACATATTTGCAGGTCCTGGGGATTGGGACATGGCCATGTTTGGGGTCATCATTCAGCCCCTTACACACAGATATCTAGGTTGAGTCTAGAAAGCAGGTGTGTGTCCCAAACCTTAAACTCTCCATCAGGGGTGTGCAGGGCCTGGTGAGGGGACCACCTGCCTCACAATGACATGGCAGGGGGCACTTAATAATGAAGATCCCCTGTCCCCGCTCTGATCTCAGTCAGAACCTCTGCAGGAGGACAAAGGGACCCTACTGATCTTGAGAGAATAAGGTTCATGACAACAGACTTGACACTGAGGTCAAGAGAAAACACACACATCAAACATTCCTTCTGCTTTTAGTTGTCAATCTGAAGTTATACATCAGGTTAGCTCATCACTTTGGCCCATTTGACTTTAGAAAGACCTGCTTGTAAAGGTCTGGAAACTGCATAATGAATTGACAGACTGCAAACCCATCTTCAGCGGAGTGTGGACCCGGTACGAGATTCAGGAGCAGAAACTTGGCACGGTCCCCAACCCGCACGGTCAAAGTCACCCAGACCAGCTCCCAGGCCTTACACTGAGCATCCTGCAGCCAAGGGGCTCAGATAGCAACTCAGTCGGCTCTGATACCCTTCTCTCCCCAACGAAAGTTGCACAGCTTTTGTTGGGGTTTCTTACTCTTGTCACTTGGATCTGACTGAAAAACTACACTAATCTTTTCTTTCCTCTGAGTTATCCTTTAAGTACTTAAGTTTTAATTATACCTAAGTCTACCTGAAGACGTTCTGGGAAAGTTCCAGTATTGTACGTCAGCAACGGAACACAGTGTAAGAGTGCATGTAGTTTCCAAACCCCCAATTGTTAATGAAATCCCAAACATTCAGATTTTAATTGAACTAGATAAAGATTAAGAAGCTTAGCAGCAGCTGGCATTACGAATTAGTTCTCAGCAGAGTTTTATGTTGTACTCTAAATCATCGCCTTTGTAATCGTCCTAAATTGTCCTTTATCTTGCTAATGCAGATACGGTTCTCAGGGAGCATCAGGCTTCCTGTGTCCCCAACTGCCTGGAATATTTTGATGTGTAAAGTCTTAATAGTAATTTTAATAATATTGTGATCTACACGTATGATGTATATTCAATAAATTCTTACACTAATTAGAAAAAAACATCAAGGCCTTGATGTGCCCTATTTTTAGAGATGAAGTTTATTGCCTGAGTATCATTTCTGGAAACTAGCAGAGAAGCAGAAGAGCTCCCTTGAGGGGGGTCTGCATGGGGTGGAGGGTGGGGGGACAGCATGGACTCAGCAGACCAGGTCTGCCCTCAACATTGGTGACAAACATCCCCCGCCCCCTCCAGGCAGCCAGCATGGGCAGACCACGATTCAATTAAACCAAATTTGATTCTGGGCCCTGGGGCTGTTTTCCCAAGTGGGGCGGTCAATGTACTTGAAGTGCGTTGACATAGGCGCCCTTGAAAATGCACAAGGGATGCTCCCCAACTCCTACATCCATATGACAGTGACCTGGAGGGAGGCAGTTATGGGAACAACTACAGAGACAGGCAGGCTCGGGGTTCAGAATCCAGAACAGGACATGCTTGTTTGCTGAACAAATTAAGACACACATGCATAAAATGCTATTTTTAATAATATTCCTTTACATGAACTGGTCCCAAACCTTATCCTCCTTCTAAAACTTCATCTCAAATGATCACACCAGCAAAACAGCAGCCTGGGATGCTTACTGCAAGCACCCACCCCAAAGAAAAGATGTGGGATGACTTTTATGGCTGATTTCAAAGGGCCCCTAGCACTTTTACAGGCTGCTTTTCTTTGACTTTAGGCCTCATCATTGTCTGCATATAGAATGTGATTCTACTGAACTCTCACAAGGCAGAATGTGGAGAGGGCGGGTGGGTGGCTGTGAGTGTCTGAGGGGCCTCAGGAGAGAATCACACATCATTGGGATGACAGGAAAATGACACCCGGACTCTGGACACCAACCCTGTGTGTTTGGAGTGATGCCACTGATCCATCATCAATGGAGCCGGGAACAGGAAACTCACCCAGAGTTCAAGTTCCTCCTTAAAAGTCACTCCTGGGTGTCATCAAGAAGGTAAGTTACCAGCATGCAGCTGAACCAACAGTTTCATTCCACTGTGGTTTCCTCGTGGCCTTGCACAACTGCAGTATCCCTAGCATATTCCTGTCCCGGGGCTCCCGTAACAAAGTACCACCAGCTGGGGTGCTTCAGACAACAGACTTGACTCTCTCATAGCCTGGAGGACTGAGGTCACTCTCAGGGTGTGGACAGGGCCAGGCTCCCTCTGGAGTGTGTGGGGAGGGCGACTCCTGCCCTCCCAGGCCATCCTTGCCTGCAGACACATCACCCCACTCTGCCTGCACTGTCCACCCCGCCTTTGTGGGTCTTTACCCAAAACTGGATTAAAGGTCCTCTTCCTCCCTATGAGGACACCAGTCAAGGGATTTAGGGCCCACCCTAATTCAGTGTGACCTTGATTTACCTTGATTACATCTGCAAAGACCTCCTCCCCTGCCCCCCAAATAAAGCCATACTCAAAGTACCAACCAGTTAGAACCTCAACTAATATTTGTAGGGCATACAATTCAACCCCGAATATTCAGTGATATTCAAAATGCTGCCACTGGGACTGCAAATTCATGGTCTTTAGACACCAACTCTGTTCTTTCGGAGCATCTCTAGGTCCTAAATTTAGACAAGCACCATGTTCACCACACACAAAGACCTGCTCTTACTTCTGCCTTTCCCATTAGCAAGGGAGACTCAGCAGCTATGAATTTCAGACTCCTCTGCAGCCCAACTTGGAAATGATTTTCTTTAGTACATGTTCTTTTAAATTTATTATTTTTCTGGCAAGAGAAGATGGTGATGACTGTAATAGAATTTGGGGGTCCTGTGGGTGCCAGAAGGCTTTGAGTGTCTGCCACAAGTAAACTGTTATTTCTCAAAGGAGAAGCAGTGTTGACAGGTCAACACCAGGACCTGATCCTCTGATGGTTTGTGGCAATGAACGCCAGCCTGTCATCCTGCAATACTTGGAGGACCGAAGAGGACTGACTGGTGAGAACATTCCAGAAACACAACCGAGGAGAGAGGAAGGCGGGGAAGCTGATAGGAAGGGGTGAGGGAGAGACTGAGCCAGGCCTCGCCAGGCTGCGGGTACTTGGTGCTCAGAGGAGACTTGATTGTCTAGGATGATTGATCACTAAAGCACATGGACTTCAATATAATCCCAGCAAATGCATACACACATGACTTCATTTCTCTTGACAGTTCAGAGCCTGTGGCCAAGAGGAATGCGGGTGGTCTAGGACCAAGATACTCTGCTGGTGTCCAAGGTCAGGCAGCCGCCAAACACCGGCCAGGAGCCCCGCTCTCGGACAGGTCACCTCGATGGCATCACCTTCTCCCATTTCTCCAAGCCCCACCAAGAGAGCTCCCTGAATGGCAGGATTATTGCAATCACCACCTGTGAGAGCCAAAGCAGTTTTGGGTTCCCCAAAGCAGAACAGTGTTCCCCCAGAGCTGGCCTGAACCCCTAAACCCAAAAGAAAGTAGAGCAGTTTCCAACAGTGATGGTGCCTCCTCCAGCAAAAGAAGCGTCTCCTGATTGCCATTCAAGCCACACCATCATCCTGCCTTCTCTCTGGTCTCCCCACAGACTCAGGGAAGTTCAGCCAAGGGCACATATTTATTAGATTAAAGGAACACACTAAAACAACGGGAAACCCGCTAAAGGGTCTGACACACACTAATGTCTCTATCACACACGAGACCTGGGCTGCGGAGAATGTGCTCACGGCCTTCGCAGCGAGGCAGGAAGACATGAATCTCCATTCAGTGGACAAGTAGTCAAGTGTCTGCTGTGCACCATGCGCTGTCCTTGGCCCTCAGAAGAGCAGTGACTGAGGCAGACAGACCTTGGCAGAGCTGGCCTGTCAGTGGAGTGACGTGCATGAGCTCAAAGGCACCAGCTGATCACCAAAAGTCACCTTCTATGGATGTTTATGGTGAGCAAGACCTCCACCCATGGCACTGCTTTATACCAAACACAGATGCTCTTTGCATGACAAGGCCAGTGCTTTTTTCATGTTTTTTAAAATGAGGGAAACACATTAGGAATACCATACGTAAACAGGTTCTACTCACTTAACTCAGCCCCCAAGTCCTGCCAAAAACACCCCACACCTCCAGAAAAAAATCTGCTGAGTAATAACCATTATGAAGAAACTCAATCCATCCATCCTTCCCTTTACCCATCCTCACACACACCCACCCACCCATCCATCCTCCATCCCTCCGTCTATGAATACACCTATCCATTCATCTGCTTATCAATCTATCCATCCACCTATGAATGTATCTATCCACTCATCCATCCAGCAATCTATCCATCCATGAATCTATGTATCCATCCATCCATCCACTTATCCTTTTATCTGATTTGGCCTGAAATACCCAGTTTAGGGATCTTCAGCCAAACCTATTCTTTCCTAAATGCTGTCCAAACACCCACCCAGAGCTTGTGCTCCAACATTTGCTCTACAGGGAATCCCTGGCAGTCCAGTGGTTAGGACTCCATGCCTCCACGGCAGGGGGCACAAGTTCAATCCCTGGTTGGGAAACTAAGATCCTGCAAGCCTTGTGGTGTGGCCAAATAAATAAATAAAGAAATGCCTGACTGTACTTTAAAAATGTGATTCACAAACTGTGGCCAACAACCTAGTGAGCATGAGGAAGCTTCTAAAACAAAATACAACAGAATGGAAAATATCCATGGTAATTATATCTCTACTAGGAAGGCAAATATTGTTCTATGAGATTTTATTTATGTGTGTATGGGGGAGCTGCTTACTGCTTTACATTTTATAAGTCATTGTTTTCTATAAGTCATGGTCAAAAAGTTTTGAGAACCTCATCTGAACTGTATATTTCACGAATGTAGGAACCTTATTGCTTTGTTACCTCCAACTGCTCCAGAGCTGGGAACTGTGGCAGGTAGTGGGACATGGGGATACACACACACACACACCCCTTATTTCATATGATCCAAAAGGATTCCAGCATGGTGACCCCTTAACAGAGTAGACAAGTCATCTGGTCTACCTGCTGCCCATATTCCTCTCTCCTCCTCTCAGACTCTGGCTTATCCCTTAGTCTCAGTGTAGCCATCATCCTCCTGGACCCCCACCCACCACCACCACCACCTCCTGTGTCCTGGTGTAGACCCCCTCCCACAGATTCCCACTGCCCCCACTCACTCAGTCTCGCAGCCCTTTCTCACTTGACAGCTGCCCTTTGGTTTGTCTGCTCCCTTCAGACTCAGAGGGCAGATGCTGTGCTTATTGCTTTATTTTCTGACTCCAGCCCAATGCTAGTGCAAAGGTGACCAGAGAGCTATATACCAGATGGGCAGATGATGTGCTTGAAGCAAGAACAAGGGCTGGGGTGGGGGTTGGGAATCCCAACATGGTGGTTGGGACAGTAACGAGGCTAACGACAAAGGGAGTCAGCGTGCCTCCCCGCTCCGTGAGGGGCCACAGGACCACTGCCTGCAGCTCTGAGGAGCGGGCGAGTGGATGTCAGGTATGGTGACCCTAGTCTGAGGGGCTAGATTGAGGGTGAGGAGTCTTCTGGACCACCATCTCCTTATTCTTGGCCATATGCTATTCATCTGTGTAAATAGAAGCATCCTAGGAGGTGCCCAAGGCCACATGAGAATCTGCAACTTCCTACAATTAGTATTGCTGTCCCGTGAGCTCAAGCATCAAAATCACAGACTCCAAAAGCCAAAGGGACACTCTGACCATTGCTGTTAGGTCCACTATGCAACCTTCGGGGAAGGTTTCCATATCCGCAAATACATCTGTATTTACAATAGCATCTTATCATCGTAACAGTCTAAGAGCAGATGGGGATGAATGCCATGACCCTCCTATGCAGAGAACAGACCTGGCGCCCTGTCTGAGGCCACAGACTTAATCAGTGTGCCTCCAGGCTGTCGGACTCCAGAGCCTCATGGGGGGACTTACAACTCCAGGTCTCTGTGAAAAACATGCATTAAAACATCGATAAACATGCCCCAACCTAAGCACACTTAAGACTCTTTCCACGAAGCAGGGGACTGCTTTAACTGCATCTCAGAAAACAGAGCATCTTCTTTCAGCCCACGCGCTGGCCCACACTAGCTGCTTGGTCTTCTCCCTTCTGTGATGCAGGGACCGGACTGTGTCCATCAGCAACTCTGTCACCTCTCCATCGACCTGGAGGAGTCTCCCCTCTCCCCAGCTCCTAACTGCCATCTCCCCTCTGCACCTGTGCCCATGGGAGGACCAGAGGACGTGGCCAATGCACAGCACTGTTCCTGACACAGCGACCACATCCGTTGAACTGCGTTTCTGTGGCACTTAAACCCATGGAGCCCTGCTGCCTTTGGGGTATTCTGGTGTCACTGTCTGTTTCATATGAGATCACCAAGCCTGCTTTGTGCAAAGGCTGAAAGGCTGCTGGTGTGGCCATCCTCGCCAGACATCCCCTGCCTCAACCCATACCAAGGAGGCGCCTCCCAAGTGCTGCTAGCTGGTGGGGCTCAGCTCCCACATGGGAAGGCAAGGGAGCCAAAGCAGGCAGAGTTCATGGCTGACCTGTCCTGGAGGATGGGTGGCTGCAGGGGGCAGAGCCAGAGGGCCGTTCCTTGCTGGTCACTGTGACCCTGAGCCTGGGCATGCACATGGTGGGACAGGTGGGGAGGAGGCCCTGAGCACAGCCAGCCCGCCAAGTCGGGTGGGGTGCAGTGGAGTCACCCCTTCCCTGGACCCCCATCTCCCCAGAAATACACATGGGAGTATCTCTGAATTTTTCACTTGGCCTGGGAGTGAAAGCAACAGCTCTGTTCTGAAGCAGGTGTGCGCTGCATAAACCACTTTCCCACTATAATGGCTGGAGAGAGAGAATGAGTTCCTGGCTTTTTAAATGTTTTTTGTCCTTTCCTAATAGGATCTCTAAAAGCCACTTTCCTTTAAGCCCCAGTTTACTTGCCAGGAGCCCAAGTCTCTGACTTTCACCTCGGAACATGATGATTTTACTACTCCTGAAGACGATGAATACCTTGACCCTCAGGCACAGAGAAAAGCTGAAATTGCTTGTTTTCTTTGCAGGGCCACCTATCTCCTCTGAGCAGCAGCCCCTGCAGGGCCAACTTGGGCCAGGGGAGAGCTGGGGTCTCAGGAACCCATCATTGGTGGTGTCTCCTCGCCTGCAGCAGTGGTTGCCAGGGCCCTGGCAGCTGACCACAGCTCCACCTACTTACCACAGGCCAGGCCCCAGGGCTGCTGGACATGCAGACTCATTCATCAGGGACTGCTCAGGGTCCACTCCCCTCCTGGGTCTCATGACAGCATGAGCAGATCATGCGATTAAGAGGCAAGCTCCTGCCTGTTCTCCCACCCAGCCCTCAGCCCCGAGGAGAGGCCCCCACTGTCCCCACAGGTGGTTGAACCACCCGGCAAATGCTGGGAGCAAGGGTGTTCGGCTGTCAGTAGAGTGACAAATGAGAGGGAAAAAAAAAAGAGTGACAAATGCGATTTTTTCAGCTAAAATAGGTTACACAGTCCAGCACTAGGGGCCTGAACCAAAGACAGGAAAATCCCATTTTTATGGATCAGCCAGGAAGTACGGCCATTGCCAGAAAGGAGACTTTCCGGGGAAACATGTAATAGAACTCCACCGGAGAATATTCAGGAAAAATAACACCATGAGGATAGAAGTAGCCAGTGACTTCTCTCATCAAGTGGATTGGATAAATAAAGTTAAAGGCTGATCACTGTCTTCAGAATCCTATTGGCTGTAACTGTGTTTCAGCATGTGAAACTCCACATCATTGACAATATTTTACCCCCAAATGGACTTGCGCCCTCCCTGGAGGTGCAGCAAAGCCTCGCTTGCCAGGTGACACAGGTCGGTGGCAGAGTGACCATCGGACATCAGGGCTTGGACTGTCTTTCCCCACAGAGGTCAGGGCCCATGTCATGGTTGTACTCCCCACGTGCGATGCCATACATGGGGGTTTGACCAACAGCCACAACTGCCCAGGAGCCAGCTGGATGCTCGGATGCTCACCCAGAGGGAGGCCAGTTCCCCAGCGCATCCTCCAGCAGCCTCTCACCACCACCTATGAGCACAAGGAGGCCATGCCGATGAGGCAGGCCCTGGAGCTGCTGGGTTTCTCGTCCCTGACCGTCCCCAACTCAGGCTCTGACCCACTTGGGAGCCTCGGGAGGGGCTGGGAGGATCTTGCTGTGGTGGGGGGTGACCTGGGCTCCCGCACCCCACATGTGCCCTCCACTGAGCTTATTTCCCCCAAGAGCCACCGTGGGCTGAACGACCCTCATCTGCCAGCTGCCTGCAAGGTCGCTGGCCATGTACACCCACCTCACCCTTTAGGACGTGGCTTAGAGAGCAGCCGCAACTCTTACCCAATTCTCAGACAGGAAGACTGAGGTGCAGAGGGCACCGGCATGGGGCCTGCCAACTCGTAGGTTCATTCTCTGGTTCCAGGTCCCCCCGATCATGAGAAGTCGCAAACCCAACAGCTCAGGAGGCACCGCAGGGAAAACCGACATCAGACAAGTTTCAACGCCACAAGTTGCTTTTCTGGCTTTAAGTCGTCCGTCCACTTGATTTTAAACTTGGGTGAGCATTCCTCACAGAGTCCAGTTCACCCCGGGGAAGACGTGAGCTCTTGGGCAGCAGGTGCGATGCCAGTGTTGCCTGTGGATGAGTGACCAGGCCCTGTGGTGACTGAGGAACAGGACCTGCTGGCCTGGTGGTGGGCAGGTCACGCAATCTGGATGGCGGGCAGGTGGCTTCACTCAGGGCCATGTCCAGAGAGCAGCCGTGCCTTCGGGGTCCGTGGCACAGGGCACCCAGTCAGTGCCTCCCGGCTTGCACTGCAGGCGCCGAGTGGCCACAGGTGAGGCTGCGTCGTTCATTGGTCTGAGGGTACCCCAGGGTCCCGGCGTCCAGCCAGACAGGAGAGTCGGAAGGAAGGCGACAAGATGCCTTGTGGTCAACTCACCCCCCATCTGAACACCCGAGGTCCCTTCCAGTGTCTCTGCGCCTGGTGAAGACAGGCAGGGACGTCCTGACTTAGCCACAGGGACGCCTCCTCAGCTTAAAAGGTCGCCCTGTGCTCTTAAAGGTGACCCAGCCAGGACCCACCCACCCTGACCCCTGACCTGGATGGAGTGTGCAGAACCGGAAGTGCAGGAGACCGGGCGGCAGGAGCGCCTCAGGAGGCCACAGGTATCCAGTGCCAGACGCTGTAAATAAAGCTCACCTGCACACAGCCACCACTCACAGTGAACTGTCCACAGCTGCACCTGTACTATAGAAGCAGACGTCCCACCTGCCCCAGCCTGCAGAGCCTAAAATAACTAATATCTGGCCCCTTACAGAGAAAGCTTGCCAGCCTTGTCCTGGTAGCTTTAGGTTTCAAACTAGGACTCCAGGCTCTCAGAAAGCCCCTCTGCCTTGCAAAGAATCCGTGCTGGGTTTCCGCCAGACTGCATGGACTTGGTTTACTTATTCAGGTAAATAACGGTCCTTGGTTAGGCCAGGTTCCATCAAGTGCACGTCAGCAGCACCTCCACCCTGCAGACGCACTGCTCGCACATCCACACGTGTTACACTCGGGGAAAAACTCTAGGAAGACACCAGAACTACTTGGAAGAATCTACAGAACTTTCCTGAGGGATCTCAGTGGCTTACAGGCTTACAGGTTGAAGACAGATGTCGGATTTCTCGTAAATGAATCTCTGTGTTTGTAGGGGCCACTCCAATCACCTCTGAGAGAACATCTGACAAACACAGACACTTTATTTGCAAAAGCAAAAAAGAGGAAAGAAAAGCAGATTTTTAAAAAGTTCCCTACCTCTCTACTAATCACCAATTAAATCAATGCAAGATTAAATAACAGTGTCTTACACCTGTCAGGCTGCAAAACACTTCTAAAAGACTGGCCATGTGACAGGCCTTGGGGCCAGGAGGCTGGGAACAGGGGGTCTCCTAAGTCCTGGCTGGGACACAAACCTTCACCACTTGCCTAAAATATCCTTTAGGTGCGTAGATCCAGGCCCACGTAAGGAAACAGAAACTCTGAATTCTGCCTCTAGTGAGTCATCACAAGGACATAATGAGAGATGAGCCTGAGACAGGTTTACACAGATTTTCTTTATGGCATTCATTGTTTCAGCAGTCAAGAACTGGACTCGTCCTTCTGTCCCTCCACCTGACAGGCACACCACACTTACCGGATATGCATACAAGCCACATATGTGCACACGTGTGCACACCACCCACATGTATAAACATCCATACCTGTACATATGCACACACCACTCACATGCTTATATGCATGTATGCACCACTCTCACCCAGCACATGTGTGTATGTATGAACACATGCTACAGCCTGCTCATATCACACCAGTCACTTGCATGTTTGTGCACATGTGTGGTGAAGTGAAAGTGAAAGCCGCTCCCTTTTGTCTCTTTGTGACCCCATGGACTATAGCCTGCCAGGCTCCTCTGTCCATGGGATTCTCCAGGCAAGAATACTGGAGCGGGTTGCCACTTCCTCTTTCAGGGGATCTTCCCAACCCAGGGATTGAACCCAGGTCTCCCGCATTGCAGGCAGATTCTTTACCATCTGAGCCACCAGGGAAGTCACACAAGTGTGTTCGCATATGATAACACACCATGGTTACACACATGCACACACACACCAATTGATTAAAGGTGGTTGTTTGCGGAGGGAGACAAGGCCCCCAGAGGTTAACTCTTGCTTCATGTCCTCATAACTCAGCTCCTGATCAGCCTCTTCCCCAGTTGTCTTTCTCCTCTGCGTGGCTACCTCCACAGCAGTTGGAATTTTCAATGAAACATCCACATAGACCCAGATGGGGCCAGAGCTCACTCATTCTGCAGGCTCTGGTGTTTTATTTGTGTTTAACGGTAGTAGCCAGGCTGGTGGACAAGGAGATGACTGGGTCTCCTCAGGACAGATGTACATTCTGTGCTCTGTCCCTGATGGGCTTCAGTGCTGGCTGTGTGGACTCCCACCAGGATGTCTGGTATATGTGGGGCTTGCTGGGGTCTGTGCCAGCCCTCACACTGGTGTCAGAGCTGGTGGGGAAGAGAGGCCCGACCATACGCTTGGCTGTCCTGGACTCCAGTGCAGCTCCATCCAGCCCAGGCTCTTGGCCCCGTCTGTGGACCATCTTACCATTTTCCTTTCCGTATCTCTAAAAAAAATTCATCACTTCCATGGGAAACATTTCATCAGCAGGGAAAACGGAAAACTGGTAGCATTTACCACAGAGAGAAAGTAAAGTGGAAGTATCAGTCACTCAGTCGTGTCTGACTCTTTGTGACCCCATGGACTGTAGCCCACCAGGCTCCTCTGTCCATGGGATTTTCCAGGCAAGAATGCTAGAGTGGGTTGTCATGCCCTCCTCCAGGGGATCGTCCCGACCCAGCGATCGAACCCATGTCTCCTACATTGCAGGCAGATTCTTCATCATGTGAGCCGTTGGGGAAACCCCATGACGTTGCCACAAAGAGAAGCAACTGTCAAAATGTTGGAAGATGCGATGCTATGAGATGTTACCTGGACATAGCTGCCCTCCTACAGGGCACAGCACGACTGGACAGCAGCCAAGGATGTCCCATCCCCAAGTCCTCATCAAGGCAGCAAGGGCACACCACACACATGGACACCATGGAGTCACCCAGTTGCAGGCGCCCCAAGGCTTTTGTTTTAATGGACTCTGCGATTTTATGGAAGCTTGTGCCTTTAAAAGGGAAATTTGTATCGCTGACTAATATCTCACTTGTAAATAAGCACAGTAAACGCAAAATAATGCTACTAAACTCTTGCTCCAAGCCCGGTGCTAGCTCCCTTGGTGAAAAAGCGAGATTCTCTAGAATAAGGACATCCCAGCTCCCACGTGAGGCCTTGATGCTGGAAGAGAATGTAAAGGTCACTTTTCTGGGACTCACTCTCCCTGAGGTGACAAGACATAGGACCTTCCCGGGGAAAGAGAGGAGAGGGATGAAGGGCCAAGGAATTCCAGCCGCAGGGGTGGGAGGGGGTGGGAAGGGTGGGGAGCTGGACTAGAGGGCGGAAAGGAGGGTGACAGTCACGAGAACCTGCTCATGGGGCCTGTAGATGATGTTAGTTGGGGGTGGGGGTGGGGGATCAGGGCAGAGTGGGGACATGACCTGCTCAGCAACCAGCCCTTAGTACCCCTCTGAGTGAGTGAGGAGGAAACCGAGGGTTCTTTTGGCTGCACCACAGACCGCATGTGGGGGGCATTGGGGAGCTGACGCTGTGGGGGTCTGCGGGCTCTGACAGACCCACAGAGTCTGCATGAAGTGCACTTAAAATCCACTTTTCCACCTTGGTGTGAGTTTCTGGTCAAAATGAGCTGTCCTCACTTGCACTGCTTACCTGCACCATCCTGCTCCTTCCTGGACCATGCCCAGCCCTGGGGGCTTGGCCTCAGAGACCACACACCCCTCCCCACCCAGCCCCAGCAGCCAAGGCTCAGGGCCAGTTGAGGGTGGGCAGGCAGGGGTGTCCCCAATCCTGTCTTGGTGGCCCTGGGCCCTGCTGTCCACTCTGCCCTCCTCTGGCCTCCAGTCAGCAATGAGCCCCATTCCAAAGATGCCAGGCTGGGCTGTCTCCACCCTCTCAAGGAGGTTTTCTTCCTTGCAGCCATCAGGCCCTGGTTCAGGTGTCCCCTCCTCTCCAGTGACCCAGCGTCCAGAGGTTTCACAGGTTCACCTGAGTGCGGCCTCCACGCATGGCTGTGTGATCTACAGCAGACTCAGACCTGTAGTCATGGACTGTTGGCCTGAGATTCAGTCCAGAGTTCTGCTGTGTTTGGCTCCTGGAATGTTACACCATTGGGAATTTTCTCACCAGCGTCCAAACTGGCCACATGTCTGAACTGCAAACAAGGCTGAGTCTGTGTCCCCCGGGGCTCAGATGAGTGCACTGCCCTCAGAGGTGCCCAGACTTCTACGCCCCTTACTGTCTCCCCCCTGCCCCAGACCCTGGGGGCCTTGAGGGCACCCTGCTTCCAGCATTGGGGGCAGGATCCTTCTCCGCCCAGGAGGACAGCACCTGTGGGTGATTGGCCCCAGGAGCTGCACTCGGAGGATGCGAGGTCCAGTGGCTGAGCTCCTTGGGCTGAGTAACATGATGGCCCCTGCAGCAATGCCCGCCAAAAGGCAGGGGAGAGGTGGGGGGCCAGACCCCAGGGAGGGGCAGGGGGCCTCCAACAGGACTTGCTGCCTGAGGTGACAAGACATAGGAACTTCCCGGGAAAGGAGAGGAGAGGGATGAAGGGCCAAGGAATTCCAGCCACAGGGGTGGGAGCTGCACTAGGGGATGAGAAGGAGGGTTCATGAGAACCTGCTCAGGGCGGGGGGCGGGGGGGCTGTGGGTGACATCAGTGGGGGCAATCAGAGCAGAGTGGGGATACAACCTGCTTGGTGACTGACCCTCAGTGTCCCTCTGAACATGGCCAGCTCAGGCCCCAGGGCCCGGGTGCTCCTGGAACCGCGATGCAGCGGGGGCAGGTGTAATGGGTGAGAGGATAACAGGGAGGGGCTCTGGGTAGCTGCCCCGAGGCAGATGGAGCAGGGAGACCAGGAGGGCAACAGCCAGCAGGGTCGCCCCCAGGGAAGGGACAGGAGCTAAGGGCCCCGGGCAGGAAGCACAGTGAGGGCAACGGCAGAGGCCCTGGGACAAGTGTGAAGAGGGGGCCAGGAGCCGTGGGCACGTGGCTTAGCCAGACACTCGGGAGGGGACAGGACGAGGGCACGTGGGCTCGCGGTGGCTGTGGCTCCGCCTCCCCAGCTCCTTCTGGCATTTTGGCAAAGGGTGCATTTGTTTTTGTTGTTGTTGTTCTTCTTCAGGGATAAATTATTATTATTTTTTCATTTATTTTTATTAGTTGGAGGCTAATTACTTTACAATATTGTAGTGGTTTTTGCCATACATTGACATGAATCAACCATGGATTTATATGTGTTCCCCATCCCAATCCCCTCTCCCACCTCCCTCCCTATCCCATCCCTCTGGGTCTTCCCAGTGCACCAGCCCTGAGCACTTGTCTCATGCATCCAACCTGGGCTGGTGATCTGTTTCACCCTTGATAGTATACTTGTTTCAATGCTATTCTCTCAGAACATCCCACCCTCGCCTTCTCCCACAGAGTCCAAAAGTCTGTTATGTACATCTGTGTCTCTTTTTCTGTTTTGCATATAGGGTTATTGTTACCATCTTTTTAAATTCCATATATATGCATTAGTATACTGTATTGGTCTTTATCTTTCTGGCTTACTTCACTCTGTATAATGGGCTCCAGTTTCATCCATCTCATTAGAACTGATTCAAATGAATTCTTTTTAATGGCTGAGTAATATTCCATTGTGTATATGTACCATAGCTTCCTTATCCATTTGTCTGCTGATGGGCATCTAGGTTGCTTCCATGTCCTGGCAATTATAAACAGTGCTGTGATGAACATTGGGGTGCACGTGTCTCTTTCAAAGGGTGCATTTGAAAGCAAGCACCAAGGCACAGCCAGGTCTGGGCGAGGGCTGGCCCATCAGCTGGGCGGGAGGACAAGGTGGTTGGGCACCCCTGCCCGCCCAACCCAGGGAATGTTCCTGGACATGCATTCTGTGCTTCCTGGCTACAGTAGAGACCTAGAGGGCAGCTCAAGGAAAGGCGGTCAGGGCCATGTGCTTCTCATCCTTAGAAGTACAGGACCGTGGACGGCGCTCAGATGAGAGAAGCGGGGCAGCCACCCTGGAACCACAGCTCCCAGCAAGCTTACCACCCCTTGATCTCCTCCAGGGGCTCCCACGGCACCTGCTACCATAGATAGCAGAGACCACAGGTCAGTCCTCACCCTCCACGTGGATGGATCCTT